>NC_080556.1:2365000-2672500 GCF_028640845.1 Ahaetulla prasina | reverse complement strand
CTGTATGAGAGAGAGAGAGAGCTGGCGTTTGCTTACAAGTGACCTTTGGAAAAGTGGCAGGACCGGTCGAACTTGTTTGTGGGTTCGTGCGTGGGCGTGCGCGAGCGTGCAAGCTGGTGCCAAGAAAAGTCAGCTTTTGCTCCTCCTCCTCCTCCTCCTCTCCCTTGTCCTGTCTCCAGGTCCAACTTTCAAGATCCGGTCTGGAAATCTTGCCCCAAATTGTCCTTTTTTTTCAAATGCCAACTTTCTCAGCACTGATCTGCTTTGGTGTCCTGTGCTTTCTCTGATGCCATAAACCTTTATTTATATGTACGTATAGAAAGTATTCATAAGACGCTGAGCTTGTCGTTCGAAAGGTCGACAGTTCAGCGGTTCGAATCCCTAGTGCTGCCGCGTAACGGGGGTGAGCTCCCGTGACTTGTCCCAGCTCCTGCCAACCTAGCAGTTCGAAAGCAGGTAAAAAATGGAAGTAGAAAAATAGGGAACGCCTTTGGTGGGAAGGGAACAGCCGTTCCGTGCGCCTTTGGCGTTGAGTCATGCCGGCCACATGACCACGGAGACGTCTTCGGACAGCGCTGGCTCTTTGGCTTTGAAACGGAGATGAGCACCGCCCCCTAGAGTCAGGAACAGACTAACACATGTGTGATGGGAACCTTTACCTTTATCTATATATACATGTATATGTATATTTTTCTCTCTCTCTCATCTATCTATCATCCATCTATCTATCTATCTATCTATCTATCTATCTATCTATCTATCTATCTATCTATCTATCTAATCTATCTATCTCTCTATCTATATCATGTATCTATTTATCATCTATCTATATTTATCTACACTGTATTATCTATGTATCTTTCGTGTATCATCTATCTATATTTATTATCTATGAATCTATATCTAATGTCTATCTATATCTATATGTATCATCTATCTATTATCTATATCTACATCTATTTATCTAATCATATATCTATATATTTATTATCTATCTATTTTATCATCTATCTATCCATCTGTTCATTTAGTGACCATTTGGAGTTACAACAGGACTGAAAAAAAAGTGACTTACGGCTGTTTTTTCACACTTAACGACCATTTCAGCCTCCTCACTTGATCAAAATTCAGCCATTTGGCGACTGACTCATATTTATGACGGGCGCAGAGTCCGGAGGGGGGGGAGGGAGTGTATGCGGCCTGCCGACCAACGAACTCCAGCTCCGCTGAACCACCTAACTTTAACACCTGCCGCGATTCGCTTTAACAACTGTAGCCAGAAAGGTTGTAGAACAGGACAACATCCGCTTAACAACTGTCTCACTTAGCAACCGAGAAATCTCGGGTATCCGCTCCACGAGGGAGTGGCTGTAAGGCCGAGGGCTACCCGTAGCCTCTCTCCCAATGTCAGCGTTGTCTTTTGATACCCTAAATCGCTCCCACTTCGTCGTGGTTATTGGCTAAACCATGGTTTATCTCTCTTTTTTTCCTCCTCCTAGGGCGCTTCTGGCTCAAGATGGCCCAACGGCATTCAACCGGCCTTCTAGGGGACAAGGGCCTTCTCCTGAACCCTCAACCCCTCAGCAACAACGGCGTGTCTCCACGAGAGAAATGCCCCCCTGTGACCTCTTTGGAGGACGCCGGCCACCTGGCCGAGCCCTCGACCCCGCTCTCCAATCCGCGCCGGATCATCTTGAGCACCGAGAGTCCGGCCGCCCTCAAGGTGGGCACCCAACAACTCATCCCCAGGAGCTTAGCCGAAGATCCCAAGTCCAAGATCCCCGCCCGGCATCAGAGCTTCTCCGACGGGGCGGTGTGGGGCCAAGAGGGGGTCCGTTGCGACCCCAAGCGCTTGTCGGCTCCCAGCCTCTCTCTGGAGGACGAGCCGGAGGACGACTTTGACGCCAGCGATGGGACGTTGAAACGCAACCTGCGTAGCATGTCCTACCGGGCGGCCATGAAGGGCGTGAGGAACGGCGGAGAAGCCGAGGCGCCCACGGCCGTTGGGGGTCTCAAGCCCGTGTTGGAAGACGCCAAACCCCCCACCGGCCGGGTTCCCGCGAGGAGCAAGGTAGGCTAAGTGGCTTATCCGTCCGCATGGGTCCCCCTCGAAGGGCCACCTCAAAAGCAATTCCTGAAGGCATCTCCCGTGCTTGACCTCCAACTAAGTCGCAACGGCACTGAAAACCGGGACTTATGACCGTCTCTCACACTTAACGACCGTTGCACCATCCCCGTTGGTCAAAATTCAGGCGATTGGCAACTGACTCGCATTTAGGACGGGTCGCAGTTTCTGACAAGCCAGGTCAACAGGGAAACCAGATTCGGGGTTGGAGGTGGGGTGGGGCGATGAATCCGGTCTCGCTTGCAAGCAGACGCCGCACTGATGGGGGACCCTCTTCTTCCCCACAGCGGACTTTGGGGCGCAAGCGTCTGCAACATCACGGCGGTTCGTTCAAAGACGGTGAGTCTCGTGCCGAACACGACCCTCCCTCCCTTCTTCCTTCCTTCCTTCCTTCCTTCCCTCCCTTAAAATCGATTTTATTGGGAGCCAGAGAGCGATGAGGATGCGGACGGGGGTTGAAACCGAGAAATTCCAGTGCAGCCAGTCCTTGACTTACAACCGTTCCTTTGGGGTTTCCTGCTTGAGCAGGGGGTTGGATTAGATATTCAAGAAGATAGGGTTTCCTGCTCGAGCAGGGGGTTGGACTAGATGACCTCCAGGGTCCCTTCCAACTCTTGTTATTGTATTCCGTTCTACATAAATATACTATATATAAGAGACTGTATATTCCGGAAGAGACGGGAAGACCTGGAATGGTAATAGGGTTTCCTGCTCAAGCAGGGGGTTGGACTGGATGACCTCTAAGGTCCCTTCCAACTCTTGGCATTCTGTGATTTAGACTGAGATTTGGCCCCGGGGCTTGTGGTTGGTGCTCTGACCCGCCCAATATTCTTGACCCACAAAACTGAGGCTGTTATCTCCTCCCCCCCACCAAAAAAAAAATAATTCAGAGTATCCCTTTGATCCGGCTGTCTCGTCTGTCCATCGCCAGATCCCCGATTGTACCAAGAGATCCGAGAAAAAGGCCTCAACTCCATCAACCACGAGTCGGACGACGACCTCCTCGACCTGGACGCCATTCCCGAAGAACAACCGCCCGCCATCGTGGTGAAAAGCTACCGCCCTGCTCACGCCACCTGGAGCCAACAGCCCGAGGTAGGGAAGGGCAAGGGGAAGACATGGTCAGGGGGATCCACTTGCCCGGTTTTCCATTACTTTTTTGGGGTGCGGATGCTGCCCGGATCGAGGTGGGGGAAGTCCATTGTGGTCATAAGTCAAGGAACTCCCTGGAATTGCCTTTCCAGCCTCCCTGGCTTTTCTCTCCCTTCCATTCAACCCCAACGATGCCCTCTAAAGTCTCAATTCTCTAAATTCTTTACATTCTAAGTGCTCTAAATTCTAAATGCTCTAAATTCCAAAATCTCTAAATTCTAAATTCTTTACATTCTAAACTCTCTAAATTCTAAATACTCTAAATTCTAAATTCTTTACATCTAAATTCTAAATTCAGTAAATTTCAAATTCTCTAAATTCCAAATTCATTAAATTCTAAACTCTCTAAATCCTAAATACTCCTAATTCTGAATTATCTAAATTCTAAAGTCTTTACATTCTAATTTTTCTAAATTCTAAATTCATTAAATTCCAAATTCTCTAAATTCCAAATTCACGAAATTCTAAACTCTCTAAATCCTAAATACTCTAAATTCTAAATTCTTTACATTCTAAACTCTCTAAATTCTAAATTCACTAAATTCCAAATTCTCTCAATTCCAAATTCTCTCAATTCCAAATTTACTAAATGCGAAACTCTCTAAATTAGAGAAATTTAGACGGACCCAATTCCAGCCAAACTGTTTTTTCATATGCTTAAAATATTGACTCGGCAAATGTCCGGCCCCTCTTTGGAGTACAGCAAAGGTACAAAGGGCAGCTGAAATGCAGAGGGAACACACACACACACACACACACAACCAAACAAACACACAGGCAATTTCTCTTAAGCCACCAAACTGCCTTTCCAAAGAAGGGAAAGGAAAACAGGTGTCGGGCATCGCAGGGAAACTTCGCCTGTTGACCCACTGCCTGAACCAGCCAGAAGGAAATGCGACTTTTGCACGTTGTCCCAGTGTTGCAAAAAGAAAGCCGAAGTTTGGAAATTCCCAGATGTGTGTGGCTGTGTAATTAAACACACACACACACAAATGCACACAGGTACGTACATGACTGGCTCTGATTTAGACACAGGCGATGGGGCCCATCAGAGGCCGCTCCCTGTTCTGTGGTTTCTCATTCCATTTGTCCAGTTTCTCATGGAAT
Organism: Ahaetulla prasina; assembly: GCF_028640845.1. Classification (NCBI taxonomy): domain Eukaryota; kingdom Metazoa; phylum Chordata; class Lepidosauria; order Squamata; family Colubridae; genus Ahaetulla; species Ahaetulla prasina. The sequence goes on along the minus strand of NC_080556.1, from coordinate 2,668,116 downwards.
AAAATATTCCTCTCTCTCTCTCTCTCTCTCTTTGTAAAACAACCCAAAACTTTCCTTCCAATTCCTCTCCTCTCTAATTTTTTAGATGCAATCAAAGAATATTAGTTTCAGTTTGGTTGAGATAATTGGCAAGAAAAGCAGAACATCGGAATGGCATAAAATAGAAAATAATAGAAAATAGAATGCAGAATATAATAGAATGCAGGATAGGATAGGATAGGATAGGATAGGATAGGATAGGATAGGATAGGATAGGATAGGATAGAATTAGAATTAGAATTAGAATTAGAATTAGAATTAGAATTAGAAGAATATAGAATAGAATAGAATAGAATAGAATAGAATAGAATAGAATAGAATAGAATAGATCGAGGGAGTAGATAGGATAGGATAGAATAGAATAGAATAGAATAGAATAGAATAGAATAGAATAGAATAGAATAGAATAGAATAGAATAGAATAGAAAAATATAGAATGAAACAGAAATAGAATAAGAATAAAGAAAACCATACAATACAATAATATAGAAGAATGGAATGGAATGGGGATTAGAATTAGTATTAGAATTAGAATTATTAGAATTACATACAATACGATTGAATAATACAGCACAATAGTATAACACAATAATACAGCACAACACAAAATACAATCTACAGTACACAATGCAAAAACTTCATTTGTCCAAGTGTGATTATACACCCAAGGGATTTGTCTCCACTGCAGAAGCTCTGATTTGGGGTCTGATCCAACAAGATCACAGCCTCCTAAAGTTGATGGATCTTTTGGGCGTGTTGTATGGGTAGCTGTTGTTGACTTGGCTTTAAGGTTGGCTTGAGTTCCATGTCTATCTCAATCACTTTGGAGACATAGTTCAACCTGTCTGGAAGCTTCAAAGAAACTTAAGTTGATGGACCAGCGTCTGAACTTGTCCCCTTCACAGATGTGGACTTCACCTTTCCAGATGTGAAGTCTTCACCTCCCCAGGGCTGAGAATTGAAACGTGCACATCTGGAGTGGAACAGAGCAGTTGAAGGCCTCTAGAGGTTCTACTAGAACTTCTCGGAGGCTTCTTGGTGGGTCCTGATGGGAGAAGAAGCTGGACTGAACTTCCACAGCATGAATGGTCCTTCTTAAAGCCCATCTCCTCACCTCTTTTTTTCTTTGTTGGTCTTTTTTCATCAGATTCACAAACAAGGAATTTGGATATCAGGAGAACATTTCTTGAATTTTGTCTTCTGCAGGTCCTGGAAACCGGCATCTTGGACCGGATATCACCAGAAGAACGTAAGAGGCAAGAGGTGAGGGAAAGTGCAGATGGAGCACCCATCTCCTTGGGAGACAGGGAGGTCTTCTTGAGAACACCGAAGCATCTTCTGTGGCCTTTCATGGTCTTCAACCCAACCCAACTCAACATTCAAAAGAAGGGACGGAAAAGGCCTTGGACCTTGGTCACCAGGAGAACCCTACAAGGGTCAAATTTGGGGGTGGGAGAGCTACAGAAAGATAGGAGGCCAGCCTGGGGAATTCTGGGAGTTGAAGTCCATCCATCCATCCATAATTCTGGGAGTTGAAGTCCACGCATCTTAAAGTCGCCAAATTTGAGAAACAATGTTGGGTTCCAACACAGCTCTCTCCTTAACTCCAATTTAACGACGATTGCTTCGTTCTAAGACCACCCGCAATTGCTGGTTCTCGCTTCTTTCTCCCAACGGACCTCAACGAGCGGTCAACGAGCCATCCTTCTGCCCACCTTCCTCTCCATCCTCTCTCCCATCGTCTCTCCATCTCCCCCAGGCCATCTTTGAGATCATCACCTCCGAGTACTCCTACCTCCATAGCCTGACCATCCTGGTGGAGCAGTTTCTGAAATCGGCCGGGTTAAAGGAGACCATGACCCAGATGGACCACCATCACCTCTTCTCCAACGTAGGAGACATCTTGGCGGTCAGCAAGAGGTCAGTTTTAGAGGGCAGGGGTAAAGAAGCGTTGGAACTCAGGTGACGTGGTAGGGCGGTGGGCGCAATACCTTTTCAAATTCTTATTTCTACTTCTGTTATCCAACCATGGACCAAACAAGTACCATGTTCGCTAGTATTCTATGTCTTCCTTTTCTTTTATCTTCAGTGTTAGTTCTGCCCATTTCTGCACAGCCTGGTATATTTTTTTTAATTATATCTTCTTCTGTTAGTGTTTCCTCGTTCTTTCAGCGTTGTGGTGCAAATACAATCCTTGCTGCTCTCCAAACATGCAGTATCATGTTTTGATATGTAGTCGCATGCAATCTAAGGGACGTGGTGGCTCAGTGGCTAAGACACTGAGGTTGTCGATCGAACGGTCGGCAGTTCGGCGGTTCGAATCCCTAGCACCGCGTAACGGGGTGAGCTCCCGTGACCTGTCCCAGCTTCTGACAACCTAGCAGTTTGAAAGCAGGTAAAAAAAAATGCAAGTAGAAAAATAGGGACCACCTTTGGTGGGAAGGGAACATGTTCCGTGCGCCTTTGGCGTTGAGTCATGACCATGGAGACGTCTTCGGACAGCGCTGGCTCTTCGGCTTTGAAACGGAGATGAGCACCGCCCCCTAGAGTCGGCAACGACTAGCACATATATGCAAAGGGAACCTTTACCTTTACCATGTAATATACCGTATTTTTCGGAGTATAAAACACACTTCTTTCCCCCCCTAAAAGAGGCCGAAAATTTGGGTGCATCTTATAGTCTGAATGTAGCTCCACCTACCCTTCAGTCCCCACCCTTCGGGCTCCGCACATCCTCTTCCTTGTGCAGAGATTGGCACCAACAATGGCTTGTGTTTTTGGGCTCCGTGCACGCTCAAAACCAGTGAACTAATGTGCTGAAGCTGATTAGGCTAAGGATGCTAGCTAGATGAATACCTGGTAGGCAGAATTTTCCCCCCCTATTTTCCTCCCCCTATTTTTCTTATACGTTCCTTATAAGTTTTTTAATTTAGTGTTTTATCTTGTATTATATTTGTATTTTTATCGGGCTGTAAACCGCCCTGAGTCCTTCGGGAGATAGGGCGGTATAAAAATTTGATTAAATAAATAAATAAATAAATAAATAAATAAATAAATAAATAAATAAATATTCCGGTGTGTCTTATACTCTGAAAAATACTATAATTATCATGTTATTATGCCTAACAGAAATAGTTGTGTCTTATCATCTATAATATGGTGTTTTAGCATTTTTTTTTCTAACCACGTATGCATCTTCGTCCTTTTTTTTTCTCCTTGCTTTTGGGCACTTCCACCACACATGAGAATAGGTGCCCGATATTCCTGCTAGGAATTTCATTGTAGGGTGGATGGTTGTGAGTTTCTCACGAGATTTTTTTTTTTTTTTTGTGGGGGTGTGTGTGGTTTGTCTGTCTAGCTTTTTTGAGGACTTGGAGAAGAGACACCAGGAGGACGTGGTAATTTCGGACATCAGCGACGTGGTGGAAGCGCACGCCTCCGGACACTTCCACCCCTACATCATCTACTGCTCCAACGAGGTCTACCAGCAAAGGACCCTTCAGAAGCTCTTGTGAGTTAAGCTCGAAACCCCTTTTCACTCTTTGAAAAGCAAGGCTGCAATTTTATTATCCGGTTTCCAAATCCCAGTTTTGCAAGACGGAGAGACACGTTCTTGGGAAAAGAGGAAGATGGACAATTTAATTATTCAATAATGCTAAAGTGTAGGGTACTGGAGGCTTTTATTTTTTGTGGAAAAACTGGAAAAGGCATGCAAGACGTGAATCTCTGTTATGGACAGCCGTTTGTCTAGAATGGACTCTAGGATCTCCTGTTTGAGCAGGGGGGTTGGACTAGAAGACCTCTGAGGCCCCTTCCAGCTCTATTCTGATTGATTGATTGATTGATTGATTGATTGATTGATTGAAATGGTCTGGGGTCTCCTGCTTGAGCAGGGGGTTGGACTAGAAGACCTCCAAGGTCCCTTCCAGCTCCATTCTGATTGATTGATTGATTGATTGATTGATTGATTGATGGTCTAATGTCTCCTGCTTGAGCAGGGGGTTGGAGTAGAAGACCTCCAAGGTCCCTTCCAGCTCTTTTCGAATTGATGGATCGATTGAAAATAAAGGAGGGTGCTGTGGTGGGAGAAGGCTTGTCCACAGGGGGGGCTCCTGAAATGGCTTTTTGGTCGTGGGGGTTAAAAAAAGCCAACCCTCTTCTTTCCAATTCTGTTTTTAGAACTTCCAACGCTGCCTTCAAGGACTCGTTAAAGCAGATTGAACGGAAGCCGGAATGCGGCGGCCTGCCCTTGATTTCCTTCCTCATCCTCCCCATGCAGAGGGTGACCCGCCTGCCTCTCCTCATGGATGTGAGTAAAACCGGGGGGGGGGGGTTCTTCGCCCCTCCCCTCTCCGAACCTCGGGAATGAACTGTGCCGCTAGTCCTCAGGGAGGAACGGTTCCTGCTCCAGCAGCCGTGATGGAGCCCAGGTTCACGTTTTGCTCGGCTCACCCGTCACTTTCACTCCGTAGAAAACAGTTAAGATCCTGCCGCTGTTCTGAATATATAATTTCTAAGCATTTCATAGAAACTTAGGATGGAAAGGGATCCCGGAGGTCATCTAGTCCAACCTCCCCCTCCCACCCTTTAATCGGGAGCAAAAATTTAATTCCTTGGTTGCATAGTTTTAGTAGAGTAATACTTAAGGGTACAGTTAACACATTATTTAATATGTTTATAATGCCTATTATATATTACATACATAATACATACACATTTAATAACATAATGCATAATATAATACATACTAGTATGGTCAGCAGATTAGCAGAGTAATCTAAGTAGAAAAACGGAAGGGAGGGAGGGAGGGAGGAAGGGAGGGAGGAAGATCAGAGCAAAGAAGGAAAATAGAAGGAGGGAGGGAGGAAGGAAGGAAGGAAGGGAGGGAGGGAGGGAGGAAGGAAGGAAGATGAGAGCAAAGAAGAAAAATAGAAGGAGGGAGGAGGAAGGAATGGAGGGAGGGAGGAAGATCAGAGCAAAGAAGGAAAATAGAAGGCGGGAGGGAGGGAGGGAGGAAGGGAGGGAGGAAGGGAGGAAGGAAGATGAGAGCAAAGAAGGAAAATAGAAGGAGGGAGGGAGGAAGGAAGGAAGGAAGATCAAAGAAGGAAAATAGAAGGAGGGAGGGAGGGAGGGAGGGAGGGAGGAAGGAAGGAAGGAAGGAAGGAAGATCAGAGCCAAAAAAAAATTGAATCCCATCACTGCGCTACACCAGATGTGTCCTGAACCCATCAGGACCCACAAACTAGGCATTGCGAACATCTGTAAAATGGGGAGGACATTGGATGAACCCTTTCCCTCTAACCCCCTTCCCGGTTTCAGACGGTTTGCCAAAAGACCCCGGTGAACACAGCTGAGTACCGAGCCACCACCCAAGCTTTGAAGGCCATCAGCAAGGTAAGTTCTCCCAACATCTGCAGAAAAAGAGAGGATTGGCTTTCTTTGGGGATAAATTGGGGGGTTTTTGGGGGGAAGAAGGGAGAGGGGGAAAAAAAAAACCCAGTCATGTTTGGTGACTTTGGAAATTTCCCATCCTGTCTGAAAAGAAAAAATTTTTCTCCCTCTCCCTGCCTCTCAAGGAAATGTCTGTCTGTCTCTCTGTCTGTCTGTGTCTGTCTATCTATCTATCTATATAATTTGTCTATCTATATCTATCTATGTCTACTGTATATCTATCTATATCCATCCATCCATCTATGCCTATATCTATCTCTATCTAGAATAGAATAGAATGGAATAGAGTGGAATAGAATAGAATAGAATAGAATAGAATAGAATTTTTATTGGCCAAGTGAAATTTGAAGGTTTCTACTGTTGATATTGTGTTGTCTATCTATCTATGTCTCTCTCTCTCTATGTCTATATCTATCTATCTATCTATCTACCTATCTATCTATCTATCTATCTATCTATCTATCTATCTATCATTTCTCCCTCTCATTCTATCTATCTATCTATCTATCTATCTATGTCTCTCTCTCTCTCTCTATGTCTATATCTATCTATCTATCTATCTATCTATCTGTCTGTCTGTCTGTCTGTCTGTCTGTCTGTGTCTGTCTATCTATCTATATAATTTGTCTATCTATCTATCTATCTATCTATCTATCTATCTATCTATCTATCTATGTCTCTCTCTCTCTCTATGTCTATATCTATCTATCTATCTATCTATTTTCTATCTATCTATCTGTATCGTCTGTCTTTCATCTATCTATCTATCTATCTATCTATCTATCTATCTATCTATCTATCTATCTATCTATCATTTCTCCCTCTCATTCTATCTATCTATCATCTATCTATTATTATCTGTATGCCCTCGTAACCTCAAATGGTCACTAAATGAACTGTGGTAAGTCAAGGACGACCTGCATTCATCGATTCGTGCATTAACTTTTTTTTTGAACGGTCACTAAATGAACCGTCATAAGATGAGGACTTCCGGCATCTTGCCATTGTTCCATCGGATTGGATGAGAAGTGGTTTCTGTCCCTTTTTCCCGGACGTTCTGGGCCATTTTTTAAGCGCCTCCTTTGGTCCGGGGTTCAAGTTGTAGTTCGAGTTAGGTCCTTTCCATCCATCCTTCAGCGCTTTCGTTTGTCTCTCCAGCTCGTGAAGAAGTGCAACGAAGGAGCTCACACCATGGAAAGGACCGAACAGATGTGCAGCTTGCAGAACCAGCTGGATTTTGGCAAAGTCAAGGTGAGATCTCCCACCCCAAGAGGTTCTTAGAAGGAAACTGTCACGGCTGCAGCTTGGCTCACTTCCCAAACCTCACTCACACGGCCCGAAAAGAAGCAACGAGAGAGGAGGGAATGGGTTCGAACAGAGGGGAGGCAGTGGGAGGGGGGCTCAAAGGCACGCAAGATAGCATCCTTCTGATATTTAAGGGGCGGCCCCAAAGAAAAGGGGGGTCCATTTACTCTCCAAAGCACCCGAAGGCAGGACAAGAAGCAACGGATGGAAACTGATCCAGGAGAGAAGCAACCTGGAATTAAGGAGAAACTCCCTGACAGTAAAGACTATTAACCAGTGGAACTGCTTGCCACCAGAAGTTTTGGGTGCTCCATCACTGGAGGTTTTTAAGTAGAGACGGGACAGCCATTTGTCTGGAATGGTAAAGGATCTCTTGCTTCAGCAGGGGGTTGGACTAGACGACCTCCGAGATCCCTTCCAGCTCTGTTGTTCTGTAAATGCAGATCAATTAATCAATGGGACGACTTGCCTCCAGAAGTGATGGATTCTCCATCAATGGAGAAGAGATTGGACTGCCATTTGATCAGGATGAAATAAGGTCTCCTGCTTAATCAGGGGGTTGGACTAGAAGACCTCCAAGGTCCCTTCCAGCTCTTTCCTGATTGATTGATTGATTGATTATAACAATATAGGGTCTCCTGCTTGAGCAAGGGGTTGGACTATAAGACCTCCAAGGTCCCTTCCAGCTGATTCTATGTCTTAACGGTCTCTGTGGACAGTTTAGGTCTCCATCTCTGGGCTTCAGGGTTGACCTGGTAGCCGAACCAACTGCTTCTTTCAGAACTTCCCGTTGATCTCAACGTCCCGCTGGCTGTTGAAAAGAGGCGAGGTCTCCTTCCCTCCAACCGAAGACGGCGGGATCTTTCGGAAGGGATCCGGGCGAGGAATCTGTTACCTCTTTGTCTTCAACGACGTTCTGATCATCACCAAGAAAAAAAGGTGAACGCGACAAAATCCTCGATTTTCAATCTATTGATGATCAATCATCCATTGATCATCAATCTATTATAATAATAATAATATTTTCTAAATTTGTGTTAACTAAATGGTTAAAAAAAAAAAAAGAAAACCTCAAAGAAACTAAGCAAATTTATTTCCAGTTAGTCCTCGACTTACAACAGTTCGTTTAGTGACCGTCCAAAGCGGCGACATGCTTACAATCAAAATCCAGGCACTTATCCACCGACTCATACTTACGACGTTTGCAATGTCCCCGGGTCACGTGATCCCCTTTTGGGACCTTCTAACAAGCAAAGTCCAGATTCGCTGAACTTAACAACCGTGACAAGGAAGGCCGTAAAATGGGGCAAAACTCAGCTAACTGTCTCACTTAGCGACAGAAATTTTGACCGTAACGCGAGGACTACCCGTATTTATCGGTCAAATTTATTTCAGATATTTGTCGAATTTATATATTTGTGCGTACGTTCGCAAAGGGGAAAAAAAATAGAGTGCTTTTTAAAAAAGGTTTTAAAAATACGGGGGGGGAAAACTCCCAAAGTTATAGTATGTCATTATTACAACCTATAAATTACGGTAGTGGCCCAAATTTGTGGAAACCTTTTGGGAAAAGCTGTATTTGTGAGGTTTGATGGCTAATAACACCACTTTTTTGGGCGAGTTTCAAGAGAATCCTATTCCACCGCTGGAATGGCCTGGGAATAGCCCAGATCTTCACCCAATGGAAAATCGATGGAACCGACGAAAGAAACTGGTTAGTCAGAAGCAACCCAGCAATCAAACCCAGTTAATAGAAGCCATCATTCAATCTTGGTTTCACATGATAACAGCTGCAGAACTCAAAGACTTGATTCACTCCATGGGAAGACCTTGTAAGGCCGTAATTCACGCTGAAGGTTACCCAACTAAGTATTCACTGACATGGGGATCATTTCTGTATATATCTCATTTTTTTCTACCTGTTTCACTTTTCTTCTTTATGCTGTAACTGCTATTCCAATAGCAAACCCTTCATAAAAGTTATTGCCTTGCATTCTTGATTAAATTACCTTTCCATTGATACGTAATTTTATGGTACTACTCCCAAAGGAAAGTGGTTGTTATTAGCTAGTTTTAGAAAACACACTTTTCCCAAAAGGTTTCCCACAATTTTGGCCACTACTATATATGCAACCCCTTTCCGAGCAGTGTTGTTTTCAAAGGGTTGATTTTTGCGATCTTTTTCCAAATTCAAAACTCTTTTTAAAAAAATCCGCCACTTCCTTCCTGTCCCTGGGAAATATGCTTTTCAAAAATATATATATATATCCAAATATATACATTTTTACTGCGTTTCTAATCCTCTTGATGGATTTAGGGTGACCATCCATTCTGTCCTGAGGCTTTAAGAGCAGGAAGTTGAAGGCAGTTTTAGACGTAAAACATTTTAAATACGTCAGACCAGAGATAAGAAAGGGGTCGTGTCATACGAGAACACTGAATTCCTTAAATAATGTTGTTTTCGGGATGACAACAAACTTGCTTTGACTATGAAACTGGCTTGCAAACTTGCAAAAGTTGGGGAAAACTCGAAACTCGGTCTCTGCTACCTCCGATGTTGGGCTCACAGCTTTCAATTCACAGGCAGTTCTTGACTTACAATCATTCATTTAGTGACCGAAATAAGTGATTTACGACTGTTTTTCACGCTTAACGACACCCCCACACCCCCACGGTCACACGATCAAAATTCAGCAAAAACTTAGAACCTTGTCCTCGATTTGGCCAAGTTTTGGAGGCGCTTCTTGGTCGTGGACCGTATCTGATGCTGCGTCCATTTAAATATGAAAAAAAGAAATTGGCATTTTTTCATCGACTTAAAGAAATCGTAAACGACAAAGTTTCTGGGCGGCAGGAATGAAAGATAGGGGAAGTTTTCTCAAGCTTTGATTTTATTTCCTCCTCCCCCTCTAAACCAGGATTATTTTAAGCCCTTCTTCAGCCTGGCTGATCAGCGCTTTCATTTAGAGGTTTGAGGGAGCAAAAAAACTAACCAGAAAGAAGCCAGGGATTTGGGAATCAGGCACTTAGGTAACTCATGGTTCAAACAAGCCAGGTTTCCTAAAACAAAGCTAGGTTTCAGATGGTCGTTTGTTGCTAAGGTGGGAATGTGAGAAGACTTTATCCTCCTCCTGCCCTCAGCCTTGGGGGGCTGGGTAGATCATTGCAATAAATCTTTGTGGTTGCAATAAACCATGGTTTTCTCCTAGCTTTGTCAGTGACCTCGAGACTTGAAATATGAAATAGCCAATGGTGGGATTCAGCCGGTTCGCTTGAACCAGTAGTAGCAACCTGCGGATGTGGGCCCACCCGCCCAGGCGCAATCCTGTCCTATATTGCTGTGTTTTTGATGCCACACGCATGTGCGGATGGCACGCACATGAGTGAAGCAAGTATGTACATTCGCACACTCACATTTCCGGTGCTGGGCGAACCGGTTGTTACATTATATGAAGCCCACCTCTGGAAATAGCGTAAATATTATTCTGTTTGTTTGCACACTCGTCTGTTGTTCTTCGTCGCTCAGCTTTCTCCCCTCATCCCTGCGTTGACTTCATTTCCCAGAATGCCATGCGTGGGAAAATTCCCAGAATCCCCCTCTTCCCTCTTGGAGAAAAGCTTCGGTTTTGCAATTGTTTTATCACATCCATCATTCAACTCCTTTTCCTTATTTTATTTATTTATTTATTTTTATCTCCTCTTCTGGGTCAGCGAGGAGAGCTACGCCGTCCTCACCTACTCCATGTTGGAACATCTCTCGGTCGAGAAAATTGATACCCCGGACAGTCCGACCGGCCTCGGACGCGGCGGCCACCTCTTCCGTCTCACTTTGCGAAAGGACAGCGAAGGCAAGCCGGAGGAAGTCGTCCTGGCTGCAGAATCCCGGTGAGTATTATTCTGAGCGAGAAAAAGAGTCGGCAACTGACCGGTGCCGAAACAGTTCTCCGCCTGCTTGCCGAAACCGCCTCTTTTCCCCACCCTTGCACTGCCAAGGGGGAACGTGTCTTTTTCCCCACGGCAGGGATAAGGGGGTGTCCTATCGGGAGCCCGAAATATTCCCCTCCTTCGAGAACGAGAGGAAGGCCTTGAGTTCGAATCGGGTCACTTGGGAAACGGACTCAAAGGTTTACTCATCATAAACACATATTTTTTTAACGACCCCCATAATCCCTTGCGGGGTGGAATCTGGGCAACTGAATGGAGCTAGCAGAGTGTTTACTGGCCGGACACCTTTCCTGTCTCCAATGAGGAGTTTTGTTCAGCAGATATATATATTCTCATTGTGCCCAGAGAGAGAAATATCTGCCTCTACCTAGGATCGAACTCATCATGAACAGAGGTTGATAGCAAATGAAATATGGGCACTGTAGTCTCCAGGATACTGGGGGGGGGTGGGCACTATGTCCTTAGTCATGGTTTGTATAGGGTTGTAAAATTGGAAGATTTTAAAGTTTTTCACTCGTGGGGCCCTTTAATTTCTGCCTCTCCTTAAAATGTCATTTGATAGCCTTGAAAAATTGGGGAATCTTACTCCCCCACCCAGTTAGAACAATTAATCAGTGGAATTGCAGAGGGTTGGACTAGAAGACCTCCCAAGGTCCCTTTCAACTCTATTCTGATTGATTGATTGACTGGCTTGCCTCCAGACGTTTGCAAGAAGAGATTGGACAACTATTTGTCTAAAATGGCATCAGTTCTCTTGCTTGAGCAGGGGGCTGGACTAGAGGACCTCCAAGGTCCCTTCCAACCCTGTTGCTCTGTTACTTTGGGCTTAGGAAGAGTCACAGACCCTCCATTGCCTCCTTTTAATAATTGCACTTCCCTTGAATATGGAGGTTCCACTGATCCGTCGTGCTCCCTGCCAAGAGTCACCCATGGAGAGGCACAGAACCCAAAAACCCTTCCTTCCTTCTCAGCGCTTCACACCTTAAACCCAGTTTATTTTGGGCTTACCAAGACAAAGCAAAGCTCCATCCATTAAACCAAGATTTTCGTTTTGACGCCTTACGGAGAGGCAGGGCCAGTAGTAGGATTCAGCCGGTTCGCACGGGTTCAGTAGAACTGATAGCTAACTTTTTGTGCACTTGGGCACCGGTTAAATAGCGTGCCGCGACCCGACTGCCCCCTCCCCTCCCAAACCCTCCTCGCCTCCCCGCCCACCTGCACCTGCTCGGTGGCGGGGCAGCGGGGCGAGTGGCTGGGAGAGGAGGGGCGAGGCGTGGCCGGGCATGGCGAATAGAGTCTAGGTGAGGTGAAGTGCTCCTCAACGTGAATGATGTCGAGGTAGCCACGCCCATCCAGTCACATGACCACCAAGCCACGCCTACCGACCCGGTCATTAGGGCAGAGAACCGGTTGTTAAATTATCTGAATTCCACCACTGGACAGGGTGGGGGGGGCTTGTATTTCCAAGCTCCGCCCTCGACTGAACTCGGGAAAGCTAAGCCTGGTTTTGTACATGGATAGGAGACCACTGAGAGATGCCAGAGGAGATGGGGAAGTTGAAAATCGAAGTGTCGATTTGAGGCAGCGCCTTAACGGTAGACGGGATTCTGAATTGGGAATTGGGAAAGAGAGGGACATCTTCCCGCTCTTCCCCTCCCAAATCGGGGATCCAAATTGCAGAATTGAATTGTTAAATTTAGGGTTTCATTTTAATTCGGACACGCTCCCCAAAACCCCACCTTTTGCCCCGTGCAGAAGCGACCGGGCCCGATGGATCAGCGCCTTAATGCACCGAGAAGAAAAGGAAACCAGCACAGCAGAGAAAGGAGGTAAGGAAAAAAAATAATAATAACCCCAAATTTTAGTCTACGGTGCCCAGCAAGGAAAAAAAAAACCGATCCATTTGCAAGATAAAATGCAATGATTTTTTTTCTCCTCCTAATCCGTGTATTCTGAACCATTATGTACTTTTCACCTTCATCTGGCCTCGCCTGTCGAACTAGATTAAAACCACAGCTTGGGGCAAACCGACCAAAGCCAAACAAACCATCAATGGTGGTTTACGGACTCCCAAGAGCCGAAACGGCACATTTGCAGTCATTTTTTGGCGCCGAGTGTAACACAATTTCCCCCTCTCTGGGGATGCTAAGATGCCTTTTTAAGGATCAGGAAGTTTATTCTTAAGAGGACTCCAGATGTTCATCTGCAGCTGTTTGGGTCTCTTTTTTATCGCCGGGCCAACCACTCGGTCCAAATTAGAAGGGAGCCAAAGAATTTGGAAAGCAGCTCCGAAGAACGTTGTGTTTGCAAAAAATAAAAAATCGGTGTGCGTGTGTGTGTGTGAGAGAGAGAGAACGAGAGAGGGAGGGAGAGAGAGGGGCTTCCGGCCCCTGGGGAGCCGTTCCCTGCGGGACAAAGTGGGAGTGTGAGAAGGATTGTGTTGTTTTGGGATGTTCAGAAAATGTTCCTGACCTTTTGTTCTCAGGATTTAAATAGAGGAATGTGTGTGTGTGTGTGTGAGAGAGAGAGAGAGGCCTTCTCCTTCTCCATCGTAGAAAAATAGGTTCCATGCTCCTTCTACTGGTCACTCATCACATTTAAATAATTTATCTCTCTCTCTCTCTCTCTAATATATCTATATATCTATATCTATCTCTATCTATCTATCTATCTATCTATCTATCTAATCTCTCTCTCTCTCTCTAATATATCTATATCTATCTATGTATCTAATATATCTATATATCTCTATCTCTATTTAATCTCTCTCTCTTTATCTAATATATATCTATATCTAATATATCTATATCTATCTAATATATCTATCTCTAGCTCTCTATATATCTCTTTATCTATCTATCTATCTATCTATCTATCTATCTATCTAATCTATCTTTCTCTCTCTTTTTATCTAATATATCTCTATCTATCTCTCTCTATCTCTAGCTCTATATATCTATCTAGTCTCTCTCTCTCTCTTTATCTAATCTATCTATCTATCTATCCTGATACTTTTTCAGAATCAGAATAGAGCTGGAAGGGACCTTGGAGGTCTTCTAGTCCATCCCCCTGCTCAAGCAGGAGACCCTAGACTGTTTCAGACGGATGGCTGTCCAGTTTCTTCTTAACAGCCTCCAGTGATGGAGCACCTACAACTTCTGGTGGCAAGCTGTTCCACGGGTTAATTGTTCTCACTCTTAGGAAGTTTCTCCTTAGCACCCACAACTTCTGAGGGCAATATCTAAGGGGCTGCCCCAAAGAAGAGGGGGTCCACTTATACTTCGAAGCACCCCCAAAGGCCGGACGAAAAGCAACGGATGGAAACTGATCTAGGAGAGAAGCAACCTGGAATTAAGGAGAAACTCCCTGAGAGTGAGGTCAATGAACCAGGGCAACAACTTGCCACTAGAAGTTGAAGGTGTTCTATCACTTGAGGTTTTTAAGAAGAGTCTGGACAGCCACTTGTCTGAAATAGTAGAGGGGTCTCTTGCTTGAGCAGGGGGTTGGACTAGAAAACCTCTAAGGTCCCTTCTAGCTCTATTCTGATTGATTGATTGATTGATTGATTGATTGATTGAAATGGTCTAGGATCTCCTGCTTGAGCAGGGGGTTGGGCTAGAAGACCTCTAAGGTCCCTTCCAACTCTGTTATTCAATCCTCTATCTTCCAAATCTTGATTTAATGCAAGGAGTGTGTATTCCATTAGTGAGTCTTTTTTTTAAAAAAAAACGAGCTGTTCCGTTCAAACTCTTTGGCGTACTATTTTTTTCAAAAAAAAAATATTATTATATTGTCCAGCATTAGGTCGCGCGCTCCTGAGTGTCTGTTCTCTCTTTCTGTCCAGCACTCCAACAGGTAGAGATCACCAGAGCCTATCTGGCTAAGCAGGAGGATGAGATTTCACTCCAGCAGTCCGACGTCGTCCTTATCCTGAATCGGGAAGAGGGTGAGTGGTTGTAGAAAGACCCCCTCCCAATTCTGCAGGCAGAATTCTTTCTTTCTTTCTTTCTTTCTTTCTTTCTTTCTTTCTTTCTTTCTTTCTTTCTTTTTTAACCCAGAATAACATTTTTATCCGTTATGCATTGAAGGCTAACTTCCTATTCTAAAATTCACATTTGAAAGATGATTGAATTGCATCGATTCCCCCAGAATTCCCTAGACTTTAAGTCCCACTGTGCGTTGCCGGCTGAGGAATTCTGGGAATTGAAGTCCACCCTTCTTAAGACTGGCCAAGGTTGAGAAAAACTAAATTAGAGGATGGTAGCATATATATATATATATATATATATATATATATATATATATATATATATATATATATATATATATATATATATATATATATATATATATATATATATATATATATATATATATATATATATATATATATATATATATATATATATATATATATATATATATATATATATATATATATATATATATATATATATATATATATATATATATATTTTTAAACCTGTTAATCATCTATGGAGATTCTCCGGTCATCCACGTCATGATTGTCCCAAAGGTGTTTGGTTTTTAAGAGGCAACTGGACTTCCTTGTTTTTCTTTGAAGAAGTTTCGCTTCTCATCCAAGAAGCTTCTTCAGCTCAGAGCACAGAGATGAGAAGCGAAACGTCACCAAAGAAAAAGATGAGAGTTGAAGAAGTTTCTAGATGAGAAGCGAAACTTCTTCAAAGAAAAACAAAAGAGCCGAAGAAGCTTCTGGGATGAGAAGCGAAACATCTTCAAAGGAAAAGAAAAGAGTTGAAGAAGCTTCTAGATGAGAGGCAAAACATCTTCACAGGAAAACAAAAGAGATGAAGAAGCTTCTGGGATGAGATGCGAAACACCTTCAAAAAAAAAAAACCAAGAAAAGCCAGTGGCCTCTTATTTTTCTTTTTTTTTTTAAAAAAAAAAGCACATTTGGATGACCTCTAAATCCCTTCTCCCTCTTCTTCCAGGTTGGTATTTGGGGGAGCGTCTGCGGGACGGAGAGAAGGGCTGGTTCCCGCAAGCCTGCGCCCAGGAAATCACTAACCGCAACGCCGTCGAACGCAACGTGCAGCGCCTGGAACGGCTGCGCATCGAGACCGATGTGTGACGACGGAGTGGGTCCCGCCTCAACCCGCTCGGATGCCAAGAGCACCGGAAGGTACTTTTTTTAAGGGCCAGGGGGTTGTAAATCCGGATAACGAGACCGTATCCCTTCCTCCTGGATCGAACAAAAAAGACTCGGGTTCTTTTCTTTTTTAAAATAAATCGGATCGTAGCAAAACCACTGCCTAAAATCCAGCTGGATTGGAAAACTGCAAAGAGGTCAGCGACTGCCGGCCGTTGGATTGAATCCTGCCCTTTTTAATCGATTTTTGTTTTTAAAAACCATGGAACAGAGTAATTTTTATAATGGATTTTTAAGACTCGTCATGTCTTCATCTGCTCCCTTTTCCCCGCCATCATTCCTCAAGAGATCCTTTAGTTAATATTCCGAGACCGGACTCCGTTCGTAGGACCCCGACGTTTAAATCTTGTACATAATTCTCCTTTTCATACGTAAACCGTTCAGTGACTCCAAATTTATACAACTTTCGGTAACCGATTTCTCTTCCCCTTTCTACTTTTTAAAAACCATGGAACAGAGTAATTTTTATAATGGATTTTTAAGACTCGACATGTCTTCATCTGCTCCCTTTTCCCCGCCATCATTCCTCAGGAGGTCCTTTAGTTAATATTCCAAGACCGGACTCCGTTCGTAGGACCCCGACGTTTAAATCTTGTACATAATTCTCCTTTTCATACGTAAACCGTTCAGTGACTCCAAATTTATACAACTTTCGGTAACCGATTTCTCTTCCCCTTTCTACTCCGATCCTATGAACCGTTGGGTGTGAGTTGTGTTGTTATTTTCCCTAAATATTCCTCGAATAAAATAAGGGGGGGATTTGTCGGTTTTTTTCCCACGTGGTACGGCTCTTCATCTCAAATTACTAGTTCGAGCAACGACTTTTGGTGAAGATTGCAGAACGAAAGGGTGCGTGTTTTAGGTCTCCCTTTCGAAGCGAACGCACAAATAATATTTTTTGGGGTGTTTGGGGCTTAGGGCAAAGGTGGGATTCAAATCATTTAACAACCTGTTTGCCCAAACCGTCTCAAACTGGCTGAATCCAATCACTGGACTTAGGGTGTTTAAGGTCTCGCAGAATTCTCAGACAGAGGAATTCCCGAGAGGAAATTGGGGTTGGACTAGAAAACCTCCAAGGCCCCTTCCAACTGCATTCTGTACAACATATAAAGAAAATTGGAACAAAGAATATAGGATCCTGTTATAAAAGGGCTTAAAAACGTTAACAGATAATCCTAGATTTTCAACCATTCGTTTAGTGACTATTCAAAGTTACCGCAACACTGATAAAATTTTGCAGGTTTTTAACCAAGGATTTCTGAACGAAATGTAGCAAAAAAAGCCATCGTTAGAAGCAGACAAGGTTGCTCAGTTCGGATTTGTTCTGGCAGATTTAAAACAAAAAATTAGCAAGTTACTTTGGTTCTAACCTGAGTTTTTTCTTTTATTAGCAAAACTTTCTTTTTATCAGTAAACTTTCCAATTTTTCAAAAAGGTCCTAACTGCCAAAATTCAGAACTCAAAGTATTCTGCTTATTTTCTGTTACTTCCTAAATCTTTTACCTGTTAACTTTATAACAACAACAACAGTAATAGTAGCTCTCCAGATTTTTCTAGTAATCTGCGGACCCACAGATATAAGGTAAAAAAAAAATAATTGGCAGCAATATCAGGGATGAATCAACTGCAAATATTCCCCTGAAATTTTACTTCATTTTATTAAAAAAAAAAAAGGAACCTCAAATTTTACTTAGCTTCAGTTTCAGTTAGCTTCAGTTTCGAACATAAATATTACATTAACGTAACAAAATCATAATTCTTTTTGGATACAAGGCAGCATTCCAAATTAACCATTTTTTCTCTCCGGAAATCCTTGAATGGAGTCTTGCAATTGTGCACAAAGTTGTCAAAAAAGATTACCGTATTTTTTGGAGTATAAGCCGCACTTCCCCCCACAAAAGAGGGTTGAAAATTTGGGTCCATCTTGTACACCGAATGTAGCTCCCCCCCACCCGTTGCCCCCCCACCCTTTGGCCTCTGCATCCTTGCAGCAAACAGCCCGTTTCAGCTTCAGCACAGCCTGATTAGCACAAGCAGCTGATTGTCGGTTGGATCGGCCTCAGACTATCAGTTGTTTCAGGCTGCAGGGATTGCCATAGCCTATTGCCGCCTCCAAGCGCCCCATTTTTGACCACTGCGTGCCCCTCTTTTCCACCCATTCTGATCCCCACTGCCTGCAACGGGCAGAAAATGGGGTGCACGGAGGCCGAAAATGGGGTGCGCGGAGGCAGCAATAGGCTACGGCAATCCCTGCAGCCTGAAACAGCTGATTGTCTGAGGCCGATCCAGCCGACAATCAGCTGCTTGTGCTAATCGGGCTGTGCTGAAACTGAAACGGGCTGCTTGCTGCAAAGAGGCAAATTGCTGGGAGGCAGAGGCAGATCCCCTCCCCCCTACCCGCACAAAAAAAGGTAGGTGTGTCTTATAATCCAGAGCATCTTATACTCTGAAAAATACGGTACACGTTTCTTCCAAGGCCCCAATGATGAGTTCAGTTTGATTTCTTCCCCTCGGGATCCCCTCCCAACCGGATAAAATAAAGAATTCACGCCGTTGCAGGGAGAGGTGGAGGGGGGGGGTGTCTCCCAGAGGTCATCTAGTCCACCCCCCCGCCAAGTGGTTCAGGGTCTTTGAACCCGTTTTAACTTAACGGATTTCCCCCTTGTAAGAGGAGCTAGGGTCCCCTTTTAGCCTTTCTTTCTTGGGGTGTGTTTTTTTAGATTCTCTCTCTCTCTCTCTCTCTCTCTCTCTGGCTCTCTCCCTCCTTCCCTCTCTCCGCATTTTGTGGGGAAATATCCCCCCCCCACAACCCACCCTCTTAAATCTTTTCTTTTTTCCGGGGAAACGGAGTCTTATAGCAACAATTCAGGCAATTTAGTACAGCCTGAATTTTCAAATGAATCTCAGTGGCGCCAAACTCTTGCACTTCTTAAAAAGAGCATGCGACATTCACGTTGTTTTTCCCCCCCCCCACTCCAAACCACAAACGTGAGCTAAACGTTGGCTAAATTCTGAATTTTATTAGCGTCCTTATCACCTTCTCTCGGGGGTGGGTGGGGAAATATCTATCGTTTCGTCAAACCTGGAAGGAAAAAAAAAATTACAGCAATTAGGCGTTCGTTCCATTGGGCGTTTCCACGTTTTGATTTGGAAGTCTTCCCCGCACGTAGAAAGCTAACTTCTCAGGGAGGAAAAAAACCACCACCACCCTTTCGTTTCGTGACCCTCGTGAACCGTGAAAAACCTTCCGGATCTGGATTTTGAAATGGTACGTAAAAAAAGAGATTTAAAAGTACATTTCTGTGTCTAAGAACGAGAGAGAAGGTTTGAAAGGCAGGCTAAAATTCAAATTGCTACTTACTAAAATCAAGTTTATTCCTGCCTACTAAATTCTCTAGCTGAGATAGTTATGCCACCTACCTTTTTTTAAACACTTAATTTGGAGTAGAATAGAATAACAGAGTTGGAAGGGACCTTGGAGGTCTTCTAGTCCAACCCCCTGCCTAGGCAGGAAACCCTACACCACTTCAGACAAATGGTTATTCAACATCTTCTTAAAAACCTCCAGTGTTGGAGCATTCACAACTTCTGGAGGTAAATTGTTCCACGGATTGTTTTGGTGCAAAACTCTACATCTGTTTGAGTTACCCTGCCCCCCCCCCAAATAATTAAGTTAGACCTCACCTATCTTTCTTCCATCTTGGTCATTAATTAAATTATCATTTTATATGAAGAAAACCACTCACTGTGTCCGGCTTCTAGCCTTGACTTGGCCATCAGTTGAGGTGGGCCACCTTTTGAAAAAGAAGAAAAATAGTAAAAATTTCCACCCGGGTATAAAACCACGTCACGCGCTTGCCTGGATTTTCACAGCAGTAAAGATGCTGGAGGGGATGGGAGACCACCAGGAAATGCCAACGATGTCGGAAGTTTAAAAAAAAAAACAACCAAAAAACTTTCTGGAGCGAAGCCAGGATGGTGTGCAACCCAGCAAGTGTCTCTTTTTGATTAGAAATGTGTAAAAAAACATTAAATCAATTGTTCGTTTATTTAGTGTTGGTTGACGACATGAAGGAAGAGAAGTAAACACATAAACCAAAGCAATTAAAAAGAGTTTAATTCAACCCTCCAGGGCAGGGGTCTCCAACCTTTCAACTTTAAGACTTGTGGACTTCAACTCCCAGAATTCCTCAGCCAGCTTTGCTGGCTGAGGGATTCTGGGAGTTGAAGTCCACAAGTCTTAAAGTTGACAAGGTTGGAGACCCCTACTCCAGGGCATAGAAACAGGACCTCAAGAGATCCTAAGTAGCCAGTTCTGCATTTAATACCCCAGGAAGGGCTTTTATTACACATGGGCTCCAGAGCTGCTATTCAGCTGGTTCAGACCGGTTCGCCCGAACTGATAGCATCCTGCTCACCCGCCTCATCTCTATGCCGTCCAATTTGGGCACATTTTTTAAGCTGGGCGCGTGCGCGCACGTGGGGCAAACAAGTGGTCACACAATGTGAAACCCCACTGCTGATGGGCTCCCCGCCCCAAGAAGGCTAGCTTTTCAGGGGAAAGGGTTTTAAATTTGTCTTTCTGGTGTTTGCAACCGCTCGCCCATCAGCCCGACCTACCTTCCCGACACGTTGTTCCCACGTATCCGTGAAGGCACACACACTGTCCATTCTGGGCATCACAAAAGGCGTTCGCCGCGGAGCATTTACAACTCTGAGAACAATCCGGACCAAATTTTCCAAGCTGGCAACCTGGATTTAGCAGGATGCATCGAAAGCAAAGGGTTAAAATTCGTGGGCAAACCTGGCGTGGCTCCGTCTTCCCAACTTCTGATCTTAGGAATTGCAGAATGGATCACCTTCGATTGCCTAATCCATCTGGCTGGACTTTTCAAGAGTCCCTTAGAGGGCATTTAGTCTGTCCTGACCACTTGTGTTTTTAGACATTTTTCCGATAGATAAACACAGGTTTTTTTTTTAAAAAAAAATGCGTTAAACCTCAACAGCATCACAAGAGCTGCACAATGATACCATAAATCGCAGGTCTTTCAATTTATACCACCCCTTTTGTGCGGAGTGGATCTGCTCTGGGCTTCTTGGTAAATCTGCGGAAAAATTTATTTTGGAAATCTATTTTTTTTCCTAGCCTCTTGCTAAGCCAAAGGGAACAGAATAGAAATAATAGAATAGAATTAAGAGAGAAGAGAAGAATAGACTAGAAGACAGAATAGGAATGGAATGGAATTAGAATTAGAATAAAAATAAGATGAGGAGAGAAGGGGAGGGGAGGGGAGGGGAGGAGAGGAGAGGAGAGGGGAGGGAAGGGAAGGGAAGAGAAAGGAAAGGAAAGGAAAGGAAAGGAAAGGAAAGGAAAGGAAAGGAAAGGAAAGGAAAGGAAAGGAAAGGAAAGGAAAGGAAAGGAAGAAGAGGGAAGGAATGGAGAGGAAGGAAAGGGAAGGAGGGGAGGGGAGAAAGAAGAGAGGAGAAGAGAAATGAATCTGGAAGGGACCTTGGAGGTCTTCTAGTCCGACCCCCTGCTCAAGCAGGAGACCCTAGACCATTTCAGGCAGATGGCTGTCCAGTTTTTTTCTTAAAAACCTCCGGTGATGAAGCACCCACGATTTCTGGTGGCAAGCTGTTCCACTGGTTAATCGTTCTCATTGCATTCCCCCCCCTCCCCCCCGCATTCAATTGCAATTGTTCTCCATTGATCCATTTGCACACTCACCAAGGTCACACCTGGCACCCGTTTTCCCCGGAGGGCAGAGACAATGGCCGGTGGAGGGCTCGCACGGGGCTTGGCCTTCGCAATCACACACCCGTTGGCATTTTTCCCCGTATTTCCCTGCGTCGCAGCCTGTATAACCAAAAAGGCGACGGCATTTTTCGGAATTATTTTAATTCTTGCTGCTGGTATTTGCAATGACTGCATCCCGCTTTCCGTACAAAAGTCGGTATATAATTGGAAATACAGCACCCAAAAGCCAAAAGCAGGAAAAAAGCAGAAAGAAAGAAAAAAAATACAGAATACGAAATAACAAGAGTTGGAAGGGACCTTGGAGGTCTTCTAGTCCAACCTCCTGCTTGGGCAGGAGACCCTAAACCACTTCAGACAAATGGTTATCCAATATCTTCTTAAAAACCTCCAGTGTTGGAGCATTCACAACTTCTGGTGGCAAGTTGTTCCACTGGTTAATTGTTCTCACTGTCAGGAAATTTCTTCTTAGTTCTAGGTTGCTTCTCTTCGATTAGTTCCCACCCGTTGCTTCTTGTCCTGCCTTCAGGGGCTTTGGAGAAAAGGTGTCCCCCCCCCCACTTCTTTGGGGCAGTCCCTGAGATATTTAATATTTTAAAATATAATTATTTTAATATTTTAAAATATAATTATTTTAATATTTTAAAATATCAAATAACTTAAAAAAAAGATTTAAGTTATTTGCTTTCTTCACATCTACTTAAATCAGAGTTAAAATCCAAGTTGCAGCTCTTCTCAAAAATATTTTACGCCCTACCAAATTCCTCTGAAATTTGCCAAATTTGTGGAAAACTTTTGATTTTGTTCGTGGTTTTAAAATGTGTCCGTGGCTCTTATCGCCACAACTTCCATCTCAAGCCTGCAAAAACTCCCAAGCATTGCCAGCCAGCCTTAATTCGCTAAGTTTATCTCTCGCCTTTCATTCAGCCGCTCAAGACGGCATTTGTCGCTCTCCCTCCTATTTTCCCACACAACAACCCTGCCAGGTAGGCTGAGAGAAGGATGGATTCGGGGTCAGCCAGGGAGTTCCCAGCGCTGAACGGAACCTAGAATCCGAATTAGAGAATAGGATGGCAAAGCCATCTGAACCCTAGCTGGATAGAATCGTAGAATTAAAATGCTAAATAAAATAAAATAAAATGCTAAACCGCTAAAAAAAAAAACACCACTCGTTTTTGCCTCCAATTGCCCCAAAAAAGGCACGACACAAAAGGAAGAAGGCGCGCGGAGGGAAGAGGAAAAAAAGAAGAAAAAAGTTACTCGTTTTACGTTTTGGGGGGAAAAAAAAAGCGCTTAAGCCAGGATTTGCACATCGCTTCCTAGCTAACTTCGGAGAATCGGCAAAAAGACGCCGGGGATTCCACGAACCTTTTTCGCAGTAACGGCCGTGAAACCCCGGACAGCAACGACACTCCCCGGAAACCGGATCGCACGAGGCGCCGTTTTGACAGCCGCATCGCTCTTGACAGGCGATCCCGTGGAATCCAGCCGGGCAGGCTGAAGGGTTGGGAATCAAAACGGAAAAAAAAAAAGGCATTAAATTTGTAATAATAATAATAATACCACCATCCGCGGACAAAATCGTTGCAGGCTTACCGTGTTCGCATCGGTTCCCGTAACGGCCTTTCCCGCACCGACAGATCCCAGCCACCGGATCGCAAATCCCATTGCTTTGGCAAGTGC
Organism: Ahaetulla prasina; assembly: GCF_028640845.1. NCBI lineage: Eukaryota > Metazoa > Chordata > Lepidosauria > Squamata > Colubridae > Ahaetulla > Ahaetulla prasina. The sequence continues at coordinate 2,644,747 of NC_080556.1, read as the reverse complement.
AGTTCAACTGACAGTTGGCCCCGTATTTTCCCGGAGGGCACCCTAGTGGGGAGAGAATTCCCCCTGTATATTACATATACATATATACATACATATATTTATTTCACTGATTCTCCCCCACGCTTTGGAATTCTGGGAGTTGAAATCCATCTTACAACCTTGCCAAAGTTGGGGAAATGCTGGTTTAAAGCAAGGAAGCAGGTTTTGAAATAATGGGGAAAAAATCGAAACCGCTCGGGTTTTTTAGATTTTGGCAGCGGGTTCGAATCTCTCGGTTTATGTCTCTACAGATTCTTGTCTCGTGGAGTTCCGCTGGACATAGAAATAATTTGGGTTTTAGATTTGGGCAGCGGTTTAAAAATAAAAATAAAAAAAGAAGGGAAGAGAATGAACATTAATAACAATGGAGGAATTAGAACTTGAGGGTGAAGGAAGATGTGGTTTAATGAAATGAGCCAGGAAATATTAGGAAAGGAATAAAAATTATGGAAAAAGAACCTATTGGCAAAAATTGTAACTAGGTAAAATATATTTGAATATATCGAACTGTATAAGATATGATACGGCCAATACACTGTTCATAAATCATGTATGTGTGTAGGGGGAGAAACTAAAAAAAATCAATAAGAACTCGTTCTAAAAAAACCAAAGATTTTGGTTTGAATCCTGGTTTAGGTCCGTACAGATTCTTGTCTCCTGGAGTTCCTCTGGACAATTCTCTTCCTTTTTTGGCAGTGGTTTGCTCTCCGAGCTTGTTTCCATTTTAGATTCCCCAAACGGTTCATCACCAGACAAGGTAACGTCATCAGAGGCATAGGACAAAAAAAAAATAATGATTTCATGGATGATATTATCTAGTAGGGTAACGAAACGTTCAGGAATTAAACAACCTCAGAGAGCAAACAGGAAGTGGATTTTCCAGTGGAACTCCAGGAGACGGGAATCTGTACAGATGTAAACCAGGATTCAAACCGCTGCCAAAATCTAAAACCCAAGCTATTTCGATGTCCAGCGGAACTCCACGAGACAGGAAATCCGTTCAGATGTAAACCAGGATTTATCCTATTCATCTTAGAGATTAAAAAAAAAAATCACCTTTTTCGCACCAGATCCCGGTCCAGCCGAGCCCACAAAGGCAGGATCCGTCTTCTGGCAGGCAAATGGCCCCATTCTGACAAGTGCAGGTCTGGCTACAGTTGAACCCGTAACGATTGGCGGGGCAGCCTGTTGGAGAAGCAAACCGGGACAAGCTGACAACCCACCCACCCCAAAACTGCGGGTCGGACACGGCAAACGCCCCAAAACTGTCTAAGGAAGCCCCCGCTTAAGGCATAATGCACCACAATCCTTCACTTGGAAGGCACCCCGTGAGGTCAACTAGTCTGACCCACGTGCAGGATGCTCCGTTGTTCAGAAACTCAAGTGGTTTTGTGTTTTTTAGATGTGTGTGTGTGTGTGTGTGTGTATATACACAAATACACACACACATATATATATATACACACACACACACACACACACACACATATACTATTTTTTATCAAAACAGCCCTTTTCTATAAATATATTGCGGATATAAAATCTGAATCCTTGTAATTAATGGCTTTTTCAGCTTTTATCTACACAACGTTCCTGCAGAGTAGGCCGGGCTCAGTCAGAGACCCATTCTCCCTAACCCCGAAAGCTCTCGTTATTGCTGTTTGTGCTCGCACGACAGCCCTGCGAGGCGGGGCCTGAGTCTCCCTCTGTGCTTACGAAACGGGTGACCACAGCAGGGTCGCCACCCCAGCCCTGCGAGGTGGGCCAAACCGTGCGAGAACCCAGAAACCCCAGAAACCAAAGAGGTTTCCATCGATTTCCCAAGTCGGAAAGTCCCCTTTCCCCATCAAGGGCACATATTATGGGATGCAGTCAACCCCGCGCGCTCCCAAATAAAACGAAAACCGAGCATACCCATTTGAAGCGACTCACCGTTTTCGCATCTGGGACCAGACTTGCCCGGCGGACAAAGGCAAAAACCGGACACCGGGTGACAAGGGACATTTTCGCCACACGGACAGGGAAGGGCACAGTCGGTCCCGTAACGTCCCCTCGGACAAGCTGGAAGGGAAAGTCCTGATGACCTTGAGATGGCCCTGACAAATGGCCGGGCGGGTTCTCGACCCCCTGGCACCCCCCCACACACACCCATCTGTGGTTAGAAGCAGGCCTAAAGCAGAAAAGGCGGATTTTAGACCAACGCATTACAGACAATGTGACCAAATAAAAGAAGACAGTAGTAATAATAATGGTAATAATAATGCTTATAATAACAACAACAATAATAATGTTAATTGAGTTTCATGTTTAATGAATAAGAGATAACAATAATAATAATAATGTTCAGTTGAATGAGTTTCATGTTTAATGAATAAAGCATATTATTATTATTATTATTATTATTATTATTATTATTATTATTATTATTATTATTATTATTATTATTATTATTATTATTATTAAGCTCTTAGGTTCTTGGTTAGAACATGAACTGTTATGTTTTACCAGTCCCAGACTGTAAATTGAATTGAAGATTAACCAGTAATAATAATGGTAATAATAATGGTAATAATAACAACAATAACAATAATAAGAATGTTGACTGAGTTTCATGTTTAATGAATAAAGCATATTATTATTATTATTTTATTTACACAAAATGACAGTATACACAACAAACGAGATAACTATGCTGGATTTCGTATCACAGATTATTATTATTATTATTATTATTATTATTATTATTATTATTATTATTTACTCAAAATGACAGTATACACAGCAAAGAAGATAACTATGCTGGATTTCGCACCACAGATCATAGTCGAACACTTCCCAAGCGTTTAGGACTGCGTGATGTATCGGCAGATTAGGCGAGCAGATTATTATTATTATTATTATTATTATTATTATTATTATTATTATTATTATTATTATTATTATTATTATTATTATTATTATTATTATTAAACAGCTCTTAGGTTCTTCCTTAGGACATGAACTGTTACGTTTTTACCAGTCCTAGACTATAAATTGAATATTAACCAGTAATAGTAATGGTAATAATAATAATAATAATAATAATAATACCATAACTGATTTGATGCTTTATATTCGATTTTACGTTGGTTTTTCCGTAGAAGTAAAGAGCTATGTTACCTATGTTACAATCGGCGCCGATATATCCAGCTGGACACTGGCACGCCCCCGTTGCGGCTGCACAACGACCGCCATTCTTACACTGACACAACCTCTCGCAATTCGGCCCGTAGCGTCCCGACGGACACTCTGAAAGGACACAAAAACAAACCGTTAGCTGGCGGAACAGCCCGCCACATGATTTCCCTTTTCTCCCGCCCCTTTGAAAGAGAGATGCTTTTTAAGATTCTGGATTGTGCAGGGGTTGGACTGGATGACCTCAGAGGAGCCCCTCCGCCCCCAATACTAGGACTCCTTGCTCTCCCCCCTCCAAAAAAACCCCTTCCAATTATTGGAGAGCAATTGCAGCAACCACACCAAATGGAAGAAAATGCTGCTCAATTAATTTAGGGTTTAATTGAAGTTGAAACTGGCGATTCCTACACTTATTTTTAAATACGAAATTTATTTTTAAAGAAAGACCTCCTTCCATCGGTTGGCGCAGCCCACACAAGCAACCCACCCAAATTCAACGAAACGCCATTTAAATTTGGCAGGAAAAATTGAAAGAATCAGTGGATTTTCCCATCGCGGGAGTAGTCCTCGATTTACGACGATCCATTTAGTGACCGAAGTCACAACAGTACTGAAAAAAAGCCACCTGGGACCATTTTTCACACTTACGACCGTCGTCGTATCCCCGCGTGGTCACATGATTAAAAATTCAGATGCTTGGCCACCGGCTCGTATTTATGACAGTCGCAGTGTCCCGGGAGGGGGGGTGGGGTGTCACGTGATCCCCTTTTGCGACCAAAGTCGAGGGGAAAACCAGATTCACTTAACGACCATGTGACTAATTTAACTGCAGTCGTAAAATGGAGCCAAATGGCCACAAATTTCCCACTCAGCAACATAAATTTGGGGTTCGATCGTGGTCGTAAGTCGAGGATCACCTGTACTTTCCTACTGGGGGCTTCTACCATGTCCTTTGCAAGAAAAGTTCCCCTTTGGTTCTCACCGCCCCTCCACCCCACTTCCTTCTCATTATAGCACCCCAATTTTTTCCCCCGTTTGTACGTGTGTAAACTCACCCTGCTTGCAGCCGCTGCCGTGGTATCCCGGGGCGCAGAGGCACCTCCCACTCACCGGGTGGCAGTCGTGATTCGCACCGGCGCACTGGCAAATGTCTGCGCACCCTGGTCCGAAGGTGCCAGGCGGGCAGGCTGTGGGAGGGAAGAGAACCTCAGCGTTTCCAACTCCGGGAAAAGGTGCAAAAAATTCCTCTTTTTTTGCGGGGGGGGGGGTCCTTTGCATCGGAAGGCAGTCGAATAAAAATAAGAGTTTTAAAGGAGCATGTCAAGAGGTCTTTGGGGAATTTGCGTGGTTTTTTTTTTTCCAGGAGTGCTGCAATGAATTCACCTTTTGGCCTCATCTTCAAAGTCCTACAATAGAAGTGTCCAATCCTGGCTACTTTTAAGACCTGTGGACTACAACTCCCAGAATTCCCCAGCCAGCCTGGCTGGCTGGGGAATTCTGGGAGTTGAAGGCCACCAGTCTTGCGAATAAGATTGGACATTCCTTCCCTACAGAACTCTCTTTTTCATTCTAGTTCACTCTTTTTTTCCCCACCAAGCGGAACCCGCGCCGAGCTGCGGGGTTGGGCTAGATGACCTCTGAGGTCCCCTTCTCCCCCCCCCAAAAAAAACACCACTTTTTTTTTTTCCAGCAAAGGTGCTGAAACATCTTGGTTGCTTGGGTGCTCTTCCCTGAGTGTTTTCCCAACTTCTGAGTAACAGGTCCGTGTAGAAGACGAGACACTTTTCGCATGCGTGGCTGAACCTGCTAATTTTCCGCTGATTTTTTTTTTAAAAAAATTTTTAGCACGCACAGATGCTTTCTTGGGATCCCGCTCGTAAGGGATCCACCAAGCGGAGGAAGAGTTAGAAGAGTTAAATCAAGGGGATTTAACAGAACGGAGGCATGGAGGGAAAAAAAGGAGGAATAGAGGAAAACAGAGACAAACTTAAACTAAATCATTGTCAATATTTTCCTGATATTTTTCCCTTATTCAGCTGCCAGACAGAAATCAGAACCTTGCTGCCGATCTGAAAAACTGAGGAATTATTATTATTATTATTATTATTATTATTATTATTATTATTATTATTATTATTATTATTATTATTATTATTATTATTTGAATCCTCTTGGATCAACTCCCAGACTCGGTTTCTCTTCCAAAGCGATCAAGGCATTGCCAGAATCCGAGTTGAGTGTATTTATCATCCGTGCAAAATCGGAGGTTGTTTTTTTTTTTTGTTTGTTTGTTTTTTTGAGCCCCCGGACTTACGCCGTTCACACCCGTGGCCCGTGAACCCGGGCGGACAGCCACACTGGCCGGTGATGTGGTTGCAAGGAGAGCCCGTGGGACAATCACACTTCGTGGTGCAGTCCTTCCCAAACGAACCGGGCAGGCAAGCTGGACAGAATCAAGAAAACAAGGGGGGGAAAAATGGATTTTGGGAATAAAAATTAAGCTAGGCAATCAATATCCCTCATTGATTCAATGTGGGGGGGGAGCGTTTAATTGGAGGGATGTTCACCCCTCCCAATGACTGCTGGGAGCTGTAGTCCCATCCTGTCCCACCCATATTCATTCATTCATGGTCTAGGGCAGGGTTAGGGTTAGGGTTATACCTTGCGGACTTCAACACCCAGAATTCCACAGCCAGCATATGGGAGTTGAAGTCCACAAGTCTTAAAATTGCCAATTTGGCCTGGCCTAGGGGTCTCCTGCTTGAGCAGGGGGTTGGACTAGAAGACCTCCATGGTCCCTTCCAGCTCTATTGTGATTGGTTGGTTGGTTGGTTGGTTGGTTGATTGAAACGGTCTATGATCTCCTGCTTGTGAAAGGGGTTGGACTAGATGTCCTCCAAGTCCCCTCCAACTCTATTATTTCTTTATTTGTTCATTCATTCTATCTACCATTCACGTATGCATGTATTCAATCAATCAATCATTCATTTGTTCAATCTTTCATGCATTCATTCATTTATTCATTCATTCAATCAATCAATCAATCATTCTTACATTCATTCAATCATTCATTCATTCATACATTCATTCAATTTCAGGCTCCTTTCCTGCAAGATGGAACCAGGAAGGAACCATCTCCCTCCCCTTCTACAGACGCTTTCACGCCTTTGCAGAGGGGTGGGCTAGATGACCCTTGGGGGACCCCCTTCCTTCCCATTCCAATTCTCTATCATCCCGGGGTCGGCTGGGACCCTGAATTCGATATTCATGAGAAGCTTTTTTAAAAAGCGGGGTGGGGGGAACCCTTTTTGAAAGAAAACACACCCAACCTTTGAAAGCAACAAAAAGGGAAATTTGTGGTTGAAATTTAGCATTTTGTGGAATCGAGGCTGGTCGACCCCCGCACCCCCACCCCCCACCCCATCCGCAAATGAAGAGATCGGGGCGCAGAGCATATGCAGACTTCCTCCCCACCCCCCGAAATGGTCATTCAAACAGGAAAAATCCTCTTTTCTGTTGTCACCTTTCCCGCAACGGATTCCCCGCCACCCAGGCGGACAATCACAAGCGCCCGTGATATGGTCGCACGAGACCCCATGTTCACAATCACACGCGTCCTGGCAGCTTTTCCCGTATGTTCCTTCGGGGCAGGCTGGAAAAAAAGAGAAGGAACGGCTTTAAAAAAATGTACTTATTGTGTATATACTTACTGGCACATATTAAGGTAAAGGTAAAGGTTCCCTTTAGTCGTTCCCGACTCTCCGTTTCAAAGCCGAAGAGCCAGCGCTGTCCGAAGACGTCTCCGTGGTCATGTGGCCGGCATGACTCAACGCCAAAGGCGCATGGAAAGCTCTTCCCTTCCCACCAAAGGTGGTCCCTATTTTTTCTACTTGCATTTTTTACCTGCTTTCGAACTGCTAGGTTGGCAGAAGCTGGGACAAGGAACAGGAGCTCACCCCCGTTATACATGGTGCTAGGGATTCGAACCGCTGAACGGCCGACCTTTCGATCGATAAGCTCAGCGTCTTAGCCACTGAGCCACCGCTGAGTCCCTCACTGGCGCATATTGCGCGAGGTTTTAAAACAAAAGCTAGATGAGTATTTTATTCAAGATGCTTTGCGAGGCGGGGGGTTGGACTGGATGACCTCTAAAGCACCCTCGGTAATTCCAGATGACAAGCCGGTTTTCAATCTGTTCCAAGGCGTTGCACACGCCGATCCTATACAGGCCCTCCTCGATGTACAACCGCGATCGAGGCCCCGATTTCTGCTGTTAAGCGAAACATTGGCTTCTGCCCCGTTTTACGACTTTCCACGCCACCGTTGTTAAACGAAACCCCGCCGTTGTTAAGTTAGCCACGCGGTCGTTAAGCGAATCTGGCTTTCCCACCCACCCCCCTTTGACTTTGCTCGTCAGAAGGTCACCAAAAGGGCGTGACTGCGGGAATCGCTACGACCGTCATAAATGCGAGTCAGTGGCCGAGCGGGTGAATTTTGATCAAGTGACCACGGGGAGAAATAACGCAACGGTCAAAAAAATGGGGGTAAGTCACCGTTGTAACTTTGAACAGTCACTAAATGAAGTTTGTAAGTCGAGGATTATCTGAGGTGACATCCCCCGCCAGCCACCAAGAAAAAAAACCAATGTCGTTACGACTTACGTTTCTGGCACTTTTCACCGGTCCAACCATCAAGGCAAACGCAGCGTCCATTCTTCTGGTCACACCGGCCTCCATTAACACAATCGCAACTTTCTTGACACCCCGGCCCATATTTTCCTTCGACGCACTCTAGAGAAAAGAGATCCCCTCTGATACAGCGAGTCCTCGGACTTACGACCACGAGCGAGCCCAACATTTCTGTCGCGGAGCGAGACTGTTGAGTTTGGCCCCCTTTTACAACCCTCTCTCGCCACGGTCGCTAAGTGAATTGCTGCGGGGGCTAAGTTAGCCACACGGTCATTAAGCGAATCTGATTCCCCCCTTGATTTTGCCCAAAGGGGAATGGTGTGAACCCCGGGTTCACTTACTGGCATAAGTATGAGTTGGTTGCCAAGCGTCTGAATTTAAATCATGCGATCAGGGGGGAATGCCACAATGGTCATAAGTGTGGAAAACGGTCGTAAGTCACTTAAAGGGGCATTTTCCAGGTCCTTCCGTGTATATATTAAGTGGTGGGCTGGGGGGGTTGGACTAGATGACCTACAAGGTCCCTTGCAACTCTCTTAATCGGTTAACATCTGTTACGTGGATAAAAAACGTCCTCCCGATTCATTTTATTCCGTAGGAAGTCAGGAAAGAAAAGTGACATCGGAAAGATACAATTCTCTTGGGAGAAATGCACTGACGTTTTTAAAAATCCCTTTTGAGAGAGGGAGGGAAAAAAATTGAACGGGAGGGAAGGTGCTGGGTGCGGGGTCAGACTACATGACCTCTAAGGCTCCCCTTCCATCCCAACTGCTATGCTTCTCAGTAAGCTTCCTTTTATTCATCCAAGAGGGAAGCGAAGGGGGAGAATCAGAATCAGAATCAGAATCAGAATACAGCTGGAAGGGACCTTGGAGGTCTTCTAGTCCAGCCGCCTGCTCAAGCAGGAGGAATTAAATATCAAAATAGCCTCTCTTTTTTTTCTTACCCAGCTCACAAGCCACTCCCATCCGCCCTTCCGGACAGATGCAGCGGCCAGAAACCGGATCACAGATTCCTCCGTGTTGACATAGACATTCCTGCCGGCAGCCGGATCCGTAAAATCCTGGCGGACACCCTGCGAAGGAAGAAAGAAGAAGGAAGTGGAAGAGGGGAAGGAGAAGAGGAGGAGAAGGAGAGGAAGAGGAGACCATCTCTCAGAGAGCATCAAGTAACCCGCAGTCCTTCTCCTTCTCCTTCTCTTTCTCCTTCTCCTTCTCACTTCTTCTCTTTCTTTCTCCTTCTCCTTCCCCCAAACCTCCCTTACTTCTAGGCCTGATAACGTTACCTAGCTGGGTCGCAAAATGCCTGCAAGAAAACAAGCAAGCTCAGGGAGCACCAAGGACCCCCTTCACAAAGTACCTTGCTGGCACGCGGCGCCAACCCACCCTGGTGCGCAGAGGCATCGCCCCGTGACAGGATGGCACGTGGCTCCGTTGGCACAGGGGCACTCCTGGGTGCAGTTCTCGCCGTAGCGATGAGCTGGGCAAGCTGCAGAGAGAGAGAGAGAATGCATATGTTTGGATCCAAGCAGCCAAGGGAGATTTTTCATATTTTCATGCCCGCCCGCCAGGAGACGCACTCTGGTTGCAGTGTGGCCCGATCCAGCCCGCGGCGCAGCGGCAGAGGCCCGTCGCGGGATCACAACGGGCTCCGTTGAGGCAGCGGCAGGCGTGCTGGCAGTCCATCCCGAAGAAGCCGTCGGGGCAAGCTGAGAAGAGAGTATCGGAAGGTCTTTAGCGCCGGGGGGGGGAGAGGCGAACTGCTTCCAGCCTTGCAAGAGAAGGGGGGGGCTTACCCCGCTCGCAAAATGCGCCTCTCCAGCCTGGCGGGCAGGTGCAGGCGCCGCTGACATGGTCACAGGCTCCTTGGTGGCGGCACTGGCATCGCTGGCGGCAGTTGGGACCAAACCAGCCTTCGGGGCACTCTTGGGAGGAAGAAGAGGAATAAACGGGGGGGGGGAGGGGAAGGAAGTGAAAGCGAAAGTGAAAGTAAGAGCAGGAAAAAGGTGAGAGGTAGAAAAAGGAGGGAGGGAGGGAAAAGTGAAAGTGGGAGCAGGAACAGAGGCGAGAGAAAAGGGAGAAGTGAAAGTGAAAGTCAGCAGGAACAGAGGTGAGAAAGACAAAGGAGGGAAGGGGGGAAAGTGAAAGTGAAAGCAAGCCGGAAGAGAGGTGAGAGAAAAGGAGGGAAGCAGGAAGTGAAAGTGAAAGTAAGGATGAACAAGAGTGAGAGAAAAAGAAGGAAAGGGGGAAAGTGAAAGTGAAAGCAAGCCGGAAGAGAGGTGAGAGAAAAGGAGGGAAGCAGGAAGTGAAAGTGAAAGTAAGGATGAACAAGAGTGAGAGAAAAAGAAGGAAAGGGGGAAAGTGAAAGTGAAAGCAAGCAGGAAGAGAGGTGAGAGAAAAGGAGGGAAGCGGGAAGTGAAAGTGAAAGTAAGGATGAACAAGAGTGAGAGAAAAAGAAGGAAAGGGGGAAAGTGAAAGTGAAAGCAAGCAGGAAGAGAGGTGAGAGAAAAGGAGGGAAGCGGGAAGTGAAAGTGAAAGTAAGGATGAACAAGAGTGAGAGAAAAAGAAGGAAAGGGGGAAAGTGAAAGTGAAAGCCAGCAGGAACAAAGGTGAGAGGTCAAGAGAACAGGAGGGAGGGAGGGAAGGAAGGAAGGAAGGAAGGAGCGAAAAAGAGGAAGAAAGTACAAAAGGGTGAAAATGGAAGCAACGCAGGGAGACAAGGACCGGAAGGAAGGAAGGAAGGAAAAGAGAAAACGAAGAAGGGAGGAAGTGAAAGTGAAAGAGCGAAGAGGAAGGAAGGGCGACATTAAAAGGGCGACAGAGAAAGGAAAGAAGATTATATAAAAAAAATAATAATCCAAAGCGCCAAATTCCGCTGATTAGACCCGTCTTTGGGCTGAGAAGATGAAACCTGAATCTTCTCAAAATGCACCGTTTTCTGCACCCTGGGGAACTCATCCCCCCCTCCCCCCCAGCTGAAGGGCACCCACAGACCCAAAGCAACTTGGGGTTCAAGGGCCACGAAGGAGGGGACTCACTCTGATCGCAGCGCAGGCCGACATAGCCGGCTTCGCACAGGCACTGCCCGGTCACTGCACTGCAGCCGCCTTCGGCCCCCGAACAGTTGCAGAGATGGGTGCAATCCGGACCCCAGTAGCCGGCCTCGCAGGCTGGAAAAGACCCGAAAAGGAGGAAGAATGAAACCATGGATGTCTCATGCCGCCACCGGCGAGCAGGACTCGTCCGTTCTTCCTTTCCCTTTCGTCTTTCTTTTGGTTAAACAAGGAAGGAGCCGAGATTGTTTGGGTCAGTTGGAGGACTTAAGAAAAGAACTTATTTTCCATAGTTCCATTTGAAAGGACAAATGGAGGTAGGTAGGTAGGTAGGTAGGTAGGTAGGTAGGTAGGTAGGTAGGTAGGTAGGAAGGAAGGAAGGAAGGAAGGAAGGAAGGAAGGAAGGAAGGAAGGAAATAGAGAAAGAAAGAAGACAAAAGAAAGAAAGAGGAAAAGAAAGAAAGGAAAAGAAAGAAAAGGAAAAAGGAAGAAAAACAAAGAAGAAAGAAAAAGAAAGAAAGGAAAAAGAAAAAGAAAAGAAAGAGAAAGGAAAGAAAGGACAAAGAAAAAGGGAACAAAAGGAAAGAAAGAAAGGAAGGAAGGAAGAAAGGAAGGGAGGGAGGGAGAGAGGAGGCGAAGGAAGGAAAAGAGGGAGGGAGGAGGGAAGGAAAGAGGAGAAGGATGAAAAAGAAGGGAAGGCGGGAAAGAAAGAAAGGAAAAGAGGCAGGAGGCAGGAAGGAAAAGGGAAGGAAGGAAACAAAAGAGGGAGAGGGAGGGAGGAAGAAGGAAGGGAGGAAAGAAAAACAAAGGAGTAAAAGGTTTCTTCAGCCTTCTGAGGTCCGAAGAATCCTCCCCTCTTTTTCACCTCTATGGCAGCGGGAGCCCGTCCACCCCGGGGCACAGCGGCACTTCCCCGTTTGGGGGTCGCAGTCCCCTTCGTTGTCACAGCTGCACTGGCCTTGGCATCCTTGCCCAAACCAGCCAGGTGGGCAGACTGAAAGGGAAGAGGGGAGAAAACGAGAGTGGAGGTGTTTGTTGGCACTCGTAGGTTGCTCAATCCTCCCTCCCTCCCTCCCTTCCTTCCACACCTTTCCTTTCCTCCTCCTTCCTTTGATTTCACATCCTTTCCTCCTTCCCCTTCCTTTCCTTTCCTTTTCTTTCCTTCCCTTTTTCCTTTTTTTCCCTCTTTCCTTTCCTCCTTTCCTTCCCTTCCCTTCCCTCCCCCTTCCCTTCCTCTCCCCCCTCCCCATAAACAGTTGAGTGTAACATGTAGTTTGGCCGTTTATTCTTGGAGGAACTCCAACATTTTCTGCTATCGGGAAGGAAGTTCACCGAAACTCTACCCCAATTTGGGGCTAACAGACAAGGACCCCCACAAAGAGACCAGAAGTCCCACCACCTCGAATTTGGGGGGGGGGTTTACACAGACAAACAGAAGCCCCCGTGGTTGCGTCCTCCTAACAACTCGCGTCTCCCAGTGCGGGAAAAGTCCGCAGTAGGTGGTTCTACAAGCAACGCGAGCCGCTCACCTTCTTGGCAACATCTCCCTGTGTATCCCGAAGGACACAAGCACACACCGGTGACGGGGTCACAACGGCCGTTATTCTGGCATTCCAGACACAGCCGCTGGCACCCGTCTCCCCAGTAGCCCTCAGGACATTCTGAAGAAGGAGGAGAAACACGAATGTCGGACCGATATTCCTGAGCCGAGAGAGCAACCAAAGTCCAGGCTAAAACGTCCCTTGGTGGTGAATTGCATCCCGTCCCAATTTTACCACTTTTTGGGGGCCACGGTCGTTAAGCGAACCTGCAGTGTTGTTAAGTGAATCACATGGTCGTTAAGCAAACCCGGCTTCCCCCCCCCTCCCTTCCCCCCAAACTTTGCTGGCTGGGGAGGTCGCCGACCAGAAGTGGTATTCAGCCGATTCGGATCGGTTTGGCCGGTTCGGACCGGTTTGGCTGAACCGTTTGTGGCACAATCCCATCCTATATCTCTGTGTTTTTGATGTCGCACCCATGTGCGTGCGTGAACTAAATGCCGTGTTGTTTGATGTTGCACGCATGTGTGGACAGCGTGTGTGAGCTGCATTTTGCAACACCGCATGCACGTACGGATGGCGTGCGCGAGAGAGCGAAGCAAGCTCGCACGGACGCATGTTCACATTTCCGGCGCTGGGCGAAGCCCACCTTCGTCGCCAATAGCGATCACGCAACCCCAGGAGCCTGCAAATGTCGTAAGGACATTTCTCCCCCCCCCCAGCGGCGTTGTAACTTCGAACGGTTGTAAGTCCGAGGACTAGCTGCACGGTTGAAATCCGAGACTTGATTCTCCCGACTTACCTTGGCCGCAGGACTTCCCAGTCCTCCCAGTTACGCAATGACATTCCCCAGTGATCCGACTGCAAGGCGAACCGTTACACGAACAGGAATGAAGACAATTCGCTCCAAATTTCCCTTCGGGGCATTCTAAAGAGGAGAGAAAATAAAATATGATTTATTTATTTATTTTTATTTTTTAAAAAAGAAATTCTCTTCTCGTGATTTGCTGCATCAAATCCTAGCCGGGCTCCAACCTTGCAACCATCCAGAAAAAAAAAAAACGAAAAGAAAAAGAAAAGAAATCCAATTATTTATCCATTTATTAAGCCATTCTCTCATCTGCTCAGATTAGCTAGCGAGAAGCATCCGGTCTTGAACCGAAGCAGCCCACGGATTTTGCAAATATTGTGATTCCCCTGGTTTTGGGTTCTGACCTCTGACCCTGGGCCAGGATAAATCTTACCCTTCTTCTCCAGTTTTACCAAAGGAACGCAGAAGCCATTTTTGGCAATTTTGACTGCAGAGATGATCAAGAAAACGGTTCCAAAAGGTTAAATAAAAATTAATGTGGGTGTGTTAGCTAATTTCTTGATTTGGGGATCAAGCGAGAACCTCTAAACCATTCCAGACAAAGGGATGCCCAGTCTATCAATCTATCTATCTATCATCTCTATCTATCTAATCTTCTCTATCTATCATCTATCTATCTATCTATCTATCATCTATCGTCTATATCTATCTATAATCTATCATTATCTATTATATCTATCTATCTATCTATCTATCTATCTATCTATCATCTATCGTCTATATCTATCTATAATCTATCTATCATTATCTATTATATCTATCTATCTATCTATCTATCTATCATCTATCGTCTATATCTATCTATAATCTATCTATCATTATCTATTATATCTATCTATCTATCTATCTATCATCTATCGTCTATATCTATCTATAATCTATCTATCTATCTATCTATCTATCTATCTATCTATCTATCTATCTATCTATCTATCTTCCCCAGCCAGCAAAGCTGAATTCTGGGAGTTGAAGTCCACCAGGCTTAAAGTTGCCAAGGTTGGAGACCCCTGCTTTAAAGAGCTAAATTTGGCTTTTTGCCCAGACTTTCGGGAGGTCGGAGCCCATCCAGACCTACCTTGCTGGCACTTCTCTCCGTAATAGCCCTGGGGACACTGCGAGCGACACTCTCCGCTCACGTGGTCACAGGTCACGCCAGAGGGACAACCACACTTCTGCCTGCAGCCTGGTCCGAAACGGCCCGGGTCACACGCTGTGGACCGGAAACTTGGTGTCACATCTCAAAAGTTAAGGGGGAACATGTGGGTAGCAAAACGGTCTTCGGTGTGGAAGCACCGATGGAAGGGAGGAAGGAGAAAGCAGGAGGGAGGGAGGGAGGGAAAGTGAAAGAGGGAGGGAGGGGGGTAAGAAAGGAAGGAAGGAGGTGAGACAGGGAGGAAAAGTGAAAGAAGGAAGGAAGGAGAAGGTGGAGAAAGGAGGAAAAGTAGGAAAGGAGGGAGGGAAGGAGAAAGAGGAGGGGAGGGGGAGGGAGGAAGGAAGGCAAGGAAGGAAGGAAGGAGAAACGGGAGGGAGGGAGGAAGAAGGAAGGAAGAAGGGAAGGGGAAAAGGAAGGAAGGGGAAGGAGAGAAAAGGGAAGGGAAGGGGGAGAAGGGAGGGAGGGGAAGGAAAGGAAGGAAGGAAGGAGAAGAAGGAGAAAGGAAAGGAAGGAGGAGAGGAGAAAGGGGAGGAGAGGGGGGGATGGAGGAAGGAAGGGAAGGAGGGAGGGAGGGAGGAAGGAGGAGGAGGAGAAAGGAGGAAAAGTAGGAAGGGAGGGAAGGAGAAACAGAAGGGAGGGAGGGAAGGAAGGAAGGAAGGGAGATAGAACTTGGTCCCAAACATCTGAAGGCACCAGGTTCTCCTTTACCCAAATAGAAGCCTGAGGGTCTTGGGTTCAAATCTTCCTACACACTTAACCCTATGAGAGCAGGGAGACAATCGCCCAACAGGCTTCACTGGTTCTGAACCGGGCCGAACTCAACACCTCAAAAACAAACACCAGGGTAGACAGAACCAAGCTCGGCCTGTTGTGTGAATGCATCTCCCCCCCCCAAAACCCCAGTTCTTCACCCCGCACCCTTCTGATCCAGCTGGGAACCGGTTCAGCCGATCGGTGCCCCATCACCCATCTTCACCCAACCCAACTTACTCTCTTGGCACTTTTCCCCGTGATGCCCGGGCTTGCACACGCAAGTTCCATCACGTTTGTCGCAGTGTTGCGTGTTGGCTTGCACGCAACGGCACTCTCCCGAACAGCCGATCCCGTACGCCCACTTCGGGCAAGCTGAAAGGAAGGGAAGGGGAGACGATCAGCGGGCTGGTGTCCAGCAGCCGAATGGGAGGAGGAGGAGGCGGCGGCGTGGGAGTCAAGGTCAGCATCAGGTCAACCTTTGACCTCCGAGTGGGAAGAGGGATGGAGCTGACAGAGAGAGAGAGAGAGGGAGGCGGAGCCTGGGCTGTCCGTCAGCCCTCAGATGGAGAGTCAACAGCCCCCGGGTCTGGACGTGGCTGATGAGGAGGAGGAGGAACAGCTGGGTCCAGTGCCTGATTTGCAGATGTACAGAAGGCAGAGGAGAGGAGAACAGTGGAAATCTATGGGCCGGTCCTCGGGACGGAAGAGCCACCGCTGATAGCAAAGCCCCACCCTCTTGGGATAAAAGGCAGGGGGCGGAGATGAATAGGTGTGGCAGACAACTATTCATCTCCCGGACGGACAGACTGTGATGAGAGAAACTTTTTGCCGGCGTTCCTAATTAAAGGAATCGCTGCTTCAACTTTTGTCGTGTCGAGGGTCTCTCTTTCTGGGGAGAAGCAGCGGCCACCGGAGGGGCCTTTACCTAGGTGACAGAAACGCCCGTAGCGTCCCGGATCGCAGAGACAGGTGCCGAAAACCCGGTGGCATCGTCCCCGGTTGGCACAGTGGCATTTTTTCCGGCAATGTTTTCCGAAAAACCCTCTGGGACAAACTGAAAAGAGACAAGGCAGCGAAGGAAGGAAGGCGTTAGGAGGCTGAGAGGGAAAAGACAGACAGATGCAATTTAACATCTCCTGGGTGAATTTTTGAGGCGTGGGTGGCTCGTCTCCAGGACCCACCGACTACCCACTGGCCCCGGTTCATTTAGGGACCGTTCCAGAGTTACGACGGCCCTGAAAAACAGTGACTTGCACACGTTCCCAGGGTTCGTTCAAGATTGGGGAGGGGTCAGCAAGGATCCAGGTTTTGGGAGGTGGCTGGGAAAGCGACCCTGAGCACATCTGGAGGGAGGGGGAGAGAGGGTTGCCATCTTACCATCTTCGCACCGGTCTCCGCCGGCTTCAGGGGGACAGTGGCAGACCCCCGTCACCGGATCACAGCTGCCTCCGTTTTGGCAGTCGCAGAGAGAGCTGCAGTTCTTCCCAAAAGTCCCATTGGGGCAGGCTGGGAAAGGAAGATGAGCAGTGACGACTCCCATAATCCCCTGCCCCCCTCGAGACCCATTCAGTCGTATGAAACTCGCGAGCATCAAGGCACAATCTCAGCTTTCCAATTGGGCCACGCAGCCATTGGATGGACTTCAACTCCCAGAATTTCTTAGCCGACATGATATTTTAATTCCCAGATTTCCCCAGCCAGCATGATGTATGAACTTCAATTCCCAGAATTCCCCAGCTGACATGAAATGTGAACTTCAACTCCCAGATTTCCCCAGCCAGCATGATGTATGAACTTCAATTCCCAGAATTCCCCAGCTGACATGAAATGTGGACTTCAACTCCCAGAATTCCTCAGCCAGCATGAAATGTGGACTTCAACTCCCAGAATTCACCAACCAGCATGATGTATGGACTTCAACTCCCAGAATTCCTCAGCCGGCATGAAATGTGGACTTCAACTCCCAGAATTCCCCAGCCAGAATGATGTATGGACTTCCCAGAATTCCCCAGCTGGCATGAAATGTGGACTTCAACTCCCAGGATTCCCCAGCTAGCTTGTTACTTTCTCATCCCTCACTGCTGCTTCGGGGGCCCTTGTCTGTGGCCGGAGAGGCGAGGGGCTCCCAACCAAACTCACTTTGGTCGCACAAAACCCCCCTCCAGCCGTCTGGACAGACGCAGCCGGTCTGGTTCTGGTTGCACCAGCCGCCGTTCTGGCATCCCTCGCAGGACAGGCTGCAGTCGGGGCCGAAGGTGTCATTCAGGCAGACTGCGAGGAAAAGAGAGAAAGAGAAAAAGAAGAACAGGAAGCAGGGGCTGTTACAAGCCCTAAATGGAGAAGAAGAAAAAACACCCTCAAAAAGTGGTTTTCTTTCAAGTATTTTTTCTCTTCTGTTTTTTTGCAGTTTTGGAAACTTTTTTGAAGTTTGGGATGAAGAGATTTTGAGAGAGAAAAGTCACTCCAGAACTTCACCTAAAATTCAAATATCAAATATCCCTTGTTCTTCTTTACATTTTTCTGTGCTTCTGTCTCTATTCTCTCTTTCCTCTTCACTTTATTTTCCTGACTGTTACCTTATGGCTTTTATTTGTATGTTTTGCGATATTGAATAATTTTTTTTCTGAAACGATGAAAAGGGATGAGAAGACATGCTGAGAACATAGGAAGGGGAAGGAAGGAAGGGAGCAGAGAAATGAGGCAAAGAGAGAGGAAGAGGGAAAGAAGGAAAGAGAGGGAGGGAGGAAAGGAAGAGAAAAGGGAAAAAAGAGAGAGGGAAGGAGGGAAGGAAGATAAAAGAAAGAAGGAAGGAAGAGTAGGAGGAGGAGAAGAGGGGAGGGAGGGGAAAAGGAAGGAAGGAGGAGGGGAAGCAAAGTAGGAAAGAAGGGAGAGAGGAAGGGAGGAAGGAAGGAAGGGAGGAGAGGAAGGAAGGAAAGAAGGAAGGGCAAGAGGAGGAGGAAGTGAGGAAGGAGGAGGGGAAAGGAAAGTAGGAAAGAAGGAAGGAAGGAAGGAAAAAGGAAGGAAGGGCAGGAGGAGGAGAAGAAAGAAGGGAGGGAGAAAGGAAGGAATGAGGAGGAGGGGAAAGGAAGTAAAGTAGGAAAGAAGGGAGGGAGGGAGGAAGGAAGGAAGGAGTAATATTTTTAAAAGTATCTATTTAAAACTGTGGGAAGGAAGGAAGGAAAGAAGGAAGGAAAAAGAGAAGGAAGGAAAAAGAGAAGGAAGGAAGGAAGGAAAAAGGGAAGGAAGGAAGGAAGGAAGGAAGGAAGGAAGGAAAGAAGGAAGGAAAAATGGAAGGAAGGAAGGAAGGAAAACGGGAAGGAAGGAAGGAATCCGCACGTACTGAACTTCTCCGAGACGGTGTGTTGTCCTCTGGCCTCAGCCCTCTCCGCTTCTTCATCCTCATATTCTTCATCCAAAAACTGGGTGAGCCCATCGTGGAAAAGAGCCACGTGGGGGAGGGGACGGATAACAGGTCGCCGTCCATCCACGGCCTCCGTGGGCTCCTCGAGGTCTAGGGCGAGAGCAAACACCTCCAAGCCATTGCCACGTAAAAGGTGGGAACAGAGAGGACTAGAAACATGAGCAGAGCAAACACACAAAACCCAGCCTGAACCGGCTCCTTAAAACAAAATTCCTTCGGTTACCATCTGAAGAGGAGATTTCCTCGTCCGACCACGTGAAAAGCCAGACTTACAAAGGCAGCTTCTGCGATCTTCATCTAACTTGAACCCGATCCGGCAGCTGCAGAGAAAGGAACCCACCAGGTTCTCACAAAAATGTTCGCAGCCCCCATTATTCGCCAAACACTCGTCTAGATCTGGGGGAAAAAATTAAAACCATCGTCACCATCGTCATTATCCTTTTAAAAAATATTTTATTTTTAATTTTAATATTTTTCAATGTTTTAAAAATAGTTTTATTATATTTTTATATATTATATAATTCTATTTTAAAAATAATCGTTTTGAAATTTTCAGTTGACTTGAGGTTTCACGGTCGGCGAATAAAAGTTAATAATAATAATGATATTTGCGATACATTTTTAAATGTTCGGTTGAATTTCATGCTTTATGGATAAATGAAACAACAGCAATAATAGTAATCCTTTTAAAAATATTTCAATAGTTTTAAATAGTTTTAAAAATAGTTTTAAAGGGTTGTTTTAAAAATAACCATTTGGAAATGTTCAAGTTGACTTGAGTTTCAGGGTCAGTGAATAAAAGTTAATAATAATAATAATGATATTTGCGATACATTTTTAAACGTTCAGCTGACTTGAGTTTCATGCTTAATGAATAAAAGAAACTTCATCATCATCATATCAACCAGTACTACCAGTCAATCGTATTTGTGCCACATTTTTAAATTTTCCGTTGACAGAGTTTCATGTTTAACAAATAAAAGAGATAATAATAATGAGGAGGAGGAAGAGGAGAAGAAGAAGAAGAAGGAGGAGAAGGAGAAGGAGAAGGAGAAGGAGAAGACAGGGAGAGGGAGAGGAAGAGGAGAAGAAGAAGAAGAAGAAGAAGAAGAAGAAGAAGAAGAAGAAGAAGAAGAAGAAGAAGAAGAAGAAGAAGAAGAAGAGGAGGAGGAGGAGGAGGAGGAGGAGGAGGAGGAGGAGGAGGAGGAGGAGGAGGAGGAGGAGGAGGAGGAGGAGGAGGAGGAGGAGGAGGAGGAGGAGGAGAGAGAGAGGAGAGGAAGGAGGAAGGAGGAGGAGGAAGAAGAAGGAGGAGGAGGAGGAGGAGGAGAGAAGAAGAGAGAGGAGAGGAGAGAGAGAGGAAGAGAAGAAGAAGAGGAGGAGGAGGACAAGGAGAGAGGGAGAGAGAGAAGAAGAAGAAGAAGAAGAAGAAGAAGAAGAAGAAGAAGAAGAAGAAGAGAGGAAGAGGGAGAGGGAGAAGAAGAAGAAGGAGGAGAAGAAGAGAGGGAGAGAGAGAGGAACTAGAAGAAGAAGAAGAAGAAGAAGAAGAAGAAGAAGAAGAAGAAGAAGAAGAAGAAAATAAAACTGCCAAGGAAGTTGGCTTTTCAGAAGAGATTCGGGCAGATTCCTGCCCAAGATAAAAGTGTGTGTGTGTGTCAGACTAGATAGCCTCCTCGCTTCCTTCAATTTGCACACTTCTTGGATTTGCATCCTTACGGGATCCAATTTGCAGACCTTAGTCGATTCAACCTTACCGTCGCAACCGCAACCCGCGGGGTTGAGCTGATAGCCGGCGTAGCAAACACACTCGTAACCTCCGGGGTAATTGTAACACCCTTGTTGGCAGCAGTGAGACCCAGCGTGGCATTCGTCGGTATCTGAAGCCGAGAGAGAGGGTCAAGTTGTGTTGGCGGGCGCCCGCGCACACACACTTCACAAAAGTCACATTGTGCGTGTTTGTGGGTGTGTTTTTCCTCCTGGATTTTCATGTTGCATTTCACTTTTTTTTTTTTTTTTGCAAGCTCCCCAGAAATCCTTCTTTGACAAGTGTGCCGTTTTCCCCCCCAAAAAAATTGAGCAAAAAAATGTGTTGAATAGCGCTCTAAACTGCTCTAACGGTCCTCGATTTGCAGTTCCGTTTAGTGACCATTTGAAATTACAACCCCGCTGGGAAAAAAGGAACCGAGCAGATCTTTTTTCACACTTAACGACCGTTGCAGCATTTCCGGGGTCACACAAAATTCAGGCGCTTGTGCGACTAACTTAACAACCGCTGCAATCCACGTAACAACGGCGGCAGGAGAGGTCTTAAAACGAGGCCAAACTCACTGAACAAAATGTCTCACTTAGCAACACAAATCTGAGGCTCCATTGTGGTCGTAAGTCGAGGATTACCCTATAAAATTCTACTTTTCAACTTTCACACACACCCCTGAAAAATTCTAAATTTGGATGGGTTTATGATCCTGCTTAGACCCCCGACACGCATATATTCTATTCATAATTAATATTACTATCCTATTGAAGCCGTTGCTACATCAGCTGCATTTTAAAAAACAACATCCGACATAATAAATAAAACCTATTTATTTCGTATGGCTGGACTGGTTTGATTTTAAAATTTTAATTTAATTTAATGGGTTTTAAATTTTTGTAATTCTATGGGTGTAATTTGTATTTTAAATTTTTCGACAAATTGAATAAGTTTTTTAAGGGTTGTTTTTAATATTGTATTTGTCTGTGTTTGTATTTTATTTGGTTGTTCATCGCCCTGAGTCCTTCGGGAGAAATATACAAATTAAAATATTATTATTATTATTATATTATTATTATTTCAAACTTATTTCGACAAGCTTATTTATTTTTTTCAATGCCACCGCTTTTTAAACACTCGGCTGCCTTATAATGCACAATTCTTGTGCCGAAACCTTATTGGATCTTTCCTTAATGCTTTGATTAATTTTTGCAAATTATCTTTTCTTTTTTTAAAAAAAATAATAATCTCCCCACCCCACTTTGGCTGAGAGAAAAAAAAAAAAAGACACTCCGAATAACATTGCCCGGGGAAAAAAACACACAACTTTGATTGTGTGTGTATGTGTGTGTGTGTGTGTGTGAGTGTAAGGAGCCAAGTGGGGTGAAAAAAAACCACCAGCACAGTTGTGCAAAAAGGAGAGCAATTGGTTTCGCTCCATCCAGATGCTCCTCTTCCATTCCAAACCTGCCTTTTCGTTCTAAAACGTGGACTTTTTTTCTCAAAACTATTGAGAGTTCAACAGCTCACCAATGCAGGTTTTTTGGTCTTCATCCAAGCTGTATCCGAAATTGCAGCTGCAGGCCGGGCCGGCGCTGGTGTGCTGGCACAAGTGGGAACAGCCTCCGTTGCCGGTTTCACAGCTATTCACAATTTCCATCTCTATTCCTGGAAAGGGGATTTAAGAGGGTGGGTTTGAGAGGATCGCCCGCCGATCCCTCCGTCCAAACCCCCTCCGGGTTTTGCCCAATTTCACCCACCACCACCGCCGCCATCCTTGCTAGAAACTCACGGTAACACTGTTTGCCCTCCGACCCGAGTTCGTAGCCCATGTTGCACAGGCATTTAAAGGAGCCGTGAGTGTTCAGACACTGGTGCGCACACAAGGCCACACCGGTCACACATTCGTCTATATCTGGGTTAAAGGGAGCAGCGTAAGAAAATTATGGTTGGAGGGTTCCTTCCTTCCTTCCTTCCTTCCCTCCCATTTTTTCACTTTCTCTCCATCTGATTTCTTTCCCACCTTCTTTCTCTCTGTTTTCCTTTATTCATCTCTCCTTCCTTGCTCCCTCCCTTCATTAGTGATGAACAAATACTAGTGTATTGAAATATTAGATATAGTTTTAGATACATAATAGAGAGAGAGGGGGGGGATATAGATGGATGGATGGATAGATAGATAGATAGAGACAGACAGACAGACAGATAGATAGAAAGATATAGATGATAGATAGACATGAGTTTAGAAAAAGAAAATTAGATTATAGATGACAGAAATAGATACATGAGACAGAAAGATTAGAAAGATATAGATAGCATGGATGGATAGATAGATAGATAGATAGATAGATAGATAGATAGATAGATAGATAGATAGATAGATAGATATAGATAGATAGAGATAGATAGATAGATAGATAGATAGATAGATAGAGATAGATAGATAGATAGATAGATAGATAGATAGATAGATAGATAGATAGATAGAAGGAGAAGGAGAAATGATAGCTGATAAATAGATAGATAGATAGATAGATAGATAGATAGATAGATAGATAGATAGATAGATAGATAGAGGGAGAAGGAGAAATGATAGATAGCTGATAAATAGATAGATAGAGAGATAGAGAGATAGATAGATAGATAGATAGATAGATAGATAGATAGATAGATAGATAGAAAGATATAGATAGATCTCACGTCTATAGATGTGAGAGAGATTAGAAAAAGAAAATTAGATGATAGATATAAATAGATACATGAAATAGAAATATTAGAAAGATATAGATAGGATAGATGATAGATAGATGATAGATAGATGATAGATAGATGATAGATAGATGATAGATAGATAGATAGAGACAGACAGACACACACACAAACACACAGAGCGAATGAGAGAGAAAGAGAGAGAGATAATAAATAGCTAGACAGACAGAGATATACATGTAGATATAAATATATAGTTATGTTTCTGTACAATATACTGTATGTATAATTCTGATATATAGTATAGTAACCAACACATCAAAGAGGAAGCGTCCTGCCATCACCCATCGCTTCACTGTGGCTCACCACACAAACTGCAACCGGCCGGATTTGGGGGCTTACGAAGTGGCGGCTGAAGCAACCGGGAATTCCAACCTGAATGGTGCCCGATATGAAGTGTGAAATTCGGCACTTCCTTACCTTGGCAGGTTTTGCGATCCGGCCCCAGTCGGTAGCCAGGGTGGCATTCGCAACGCGCCACCCCGTTGTGATTGTGGCATTTGTGCGTGCAGGCTCCGTTGTGGGTGGCGCATGGGTTCTTCACTGGAAGGCAGGGAAACTGCCATTAGCTGCAATACTCTGGTTTAACTCCGGTTTAACTCTAACTGAGGGTCCCTCATTGAGTGGCCCTGCCATGAGACGCGCCTCCCAGTTAAACAAACCAGGTTTGGTGGCTTAACAGGCAGGAGCCAGGCTAGAAGCAGAATCCCTACGTGTGCTAAGCCATGGTTTGTTTATCGCGAATTATTGAACTAAACCGCATTGCCCGTTTTTGCATCCTTCTTTTCGCCATCACGTTGCCAATCCGCATTTGGGACAATCTGAGACACCAGCAAATACGCACGTAGATATGTGTGTGTGTATCTCTCTGTGGGTTTGTCCGTGTGGCTGTGTTTGTGTAGCTTTCCTTGTTATGTATTCTTGTATGTTCCTTTAAATATTTGAGCGGGAAATCAGCATGTTGCTGATTGGACGAAGCCGTCCGTAGAACTGTATAAAAGGAGAGGTTTGTTCCCCAGCCTGTCGCTGGGTTCACCATATATTAAAGAGCTGTTGTCACTACCCTGGTCTCCAGCCTCGTTACTTCCCGAACTTAACACTGGCGACGAAGGTGGGATCTCGAGGCTAAGGAGAACCAGAACCGAGCTGAAGCACGATAGACCGAACCCAGCAAACACAGGGCAGAAAAGCGGAGATGGCCAGTTACACTCCGCCCGCACCGTTTGACCCGGCAAAAGAGAAATGGGGAACGTATATGACCCGTTTCGAAAGCTTTCTAGAAGCCAACGAACTGCAGGGAGTTCCGGATAACCGCAAAAGGGCTTATTTCTTAAGTCACTGTGGTCCTGAGGTCATTGATATCGCGGAAGCCCTGGCAGAGCCAACGCCGTTACAGTCGGTGTCGTGGCCAACTCTACAGACTTTACTAAAAAACCACTTCGCACCAACGCCGTCCAAATACGTGCGGCGGTTCGAATTCGGAGAGCGAAGGCAGATGGAGGGCGAATCCATTGGTGACTACATGGCCGCCCTAAGGAAAGCGTCCAAGGACTGCGGATACCGTGACCTAGACGAGGTGCTCCTCGAGCAGCTCATCCGAGGGGTCAGAGACATCCATTTGCGGCGGCGGCTGCTAGCAAAGAGCAACCTAACGCTGGCCAACGCTCTGGACGAAGCCAGAGCACATGAAATGTCCACCCAAGCGGCGGAAACACTGCAAAAGCCTGTCCCACCAAAGGCGAGCGTAAAGCCAACTCCAGTGCACCAGGAGGAGGTTCAGACCGAATCCGACGGTGAAGATGAGGAAGGGGTCTGCCGAACCGAGAAACGCGACAAAGGGGACCGAGACGAATGCGGAAGCTGCGGTGGTCAACACCAGCGCCAACGCTGCAAGTTTAAGGACGCAACATGTCGGCGGTGCGGGAAGAAAGGGCACCTAGCTCAAGTTTGTTGAGCGGCCCAACCTTCCCGCCGAAAATTTAAATCGGCCAATCAGAGCGCGGAATCGGCAAGGCGACCCGCGATTGGCTCAAACAGAAAAGGCGCGGATTCAAACCAAACGACTGTGGTCATAGGCCGCGCCTCGACCCGAGTGGAGAAGAAGATCTTCACCAAACCAAAAATAGAGGGAGTCCGGTGCCGGCTCGAAGTAGACACGGGATCAGCGATCACCATCATGTCCTGGGACACTTTGGCGAAGTCACTGCCGTCAGTCGCGAAGCGCCACCTGCAAGCACAACGGCTACGAGTCCACGACTACCAAGGGAATCGCATCCCTGTTCGAGGGACCACCTCCGTCCGAGTCGAGTACGGACCACATAAAAAGACCCTGCCCATCACGATCGTCGAAGGGACCCTGCCCAGTCTGTTGGGACTAGACTGGTTTCGCGCCCTGGGCATGGGAGTGACTGGCATCTACAGAAGTGACTGTAACCTGAAAGACATTCTCTTTAACGAGTTCGAAGATGTCTTCAAGGACTGCCTGGGCAAGTACAAGGGGACCCCTATTTCCTTCAACTTAGACCCCCAGGTAGCTCCCATTAGGCTTAAGGCGAGGAGAGTCCCTTTTGCCCTAAAACCAAAAATTGACAAGGAGCTAGATAAGCTCATAAATCAGGGGATATTGGTGCCAGTAGATCACGCAAAGTGGGAAACGCCAATCGTCACCCCAATAAAACCAGACGGGTCAATTAGAATTTGCGCTGACTACAAGGCGACGCTTAACAAAGCCTTACAGAAAAGCACTTACCCGGTTCCCGTGGTGCAACACTTACTGCACTCTTTGGGGCGAGGGCAAGTCTTTGCAAAGTTAGACTTGGCCCAAGCCTACCAACAACTGCCCGTAGACGCCCGCACAGCCGAAGCCCAAACGATTGTAACGCACAGGGGGGCCTTCAAGTGCACCCGATTGCAATTTGGGGTGAGTGTGGCACCGGGGCTGTTCCAAAACTTAATGGAATGACTTCTGCAAGGGCTCCCAGGGGTAGTTCCCTACTTCGATGATGTCCTGATTTCAGGGGAAAACGTAGAGGAACTGGGGGAGCGTTTAAGAAAGGTTCTGGCCATTTTCCGGACAGCCGGATTAAAAGTCAAGGTAAACAAATGCCAGATAGGGGTCGAATCTGTCGAATTCTTTGGCTACCGGATAGACAAGAACGGAATTCACCCCACGGAGAGCAAGGTCAAGGCAATTAGAAAGGCTCCAGCGCCCAAAAACAAAGCAGAGCTACAGGCATTCCTGGGGTTGGTGAACTTTTACGCGGTTTTTTTAAAAAACAAGGCGACCGTTGCTGAACCGCTGCATAGGCTCTTAGGAAAAAATGCTGTTTGGTCTTGGGGAAAGTCAGAAAATAGGGCTTTCGAAGCAGTTAAAAACCTGCTCTCAAGTGACAGCCTGCTCATACAATATCATAACTCGTTGCCCCTAGTGCTGGTTTGCGATGCCTCCCCTTACGGGGTGGGGGCTGTACTCAGCCATAGACTTCCAAACGGCACAGAAGCCCCTATAGCTTTTTACTCTAGAACGATGTCCTCCCCAGAGAGGAACTACAGCCAATTAGACAAAGAAGCACTAGCCATTGTGTCAGGAGTGAAAAAATTCCATGAATATGTTTTTGGGCGGGATTTTGAAATCGTGACTGACCACAGACCGCTACTAGGGATTCTGGCTGGCGACCGCCCAACGCCTGTGGCACTTTCGCCACGTTTAACCCGTTGGACTATTTTCTTAGCCGCTTATTCGTACAAGCTGCAGCATCGACCAGGAAAAGAAGTGGGGCATGCAGACGCGTTAAGCAGATGCCCACTGCCAGGGGCCATCGAAGACCCTACGCCGGGGACGCCCATCCTGCTTATTGACTCTTTGGACTCTGGCCCAGTCACATCTAAGGAAGTGGCTCGGGCATCATACCGGGACATTATGTTAAGGACTGTACTCGGTTGGGTACAAAGAGGGTGGCCCGCTGCGCCGGGCGAACGCTTTAAGGAGTTTGTTAAAAAACGGGATGAGCTCTCGGCTCAAGGGGGGTGCCTGTTATGGGGTGATCGTGTGGTAATCCCTGATAAACTAAGGGGAAAGGTACTGGACCTCCTCCACGAGGGCCACCCAGGGACCGTCCGGATGAAGGGGCTAGCGAGAAGCTATGTGTGGTGGCCACTTATGGACTCAGAGATTGCTGAGAGGGTGGGGAAATGCCAGGCTTGCCAAGAGTCCAGACCCCTACCCCCAACAGCCCCAGTCAGGGAATGGGAAAAACCCCAAGGGCCCTGGTCAAGAATTCACATTGATTTTGCTGGCCCTTTTCATGGCCAAACGTTTCTAGTGGTTGTCGACGCATTCTCTAAATGGTTGGAGATCATACTAATGAAATCCACTACGGCCGAGGCAGTAATCGCAGCCCTGCGCCACTTATTCGCAACCCACGGGTTGCCTGACACTCTGGTGTCCGACAACGGGCCGCAATTCACGGCAGCCCAGTTCGAGGAATACTTGGCAGAGGAGGGCATCCGACATGCCCTCTCTGCGCCTTTCCACCCTGCGTCGAATGGCCTTGCAGAGCGTTCCGTCCGGAGCGCTAAGGAGGCATTGTCCAGGCTCAAGCCAGGCGACTGGCAAACAAAGATAGACCTCTTTCTGGCCGTTCAGCACAGAACCCCAAGCACTGCTACAGGCAGAAGCCCAGCCGAACTATTGATGGGACGGAAACTCCGGTGCCCACTTGACCGTTTGAGTCCCCATTACACACCAGAGGGTTACAAGGGAGAAATAGACAAAACAAGGGAATTGGGCATAGGCGACCGAGTGTGGGCCCGCAACTACGGGGACGGCCCAAGTTGGCTCGCAGGGCAAATAATAAAAGCAACCGGCCCAAAGTCATACTTGGTCGAATTACAAGACAACCGAGTATGGAGGCGCCACATAGATCAGATAAGGAGACGAATAACTGAACAAACTAAACCACAGGAAATAAATTATGACCCCTCCTTATTTGAACCCACAGCTGACCATGACCCGGGGGAGGCGCAAGACTTAGCTGAGGTCCCGGAGGTCCAGCGACGCCATCAGGTTCCAGAGGGAAACAACAGGGAAAATTACAAAAATAATCCAGGGCCGGATGGCCAAGAAAAGGAATCTGCCAATAATCCAGGGCCCGATGGCCTAGAGAAAGAGCTGGGAGGAGAAAATAGACCCTCCGAACAGCTCAAAACACCACCCAGAACTGAACCGCGCAGGTCTGAAAGAACTAGGAGACGCCCAGGTTATTTGCGTGACTACGTCGAAAAATAACATGTAAATAAAATGCAAATAGAGGCAAAGTGTTTTCTGGGAGGGGAGGAGTGTTATGTATTCTTGTATGTTCCTTTAAATATTTGAGCGGGAAATCAGCACGTTGCTGATTGGACGAAGGCTCCAGCAGAACTGTATAAAAGGAGAGGTTTGTTCCCCAGCCTGTTGCTGGGTTCACCCTATATTAAAGAGCTGTTGTCACTACCCTGGTCTCCAGCCTCGTCACTTCCCGAACGTAACATTCCTCACAAAGAACTTGGAGGAAAAAACTCTTCAGTGCCTTTCCAGACGTGATCAAGAAAGGGAATACATTAGAAGTGGTATTCAACCGGTTCGCACCGATTCCGACGAACCGGGAGCAGAAATTTTACCTGGTTTGCCGAACCAGTAAATACCAGCTCTGTCTGGCCCTGCCCACGCCCGCCAATTGCCCAGTTGCCGGACATCCCTTCCGGCTGCTAGCAGCTCACCCTGCCCTATATATGCTGCCTTCACCACGCAGCCCAGCTAATTGTCTCGCCAGTTGCTTCGGCTGAAGAGGTTGTATAAAAAATGTTTTTAAAAGGCTCCGACGATCCCAGCTGAGCCATGTAAGCATCAGAGGCCTTTTTTTTTTTTACTTTTAAAAGCATTTTTTCAGCCGAAGAAAAAATGCTTTTAAAAGTAAAAAAAACCTCTGATGATCGCACAGCTCAGCTGGGCATGTGGCGGTGGGGGGGGGGGGCAGGGATTTTTGCTACCAGTTCTCCGAACCACCCACTGCCATTGCTATTGGATCAGGCGATCTGGTCCGAACCGGGAGCATTTCATCCCTGTATGTGACCAATATTAATGCTATGAATATTACTGTTTTACTGGTTTTAATTGCGACTTCTCAAAAGTTACGGTTACTTAGCCCACACACTGTTTATGTTTATGCCGACGCTGAATTTTTTTTATATTTAACAAAAACTTTTTAAAACTTGGGGGGAAAACCCCCACAAACAACCAAGAAATGAATTCCTTGCTTCCGGATGTCAAATTTTTAATCGCGCAGGTGGCTAAAAAGTCAGATCTTTTGAGCTTTGATTGCCCCACCGACTTTTGGAACCGTCCCTTGTTAGCACATACGGGCAAACCCAGGTGCCCGCTTTTGCGAGAAGCCAGAGTGCTTTTCCGCGTTCAAGAAAAAAAGAGATTTCAGATTTAGCATCTGAAAAGATGCGGCAACGAGAGGAAAAACGAGTGAGGCAGGAAGAGGAAAACAGCCGTACGCTGGGAGCATTCTGAATAAACGAGACCGGGGGTGGGTGGGAATGATGGCCGGGGACGATGGGCATGCAGGAGAACAAAAGGGCACCAAGAATGAGCGAGAAGAGAGCACCAGCTCGTTCGCTTTAAATATTGAATTCATCATTCTAGTCCTCAGTGCACTGCAGTAATTTAGTCTCTGTATATCCGGCAGAGGGGAATGGCTATAAATCTAAAAGAACGACTGCTTCACAAAACGAAGCAGCGGTGGAAAACTGACAAGTATATCGTTTTATTCATTTTATTGTTATTTTTAGGTTTAGGGGAGCCTTTCCAGAGTTTTTTTTGGGGGGGGGGAGGGGACTCACCCACGCAGTGTTTGCCGTCCTCTTTCAGCTGGTAATTCGGTCGGCATTGGCATCGGTGATGTGAGAAGCTCAGCTGCACGCAATCGTGCTCACACCCTCCGTTGTTGATGGCACAGGGGTTGCCAGCTAGAGAGGAGGGGGGTGGGTGGGAGAAAAGGGGTCACGCAGGTGGAAATCCAACAGGTGCAACTGCACATAAACCATAAAATAGGAGTGGATCCATGCACAAGCCAGGGGCTTCTGTTTGTCCTAAAGGGGAGATGGGAGTGCTGGAGAAATAAAACGCGTTATATTCATTATATTCATGTAACAAGAAAGCCTTTACTTGTTAAAACCATTTTAACCATAGAAAAAATGGTGTTCAAAGTCCATAGCAGAGTTTTTCAAAACTGGGCGGACTTCAACACCCAGAATTCCCCAGTCAACCCTAACTTAGCCAGGAATTCTGGGAGTTGGTTTACCTACCATAAAGTTATCTTCCTCCCTCCCCCCCTTTCGTTTTTGCTTTCCTCCCTTCTTCCTCCCTCCTTCCCTTTCTTTCCTTCCTTCCCTCCCTCCCTCCTTCCCTTCCATTTTTTCTTTTCTCCCTTTTCCCTTCTTCCTTTTTTCCTTCCTTCCTTCTTTTTCTCCATTCTTCTCTTTCTTTCTCTTTTCTTTCTCTTTCTTTCTTTCATTCTCTCTCTCTCTTTCTTCTCAAGGAAAGGAAAATTTTGAGATGTGGCCAAAAGCCAATTTTGAATCATGGATAATAGAAGCATTTCTAGCCCAAATCTTTTCCACTTTTCGAACCACAAACACAGACATTTTCACAAAAATGAAAATGCGCTTTTGTGCGTCAGGTGTTTCTAAAATCTTCATTGTGAAAGACAAAAAAAATCTGCTAAACTCCGAGCTAAGAATGAACATCAAAACCTCTGCTCCACTCATTATAAACCAGGGGTCTCCAACCTTGGCAACTTTAAGACTTGTGGACTTCAACTCCCAGAGTCCCTCAGCCCTTTGCAAAGGGCTGAGGGACTCTGGGAATTGAAATCCACAAGTCTTAAAGTTGCCACGGTTGGAGACCCTTGCTATAAACCGCAGAATAAAATTATAACAAATTCAATCCACGCTAGCAAAAATTCCCCTTTGGTTTTGACCTCTTGCAAAAGTGAAAATGCCACTTCTGTAAAGGAGAAAACCTCAAATTCTAGACGTGGTACAAATCCATGTATTAAACTGCAGCTAGGAAAGGTTTTGGTTTCCGTTCCCCACCCACCCACCACCCCCGAGTCTGAATTGAATTTCAATATGGGATTTAAAAAAAAAAAAAGATATCAAGTTATTTGAAACACGGAAGCGTTCCCACAATTCGATTAGCTGTTCTTCCATTAAAGTGTCCAAAAAAGAAAAGAAAAGAAAAAAAGAGAGATTTTACATCAATAAAAATCAGGCGGGTATCGAAGAGATTAAAAACAAGCGTGGTGGTGAAGATCAAAACTTTGGTTTTTTTGCAAAGGTCTTTTTGTGCTTTTCGTCTTAAATTTAGACTTTGCGTTTCGTGCTAATTTTTTTCTAGGCGCCTCCTGAAATTTTGCAGCTTTCCGAGTGGATAATTTCTCCTGCCACCCCCCACCCCACCCCAACCCACCCACCCCCAGTGCAAAAATGTTCACCCCATCTGAACCTCGACGTGTTTTTTTTTTCCAAACTGCGTCGGCCAAAATGTGTGTGTTTTGTTTGCATTGACCGCACCGCTAAAGGAAATTCCAGCCTGGGACAGATAATGAGGACCAGAAGTTCTGACTTGGCAAGAGATAAAACCCAGACAGGCTCTGAGAATGGAAGCCGAAACGCTCTGAAGAGAAGGCAGAAAAATCAGGATTTTACACACCGCTTGGCACCCCCCCTCCCCGCCCTGAAAGGCGATGCTGAAAAAAGGGGGACCCCAGAAATGGCAGGAAGAGGAGATGCAAAGTTTTCACTCCTGAATGGAGGCTTTCAAATGGCTAGTTTTTTTTAAAAAAAAGATTCTGCTTTGCTGATCTACATTTAATACCTTGATTTGTGGCTGTAGCTTTTAGCCAAAATTCAAGTAAAAGTAAAGATGGGGGGGGGGAAGAAACCCAACATCCATCCAAATTTCTTCCTTTGGTGTTGTGGTGAAGAGATTGGACAACCATTTGTCTGAAATGGTGTAAGGTTTCCTGCCTGAGCAGGGGGTTGGACTAGATGACCTCCGAGGTCCCTTCTGACTCTGTTATTCTAATCTAATCTAATCTAATTCTGTTCTGTTCTATTCTATTCTATTCTATTCTATTCTGTTCTGTTCTGTTCTCTTTCTATTCTAATCTAATTCTATTCTATTCCATATTTTCTATTCTATTCTATTCTGTTCTATTCTATTCTGTTCTCTTTCTATTCTATTCTATTCTATTCTATTCTATTCTATTCTGTTCTCTTTCTATTCTATTCTATTCTATTCTAATCTAATTCTATTCTATTCCATATTTTCTATTCTATTCTGTTCTGTTCTGTTCTGTTCTCTTTCTATTCTATTCTATTCTATTCTATTCTATTCTATTCTATTCTATTCTATTCTGTTCTCTTTCTATTCTATTCTATTCTATTCTATTCTATTCTATTCTATTCTAATCTAATTCTATTCTATTCCATATTTTCTATTCTATTCTGTTCTGTTCTGTTCTGTTCTCTTTCTATTCTATTCTATTCTATTCTATTCTATTCTATTCTATTCTATTCTATTCTGTTCTCTTTCTATTCTATTCTATTCTATTCTATTCTATTCTATTCTATTCTAATCTAATTCTATTCTATTCCATATTTTCTATTCTATTCTGTTCTGTTCTGTTCTGTTCTATTCTCTTTCTATTCTATTCTATTCTATTCTATTCTATTCTATTCTATTCTATTCTATTCTATTCTATTCTGTTCTCTTTCTTTTCTATTCTATTCTATTCTATTCTAATCTAATTCTATTCTATTCCATATTTTCTATTCTATTCTGTTCTGTTCTGTTCTCTTTCTATTCTATTCTATTCTATTCTATTCTATTCTATTCTATTCTATTCTAATCTAATTCTATTCTATTCCATATTTTCTATTCTATTCTGTTCTGTTCTGTTCTATTCTCTTTCTATTCTATTCTGTTCTATTCTATTCTATTCTGTTCTCTTTCTATTCTATTCTATTCTATTCTATTCTATTCTATTCTATTCTAATCTAATTCTATTCTATTCCATATTTTCTATTCTATTCTGTTCTGTTCTGTTCTGTTCTGTTCTATTCTCTTTCTATTCTATTCTGTTCTATTCTATTCTATTCTATTCTATTCTATTCTATTCTATTCTATTCTATTCTGTTCTCTTTCTATTCTATTCTATTCTATTCTATTCTATTCTATTCTAAAAGGAAGGAAGGAAGGAAGGAAGAAAAGGAGGAAGGGAAGGAAGGAAGGAAGGAAGGAAGGAAGGAAGGAAGGAAGGAAGGAAGGAAGGAAGGAAGGAAGGAAGGAAGGAAGGAAGGAAGGAAGAGGAAATGAAAGAAAGCACAGTTAAGCGTCCCTTCTTCTAGCCATGGTTTGTACTCTCCCACGCGGACTCAGAAGGAGGCCATTCCACGGAGGGGCTCCCTTCCCTCCATGGGATTTTCCCACCATGCCTTGCAGAGGATGCTCGGAAAGCCCGCCAGACTCACGCAGGCACGTCCGGCCGTCCGCGTGCAGACGAAAGCTTGGCTTGCACTCGCAGTGGTAGCTCCCCTGGGTGTTGACACATCTGTGCTGGCAGCCCCCATTGTGAGTTTGGCACTCGTCAACCTCTGGAAAGGGAAGAAGATGGAAATGGGACAAAAGCTCAGCTCGGCCGCCAGCAGCTCCCCACTCGCTCCCCCTCCGCAGACAGTGGTCTCTGGTGTCGACACACCAGGGGCTGCTTAAAACAAAACAAAACAAAACACAACACAACACAACACAAAAAACCAAACCAAACAAAAACACAACAGAATACAACACAACACAACAAAACAAAAACAAAACAACCCCCCAAAACAAAACACAACACAACCCCAAAACAAAACAAAACAAAACACAACCACAAAAACAAAGCAAAACAAAAACAAAACACAACCCAAAAAACCAAACCAAACCAAAACACAACACAAAACACAACCCAAAAAAACAAAACAAAAAACAAAACAAAACAACCCCAAAACCAAACCAAACACAACACAACCCAAAACCAAACCAAACAAAACATAACACAACCCAACCCCCCCACAAAAAAACCCCAAACACCCACCCCCCAAAACCCCCCCCAAAAAATAGGAGGAATTCCATAGCATCTTTTCCAACCAAGAAATCTTAAATTCTTCCATTTTTGAATAAGGAATGCTGCGTCCGGTTTTGGTCCCCACATTACCAAAAAAAAAAGATTGTTGAGACTTTGGAAAAAGTGCAAAGAAGAGCAATGAAGAGGATTAAAGACCTGGAGACTAAAACCGTATGGAGAACGGCTGCAGGTTTTGGGTTTGGCTAGTCTAAAGAAAAGAAGGACATGGGGGGAGGACGTGATGGGAGGGGAGACAGGACATGATAGCATCTTCCAGTATTTGAAGAAGAGGGGGGTCAACCTGTTTTCCAAAGCACCAGAAGGCAGGAGAAGAAACAACAGATGGAAACTCATCAAGGAGAGAAGCAACCTGGAATTAAGGAGAAATTTCCTAACAGTGAGGACAATTAACCCATGGGACTGCTTGCCACCAGAAATTGTGGATGCTCCATCACGGGAGGATTTTAAGAAAAGACTGGACAGTCCCTTGTCTGAAATGGCAAGGGGGCTCCTGCTTGAGCAGGGGGCTGGACTAGAAGACCTCCAAAGTCCCTTCCAGCTCTATTCTGATTGACTGATTGATTGATTGATTGATTGATTGAAATGGTCTACAGTCTCCTGCTTGAGCAGTGGGTTGGCCTAGATCAGGGGTGTCCAACCTTGGTCCCTTTAAGACTTGTGGACTTCAACTCCCAGAGTTCCTCAGCCAGCTTTGCAAGTCTTAAAGCAGGGGTGTCCAAACTTGGTCCCTTTAAGACTTGTGGACTTCAACTCCCAGAGTTCCTCAGCCAGCTTTGCTGGCTGAGGGACTCTGGGAGTTGAAGTCCACAAGTCTTAAAGGGACCAAGTTTGGACACCCCTGTCTTAAAGGGACCAAGGTTGGAGACCCCTGGACTAGAAGACCTCTAAGGTTCCTTCCAGTTCTATTCTGATCGATTGATTTCTCAGTTGGGAAAAAAAAAATGCTACCAGATTCTTGATTTTTTTGCTACTGCAAACTAACAAATTTCGGCACCGATAATGTCTGTCCAGCTCTAGGAACACAGCCAATTTCAAGCAAGAGGGCGTGTAGCCAGAAATTATCTGTATTTCTTTTTCTTTTCTTTTCTTTTTTTTTACTTGGCCTTCTATGAAATAAAATGAGCTTGTGGAAACAGTCTGGATTAATTTTGAGCCCCGTCCATAAAATAAATTTCCAAGTCAATTTTTTCCCCCCACTTTGGGTAAATTCCAAAATTCTACGATGTTGTCAACTCTCTTAGGTGGGTTTTTTTTTTTTTGTCTTCCATAGATGAGCTACAAAGAATAATTTTTTTTCTAAGTTTAAAAAAAGAAAGCTAACAACAATAGCAAACATATTTCTATAAGGGGTAAACAAACCCAATCAGTAAACATAACAAATTACATACTGCGGTTTAAGTCACGCTTGTTTTATGTTGGTTTGTTGCGGAGGCCAAACGGGTGAATTATAAATTGTGAACACATTCAAAGGTTTAGAAGTGCGGCTTGCACTACATTAACACGTCAACCGTTTTTGGTACATATTTTTTGCAAAAAAAACAACAACAACACCCTATAAATCTATTAATTTGGCTTTCGGCACAGAGGAAAATTGGCAAACGTGGAGAAACGGGGGGGGGGGGGGAAGAAATGCACAGCTTCCAAATCAAATCTCTAAAATACGCACAGATGGAGAAATGGACAAGGAAGATGACAGCTTTATGAAGGATGGCAAAACTGATTTTGCTTGATTAAAGAAAGAACAACAATTATATTTTATGAGTGACCAGAAGCCCCTTATGGAGTTTTTTTGCTGGGACAAAAAAAATATATAATGAATTTATGTGATGTATGGCTTTGGAGCTTAAACAGGGAAGCCTACGGAAAAAAAGGAAATTGTGTTGTAATTTGAGAGAGGGGGGGGTGAAATATAAATGGAATTGCTTTTAAGAAGACTGGAAGCCATCCTTTCATTTCCTTTCCTTCTCTTCCTTCCTTTAATTCATTTCTCTCCCTCGCTCCCTTCTTTTTCTTCCTTCATTCCTTCCTTCTTTTCATTTTTCCTTCCTTTTCTCCATCCCTTTCCTTTCTTCCCTTGTTCCTCTCTCCTTACCTCTTCACTTTGTTTCCCCCTTCCTTCCTTCCTTCTCTTACTTTCTTCTCCTTCCTTCCTTCCAATCTTCTCTTCCTTCTACTTTCCCCTTTTCCTCCCTCCCTTC
This sequence comes from Ahaetulla prasina, assembly GCF_028640845.1. Classification (NCBI taxonomy): domain Eukaryota; kingdom Metazoa; phylum Chordata; class Lepidosauria; order Squamata; family Colubridae; genus Ahaetulla; species Ahaetulla prasina. The sequence continues at coordinate 2,608,107 of NC_080556.1, read as the reverse complement.
CTTCTTTCCGTCCCTTCCTCCTTCTCTACTGTCCATCCTTTTTTCCTCCTGCCCTCCCTTCCTTCCCTTCTTTCTTACTTCCCCCTTCCTTCCTTCCTTCCTTCCTCTTAATTTCCCCTTCTCCCTCCCTCCCTTTCTTTTCCATCTTCTTTCCTTTCCTTCTACTTTTCCCCTTCCTTCCTTCCTTTTCCCTTCCTTCTCTTACTTTCCCCTTCTCCCTCCCTCCCTCCTTCCTTCTTTTCCATCTTCTTTCCTTTTCTTCTCCTACTTTCCCCCTTCCTTCGTTCCTTTTCCCTTCCTTCTCTTACTTTCCCCTTCTCCCTCCCTTCCTCCTTCCTTCTTTTCCATCTTCTTTCCTTTTCTTCTACTTTCCCCCTTCCTTCCTTCCTTCCTTGCTTCCTTCCTTTTCCCTTTCTTCTCTTACTTTCCCCTTCTCCCTCCCTCCCTCCTTCCTCCCTCCCCTCTTTTCTTCCTTCCCTCTTTTCCATCTTCTTTCCTTTCCTTCTCCTACTTTCCCCCTCCCTCCCTCCCTCCCTCCTCTTTCATCCTCCTTTCTTCCCTCCTCCTGCTGCCCCTCCCGCATTGCTTTCTTTGAAGAAAAAAAAAATAGGATCACTTACTAAAGCAAAGGAATTGAGCAACCTTCCATATATTGTTTTTTTTTTTAAAGTGGAAAGAGTACCAAAAAGAAAAGAGAGAGAGAGTACAACAAAAACATTCTTTAGCTGGTCAATTTCTGCCCCGACATCTAGTTAAGACAACAAACTGTGTTTTGTGTGTGTCTGTGTGTCTCTCTGTGTGTGTGTTTCCTCCTTTCTGTTTTGCTTAGCTCTCCCCACGCTGCCCCCACACCGTCTCGGCCCTGGAATTGAACATCTGGCTGGCTGCCCTCTTGGCTGCCTGCCCCATCTCTTGCCAAAACATCTTTTTTTCCGAACCCAAATCAAGGAAGACGTTCCGGTCCACCAAAAGTGGGGTTTGCGTCCTTCAGGGAAATATTTGCATTCGTCTCTATCAAGAAAGTTTGGAAGGCGATCCTGGTTTAAAAAAAAGCTTTTGAGAGGGAAGACGCGGAGAACCGAGTTTGTGTGGAAAGAGGTTCTGTTTATTTGTTTTGAGCTTTGGAGCTTTACGCTGGGTGGCAAAATGATTGAGTGGGACCCGCAAGGACATCTAGCCCAACCCCCTGAGGCAGGTGACCACCTGACCTCTGTTTGAAGGAAGACTGAGGCTAAACACCTTAAGAGGATTTCGATTCCCAGATCTTACAACGTTTTAATCGCCCTCCTATCAAACCCCTGAATCGTGGGGCCCATAACTAAACTCAGGGGTCTGAAAAGGGCCAAAGTGATGTGGGTTGACCCCGCAATGCATGTAGGGAAGGAATTTTTCCTCTCTTTTTTCTTTTTGTTCCAATTCCCGAACTGAGCGGGGGTTGGACTAGATGACCTCAAGAACCCCGTCCAACTCTAAAACTCCCATTCATTTGGCCCTGCTCCGTTCACCCGACGACCGACTGCAGCATTCCATCCCGTGCGTGTTTCCTTGCGTTGACACTACAAGAGACCCACAACTGCTTTTGTGACCCAACAGCGACGCTCCAATATTTGAGGGGCTGCCCCAAAGAAGTGGGGGGTCACCCTATTCTCCAAAGCACCAGAAAGCAGGACAAGGAACAATGGATGGAAACTAATCCCAGGAGAGAAGGAGGCTAGAATTAAGGGGGAAAAAATTTTTTTTTGGACAGTGAGAACAATTAACCAGTGGAACAGCTTGCCACCAGAAGTTGTAGGCGCTTCATCACTGGAGGCTTTTAATAAGAGATTGGACAGACATTTGTACAGAAAGGCATAGGGTTTCCTGACCGAGCGGGGGCTGGACTAGAAGACCTCCAAGGTCCCGCTCGGTGATTCTGTACTTCTATAATCCCAAATCAATCAATCAGTGGAACGACTCGCCTCTAGAAGTTGTGGATGCTGCAACACTGGAGGTTTTTAAGAAGAGACCAGACAACCATGGTTTATGGTCTCCTGCTTGAGCGGGGGGTTGGACTAGAAGACCTCCACGGTCCCTTCCCACTCTGTTCTTCGCTTATTCTGTAAATACAGCCCCCACTCGGTGTGTCTATCCCCCCTGCTTGCTTTCGGCAGGAGCTCACTCACCTGGCCTGCTCTCCGAGCGTCCCCCGCCGTACCCCGCCTGCCCCCTGTAGCATGGGAGGCAGTTCTTCCAGAGGTACCGATAGTGCAGCGCGGAAGTTGAGGGGGGTCCCCCAATCCAGACCACCAAGTACCAAAACACCAGCCTGCGAAGCCCCTCCATTCTCCCTCGCATCTTGCAGAAAACCGTGTCTGATCCTCGTAAAAGACTTTTCAGTGACTGAGCGAGAAGGGGGCCACATTCATTCTCTCCTCTTCACGGTTACAGCCCCCTCCCCTCACTGCATGCCTTCTCTACCTCCCCCCCCACCCCCAAAAAAACCACACACACACACACACACAAAAAAAACCACCCAGCCATGTCCAATTTTCCTAGTTTTGCAACTAGCCGGCTGCGATTTGGATGTAACTCGGTCTCCTTTTGCAAGTGAAATAATAATTTTTTAAAAATAATAATATAACTCTTCTCTGTCAAACACAAGCCCCCTCCTCAGCTTCTCCCCACCTCGCACATATTTTCGGCGGCGTGCACCGCACCGCACACAGCACACACAAAACCCAGGACACCCCATCCGTGCGCCGAGCGCAGGAATTTTTTTTTTTTTTTTTTGGCTGATGGGACCGATGGAGGTTTTTACGCATTCTTGGCCGGCGTCCAACCTCGCATCTTGGCCATGTCAACAATCAAAGGGGAATGGAAACCGAGGTGGGGTGGAGGGGGGGGGTGAGTGGGAAGGAGGGAGAGGAGGGGGCTTAAATTAAGTCCACATTTTGGAAAGTCCTGAATGGCACAACCAGAGCGAGGGGTTTTTTTTTCCTCTTCTGCTGAAGGCAGAGAGAAAACATCCCCAAATATTATAAATCCAAAAGTGTCGCAATTACCAAGCGATAGGATCGTGTTCGCAGGGAGAAAGGCAGTCGGTCCTCGACTTGCGACAGTCCACGTAGCGACCAAAGTTGCGACGTCGCTGAGAGAAGCGGCTTAGGGAACATTTTTCACACTTACAACCGTTGTAGCATTCCTCTCAATCACACGAGCAAAATTCAACCGGTTCGTATTTATGACGGTTGCAGCCCCCCCCGTCCCATTTTTTTGCGACCTTCCAGCGAGCAAAATTGACAAGAAGCCCGATTCGTTTAACAAGAGTGGCAAGAAAGGTTTGTTAAATGAGGCAAAAATAAATTCAATACATGTCTCCCTTAGCAACAAAAACTGGGGGCTCCATTGGGGTCATAAATCAAGGACAATTTGCATTAGGAATTACAGATGTGAGAACTCCAGGTCTGAGCTGTATGAAATTTTGATTCCTAGGTCCATCTGGGGACAAAAAAATAATAATCCAATTTTATCTCCAAATATTTCGGCAGGACATTAAAATTAATACAACCTAAACGGCATATCCGTGCCGGAACTAGCTGACCATCCCGGCTGGCATAAAATGGGCACGGAAACTGTTCCTTTACTATTCTTGCCAGCCGGCTCCAAAGTTAACACCAGAGGCTCGCCGAGTCGACGCCTCGAACTCGCGGCCCTGTTCAGCAAATTCGAACCCACGACCTTTCAGAATCAAGCGCCCCTGAACCGTTTCCAGCTAGCTGTAGAAGATTTAATCCTTATTTCCAGAAATGGACTGAGAACTCGGCACGCAACCGTAAAAAACAAAACACCAGCCGTTCTGCGAAGTGGCAACTGAGGGGAGCAGAAGAATGGAAGATATTTCCGTGGGTTTGGGGGGTTTTTTTTTGTGTGTGTGTGTGTGTGTGTGTTTTAAATGCAGGCAGCCGAAGCTCCCGATATCGACTGATGTGTGCTTTGGAAAGGGTGATGTACGACTTGCCACGGTTTATGTGGGACCGCTAAGTGAATCCAGACTGGGAAGAGAATTTGAAAACTTCACAATACGCTCTTCATGGAGCATCTTTTGTTTTTAGGCGGTGAGCTTTTATTGGTCTTTACCTAGCATCCATCCATCTCTTTCTCTCTCCTGTCTGTCTGTCTGCCTGTCCATTGTATTTATCTCTATCTCTTGAATTTATCTTTGTATTGTATTTATTGTATTTCTCTATTTACAAATATCTATCTTATGTCTATGTTATCTATGTATTTACCTATTTATATTGTATTTAACTATAACTGTTATCTATTTTTTTATCTATTGTATTTATCTCTCCATCCATCTGCCTGTTTCTATATATATAGAAACAGGCAGATCTATATATATATATATATAGAGAGAGATCTGTCCATCTATCTATATGTGTCTGATTCTGTGTGTCTGTCTGTCTATCTGTTGGTAGGTGTTGGTTACGACCTTTAAAGCGCTCCATGGCTTAGGACCTGGGTACTTACGGGACCGCCTGCTGCTACCACATGCCTCCCACCGACCCGTACGCTCCCATAGAGAGGGACTTCTCAGGGTGCCGTCCGCCAAACAATGTCGGCTGGCGGCCCCCAGGGGAAGGGCCTTCTCTGTGGGGGCTCCCACTCTCTGGAACGAGCTTCCCCCTGGTTTACGTCAAATACCTGACCTTCGGACATTTCGTCGCGAACTGAAGACCCATCTTTTATTCACAAGGCTGGCTTAATTGGATTTTAAAAGGGAATTTTACCAATTTTAAATGGGGTTTTAATTGATGATGATTTTTTAATATCAGGCTAATTCTGAATAAGTTTTTTAAGGGTATTTAAATTGTGTATATTTGTATTGTTGTTTTTATTTTGCCTGTACACCGCCCTGAGTCCTTCGGGAGAAGGGCGGTATAAAAATCAAATTAAATAAATAAATAAATAAATAAATATCTATGTATGTATGTATGTATCATCTATCTTCTGTTTATCGCTATCTTTCTATGTCTATCATCTATCATTATCTAGCTACCTAATCTATCAATATCTATATCTATCTTCCTATTTTTCTCTCTATCCATCCATCATCTGTTTCAATATCTTTCCATCCATCCATCCGTTTCTATCTCTATCTCTATCTATCTCCCTTTCTGTTTATCTACCTATCTAGTTTATCACTACCTATCTATCATCTATCTGTTTATCACTATCTTTCTGTCTTTCTATCATCTATCATCATCTATCTACCTATCTATATCTATCTAATCTTCCTATTTTTCTCTCCATCCATCCATTCATGCCTGTTTCAATATCTACCTCTCCATCCATCCATCCATCCATCCATCCATTTCTATCTATATCTATCTATCTATCTATTAATCTATCATCTATCTATCTCTATTTCCGTCTGTCTAGCTATCTAGTTTATCACTATCTTTCTATATCTATCCATCCATCCATCTGTCCGTTTCTATCTCCCTCTGTCTATCTAGTTAATTGCTATCTTCCTATCATCCATCCATCCATCCATCCATCCATCCATCCATCCATCCATCGTCTATCCTGATTCCGTCAGAAATCAGTTTCTGGCTAATTTAAACCTACACCAACCATCATAGCTGGTTAAGTTCAACATTTTGCAACAAAGCCTGTGTCGGTTGGGTTTTCTACATTCTGGGACTCCATCCATGTTCAAAATGAGAGGGGGTGGGGGAAGCACTCGGGGGGGGGGGAGGGAAGAGTAGGAGAAAACTGGAAAAAAATAAAATAAGCGAGGGAAGGTCCAACAGAGACATTCCTTCCATTCTGAGCCTTCAGGAGACCACAGTAGATGGACCATCCTGGGGTCAACAGCTCTTAGCTTGGACCTCTCTCCAGGACAGGGCTCTCCAACCTTGGCAACTTTAAGACTTGTGGACTTCAACTCCCAGAATCCCTCAGCCAGCAAAGCTTTGAAGTCCGCAAGTCTTAAAGTTGCCAAGGTTGGAGAGCCCTGCTCCAGAAGATGGTTGGGTTCTCCACCCCAATGGCTGTTGTTGACCAGGCTCAAACAAACCCAGTTTGTTTCCCTGGGGAAAAAAAAAAAACTTTTGGAGGAACCAGTAGATCCCAGGGACTCCTGGACACGGTCCGTGTCTCTCTTGGCCGAGCGACAAATCCCCCCTCCTCCGGTCGCTGTTTTTCATTCGGCGAAAGGAATTTGGAGGTCTTTCTTGCTCTCCATCCAGATTTCTTCTCCACAGAGATTGAGAGGATCTTGCCCCCCCCCAAAAAAGAGAACACCCTCCCCCCTCCGTGCGTGATGGATTATCAGCAAATATTAAATCTGCAGAGAGCAAATGGAAGCCAATAAATTCACAGGGGGAGGTGTTCCGATTGTTTTACTTGGGCTTCCCAAGAAAAAGAAGGGGGAAAAAACTTGGAATTCTCTAACGCCTCAGAAGATCTTCTGGCTTCCCACAAATCCTTCCATGCGTCCAAAAAACAAAACCTAAATCACCTCATTTTAGGCCAAGCTAGCCTTTCTTTCTTTCTTCTCTTCCTCCTCCTCCTCCCACCTGCCCTCTTCTTCTTCTCCTCCTCCTCCCCTCTTCTTCTTCTTCTTCCTTCTTCTTCTCCTCCTCCCTTCCCTCTCCCCTTATTCTTCTTCCTCTCCTCCTCCCCATTTTTCTCCTCCTCCTCCTCCCCCTCTTCTTCTTCTCCTCCTCCATCTTTCTTCTTTTCCTCCTCCTCCTACATCTTCCTTCTCTTCTTCTCCTCTTCTTCTCCTTCCTTCTCCTTCGTCCCCTCCTCCTCCTCTTCTTTCTTCTCCTCCTCCTCCTCCTCTTCATCCCTCTTCCTCTTCTTTTCCTCCTCCTCCTCCTCCTCTCTTATTTTCTTCTTCATCTTCCTTTCCCTCTGTCTTGCTTTGCACTTGTGCAAATCAGCAAACCAGAAAGACACCTGTACGTAGACCCAGCTGACTTACGACGCTCCCTCTAGCAATATGGATCCTGACCTGGGCCGGGGGTTGGGCTAGATGACCTGCAAGTTCCCTTCCAATTCTTATTGTCTGTTTATTCTAGGTGGCAAACTAGGACTCCAGAGGCAGGAGAGGTAAAGTTGAGGGGGGCTGCGATTGGGAAAAGTTGCAGGTTAAACCTGGGTCCCACAAAAATTCTTTTTTTTTTCTGGCGGGGTGGGGTGGGGTGTTAATGCAAAGTTTTGTTTCGCATTTTCTAAACTGCTCCGTGAAGAACTGATCCTCTCCTCCAAAGGGTTGTTTTTTAGATTCTCTCCAAAATGCCAGACACGCTCCAGAAATGCCAGACACGCTCCAGAAATCTGGGGCCTCGGATTTGGTCTCAGCACAATGGCAGCGCCCGGAAGGTGGCTTGAGATTGGCAGAGGCCAAGATAATTTGTAAACTGAATGGCTCTGGAAAGCTTCCCGAAGCCTTCAAAAGAGAGAACAAGAGAGGGAGGGAGGGAGGAAGGAGAAAAGAAGGGAGTTGAGGCATGAAAGCAAAGAGAGAAAAAGGAGAAGGAGGGAGGGAGGAGAGAAAGAAAGGAAAGAAAGGGAAGGAGGGAGGAAGGGAGGGAGGAAAGATTAGGGAAGAAAGAAGGAAAGGGAAGAAGAAAGAGAGAAGGAAAGGAGGAAGGAAATGATGATTAGAGAACAGAGAAGGAAAGAAGGGAGGGAGGGAGGGAGGTAGAAGAAAAGGGACGATTAGGGAAGACAAAAAGAAAGGAAGAAAAAAAAAGGGAGGAAGATAGGAAGAAAGGAAGGAAATAAAGATTAGGGAAGAGAGAAGGAAAGGAAGGAAGGAGGGCGGGAGGAAGGAAGGGAAGATTAGAGAACAGGGAAGGGAAAGGAAGAAGGGAAGGGAAGAAGGTAGGGAGGAAGAGAAGGGAAGATTAGGGAAGAGAGGAAAGAAGGAAGGGGGAAGGGAAGGGAAGGGAGGGAGAAGGAGGAGGAGGAAGAGAAGGAGGAATAGATGATCTTCACTGAATTTGAACGCGTCATTTCTCTAAAAAACCCAACAACCTTAAAACAACCACCACAAAAAACCCTTTAAAACCTAAAATTTCAAAACTCACGTCTTCAAAAAAAAAAATATTGATTCAAACATCACTAAAAACCGTTAACTTCAACTCTGAATAACTTTGAACGAACTTTGAAGAACTCAGAAATGACACTGAGGATTCAATTCTCCTTTTTCATGCATTATTTTTTCCCCCATGTTCCCGTTTTCCTCCACCACCACCCCCGTTCTTAAAAACATTTCATTCTTCTTTTTTCCCTTTTTTAAAGGCCAGAAGCTTGTGCTGAACCCAGCGAAGCCTCTGCGAACACTCCCCTCCAACAAGTGTGCATATTTTTTTTTTTTGGATGCCGAAAAAGACGAGCCACATCTGGCTCTTTATTTATGTAGAGGTCCGAAGTTCCCACAAGAAAGAGAAGCCACCGGTTTAAAAAGCCGTCGTAGTTTTCCCACCCACCCCTGGCGTCTCTTTTTTTCCTTCCGTCTCTTCTGTCCCCCCCCAAAAAAAGAAAGGGTGGGAGGAGAGGAGGAAGGCACCTCAAACAGAAGGCCATTGTGTGGGGTTTTATCAGAGATGTCAAAGGTGGGGTGGAAAACGGGGGAGGGGGGCATTATAACAGTAATCTATATATATATATAAATGGTTCTGTGGGTGTGTATGTTCCAGCATAACTCTGGAACGCCTCGAGCAATTTCAACCAAACTTGGTACACAGATGACTTACTCTCTGGAAAAAAATACTGTGGGGGGTAAGACACCCATAACACCCCTTAATGTGTGTGTGTGTGTGTGTGTTCCAGCATAACTCTGGAACGCCTGGGCCGCTGAAATGAGGGCTGTTGAAATGAAAACGAACGAACTGTATCTATAGGATGCGTTTTGGAGTCAAGTTCTGTTAAGATACAGCCTGTTGTGCCTTAAAATGGCTTCTACTGCGCAGCACAGTGGGGTTGCCATGGTAACGGCTTCACAGTACTCCACAAGGGGGCTCCCTCTGGTAAGGGGGATTGGTTCTTAAAAAAATAATAATAATAATACCCGGGCAACGCCGGGTTATCAGCTAGTAATTATAAAACAACCAGAATCTGATAAGCATTTCTTTGTATTTTGCAACAGTGAGCATCAGAGCGGAAAGCAGCGAGTTTAAACAACCATTTCCCCCCCCCACCCGCTCGTCTGATTTATTTACGCTATACAGAGTCTCCTCGGCTTACAACAGTTCGTTTAGTGACGAATTCCAAAGTCCCGACAGGAACTGGAAAAAACGGGACTCGGGATAGGGTTTTCACACTCCCCGGGGTCAACGTGAGCGCACCCCCCTCTTGCGACCTTCTGACGAGCAAAGTCAAGGGGGAAAAGGCGGATTCCCTTAACAACTGGGTGACTCGTTGAACGACAGAAGGGATTCGCGTAACAACTGCGGCAAGGAAATGGGGCAAAACTCAATTTAGCAGGGGGTTGGACTAGAAGACCTCCAAGGTCCCTTACCAGCTTTATTCCGATTGGATGGATTGATTGATTGAAATGGTCTAGGCCTAGGGCCTCCTGCTTGAGCAGGGGGTTGGACTAGAGGACCTCCAAGGTCCCTTCCAGCTCCATTTCGATTTACTGGGAGCCTTTTTTTAAATTCCTTGCTTTCATTGCTTCAGGAGCTCAAATAAACGGCTCTTTTTCTTTGCAAATCTCCTTTCATATGACAGGTTTTAACAGGCAAGCCCAGCAAGGAACAATACGTTCCTTAAGAGAAAGAAAACGTTTTGTCTTCCTCTAAAATCGAGATAAATATGTATTTTAAAGGGTGCGGGCATTTGGAAGGAAGGGAATTACACTTTTTTTTTATTGGCGGTCGTTCGTAAAGATGAGTTTTATGAACAGGTTTTCCCGCCCCGATGGGCTGCAGCTGGGTTTCAATACCAGGTAGCCGTGTTTCACTCAGCGACAGAAATGCTCGGCTCCATGGTGGTCGTAAGTCGAGGATTTACCCATATAGGTTTATTTGCTTTTAGAGTGTTTTTTTCTTCTATATTGTTTGAAAAGCAGGAAATTCCCTTTCCCGTCTTTGGCTCCATAGGACAGCAGGCAGGTTGAAGCGCTGCACCGGTTGGTTTGTCGGCCTGGCGCGCACACACACATACAAACACACACAAAATCCTCAGTTTCCCACTTCTGGCTTAGAAAAAGATACAGGAGCCCCATTTGCTTCACACCTTTGAGGTTAATGGGATGTTTCAAGTGGCCCCGTAATTTGGGGCTGCAGCAGTAGCAGGTAGAGGGGTGGGGGGGGTGTCTTCTCTTACCTGAGGGAGTGGTTTGTGCCAGGGTCCAAATGAGAAAAACTGCTGCTTATGTGCAGCTCCTGATCATAGAGACCACTGGCTGAATGGCCCATTCTGGAGCGTCTCTCGGGCCCCGCCCACTCACCCAGGTGAGCTGTAAGGAGCTAATTTCTCTTACAGGTGATTTGATGTTGGCAAATTGCATTCGATGCATTCTCTTTATAGGCAGGAGGGGTGAAATGTGACTCCAGGGATTGCCCAAAACCACAAAGTTGTTTTGCAAACTGTCTGATAAACAGCCTTCCTTCTTTTCTTTCTTTTTGTCTTCTTCTTCCTTCCTTCCTTCCTTCCTTCCTTCCAAAGTATCCTTCTATCCATCCTTCTCCTTCCTACTTTCCTTCCTTTTTTTCATTTTCCATCGACAATATCCTCCTATCCATTATTTTCCCTTCCCTTCCTTCTTTTCCATCTACTCTATTCCCCCATCCATCCTTATCCATCCTTCCTTTCTTCTTTCCTTTTTCATTTTTCCTCCCTTCTCTCTCCTTCCTCCCTCCCTTTTTTCCATCTACCATGTTTCCCCTAAAATAAGACCCTGTCTTATATTTTTTGAACCCTGAAATAAGCGCTTGGCCTTATTGCCATGCGCTCAAAAGCCCGATTGAGCTTATTACCAGGGGATGTCCTATTTTGGGGGAAATAGGATAGTATATCCTACCTTCCTTCCCTCCCTCCCTTTCTTCATACCTTATTTGTCATCCATCCATCCAATCCACATTTAGTGTTTTCCTCAGTGTTTATTTGCACGTTGCACCCTTCCATGCATGCAACTTATAACAGAATGACAAGAGTTGGAAGGGACCTTGTAGGTCATCTAGCCCAACCCCCGCCCAAGCAGAAGACCCTCCACCATTTCTGACAGATGGCAGTCCAGTCTCTTCTTGAAAGCCTCCAGGGATGAAGCTCCCACAACTTCTGGTGGCAAGCTGTTCCATGGGTTGATGGTTCTCACCGTCAGGAACTTCCTCCTTATTTCCAGGTTGAATCTCTCCGTGACCAGTTTCTAAATGCACCCCTCCAATAATGCAACCTGTACCCTTGCCATTAATGTAACATGCACCCTTTGCATAAATGCAAGATGCATCCTTGCATAAATGCAACATAACCCTTTCCATGAATGTAACATGCACCCTTTGCATAAATGCAAGATGCACCCTTTGAATAAATGCAACATAACCCTTTCCATGAATGCAACCTGTACCCTTTGCATAAATGCAAGATGCACCCTTTGAATAAATGCAACATAACCGTTTCCATGAATGCAACCTGCACCCTTGCCATGAAGGCAACTGATAAATGCAACGCGCGGCTTCGCACGTGCCGCTCTCCCCGCCAAAAGCTGTCCCGGGGGGAAACAGCGGAAGGCGCAGCGCCTGCGCACTGAACCCGCCAGCGCGGCGCCTCCGCAAAAGCGGCGCCTCTAGACGCTCGCGTGAGTCTATGAGAAAGAGAGAGCGAGCGCGAGAGAGACACGCCCACCCGCTCCCGCGCGCCGGCTCCGCCCCTCTGGGCGGCGGTTGAGGCTCGGCGCCTGCGCAGAAAAGGCGCCGCCTGGGCCGAGAAAAGGGAGAGAGGCCGCGGCCGGCCGCCGGCGATGCTGCAGCTGCGGGACTCGGAGGAGGGCGCCGGGCCGGCTCTGCTGGTGCCGGCGGCCGAGGCCGACGTGCCCTTCACTCCTCCGGGAGACCTGGAGGGACCGCTGGCGGCGCCCCGGCAGACGCTGCGCCCGCTCACCGTCCGCAACCCCACGCGGGGGGGCCGCCTGAAGGAGTACTTCGTCTTCCGGGTGGGTGCCGGGCGCGCATGCGCGAAGGGGAGGGGGAGAAAGGAGGAGGCCACGCCCCCCGGGGAAGGCTGCCTCGGGCTCTGGAGGCTCTACGGGCGCCCGGAAGTCCCTCGAACGACAGCGGGGAGTTTAAATCTCTCTCTGTCTAATGTATGTTAATAATGGGATGTTTTTCCATTGATATCAAACTAAATAGAACTACCTAACAGACCTTCTCTTAACATTATTATCATTATCATTAATTATTATTAATTATTATTATTATTAACATTCTAATTTTTTTTTATTTTTTTTTATTTGCATTTATATCCCGCCCTTCTCCGAAGACTCAGGGCGGCTATATTATATGCATACTTTTACTTATACTTTTACTTATATATACTTTTCTCTCATGATGGATTATTGTTTTATGTTGATGATTGTATATACTGTTGTGACAAAAATAAATCAATAAATAAAAGACCTATAATTATATAATATAATGAGCTTCAATGGACTCCAGGGGATGGTAAGAGGAGACACGACTTTGCAACAAATATAATACAAATAACATTTGACTATTTTTATTTATACATATATACAGGTGTGTGTTTATATAGACACTTATCTCACAGTCTATGTAATTATGTAGTATATATTTATTTTTATTTATTTTTATTTTATTAAATTTTTATAATATATTTTATAAATATTAATATTTAATATATATTAATTGCATCTTTTTCTAATATATTAATATAAAGCAAATATAACTACACCTAACAGACTAGATATATAATTGCATTACACACACACACAGTTTCTCGTGTATGTGTGTGAGTGAAATTGTATTTATATAGGCACCTGTCTCGCAAAACAGGATTCCTGGAGATGTAAACCAAGTGTACAGTATGTACGTTTGTGCGCGTGTATGTTTGTGTAGGTAGGTAGGTATATAAACACCATATAAATATGGTGTAATAGCATTTATATATCGCTCCATAGTGCTTTACAGCACCATCTGAGCGGTAAAACGAATATACATACTGTATGTCGACATCTATATGAAGATTACAGACGCAGAGAAAGAAAAAAGAGAGCGAAAGAGAGAAAAAGAGGCAGAAAAAGAGTGAAAGAGAAAAAGAAACAGAGAAAGAGTAAAAGAGAGAAAGAAAAAAAGTAAAAATTAAAAATAGAATGAGAAAAAGAAACAGTAAGAGAGAGAGTGAGAAAGAAAAAAAAATAAAGAGAGAAAGAAAAAGAAACAGTAAAAGAAAGTGAATGAGTAAACAAGAAAGAAAAAAGTGAAAGAATGAATGAAAGAAAAAAGAGAGAAAAAAAGAGAAAAACAGCATAAAAGAAAGAGAAAGAAAAAAAACAGAGAGAGTAAAAGAGAGAGTGAGTTTGTGAAGCGAGGGGTTAAAGGTGGCTAATCCTTCTCTCCCCCCATTCAGCCGGGCACCATTGAGCAGGCGGTCAATGAGATCCGGGTGGTTGTGATGCCCGTGGAGGACGGAGAAGTCCAAAGCGTTTGGCTGCTGACCGAGTAAGTCACAGGCCCCACAGCCGGCCTTTGGCCTGGACGCCAGAGCACATTAGCGGGGGGTGGGTGGGTGGGTAGTTTTTTGTTTTTAAATCACAATATATATATATATATATATTTCCTGAAATGTTCAGCCACGCTGGTGTCTTTGCTTTCCTTGGCAGGATCGACCACTGGAACAACGAGAAGGAACGCCTGGTTCTGATTACCGACCGTTCCCTTCTGATCTGTAAATATGACTTTATCAGCCTTCAGTGCCTGCAAGTGACCAGAATCTCGCTTAATGCTGTCGATACCATTTCCACTGGCCAGTTCGAATTTCCTCCCAAGTCGCTCAACAAGTAGGTTCTAACAGAGTCGGAAGGGGGCCTTGGAGGTCTTCTAGTCCAACCCCCTGCTCAAGCAGGAGACCCTAGACCATATCAATCAATCAATCAATCAGAATAGAGTGGAAGGGGACCTTGGAGGTCCTCTAGTCCAACCCCCAGCTCAAGCAAGAGACCCTAGACCATATCAATCAATCAATCAATCAGAATAGAGCTGGAAGGGACCTTGGAGGTCTTCTAGTCCAACCCCCTGCTCAAGCAGGAGACCTTATACAATTTGGGACAATCTCTTTAGAAACTTCCAGTGTTGGAGCACTCACAACTTCTGGAGGAAAGCCATTCCACTCATTATAAATCGAATCCTAGGGCTGGAAGGGCCCTAGTCCCATTCTTGACAACAATCCCCCTGCCTAATATTTTAACAAAATAATTTTTAAAAAAGACTTTTAATGACTTGATACTAAGGTTTTTAGTAATTAATGCAAAGCGATTAGAAATGAAAACCATTTCCACCCGAAAACCGATCGCGGTCGGCCCGAAACGGTCCGCGTGAGCAAAGGTGTGCTTTTCTCCCGTTCTCCAGGCGGGAAGGAGTCGGGATTCGAATCCAGTGGGACAAACAGAGCCGGGCTTCGTTCATCAACCGGTGGAACCCATGGTCCAGCAACGTGCCCTACGCCACCTTTACCGAACATCCCATGGCGGACGCCGACGAGAAGATCGCGTCTCTGTGCCAGGTTCAGATATTATATAATCTTGGTTTGTTCGGTTTTTTTTTTTAAGGAATTAGATGACTCGAGGTAGGATTTAGAATCTTAAGGAAGAGGAAAATATTCCCTTATTTGCTTTATTCTTCCCCCCCCCCAAGCAATTCTTAAAGATTGCCCCCCTCAAGTGCAGGAGGGAAGCTCCCATGCTGGCTGGGGATGATGGAGGTTGCGGCCAGTGGTGGGCTTGGCATCATTTAACAACCGGTTCGCCCAGAATGGAAAATGTGAGCGCGCGCCTTGCGCACTGCGTCAAAAATGTTGCAATTGTATAGGATGGGATAGCTTTATTTGGGTGCACGCCTTGCACACATGCACAGAGTCAAAAACATGGTGATTGTATAAGACGGGATAGTGCTGGGGCAGGTGGGTAGGCCCAGCCACTGGCCGTAACTATCGATTCCCATAGCTGGCAGAGAGACAGAGACAGAGATAGAGGCGGACCCTGGGCCATCCATCAGCCCTCTGATGGAGAGTCAGGAATAGGAGGAACAGCTGGGTCCAGTGCACGCAGAGGAGAGGAGAGCGGTGGAAATCTATGGGCCGGTCCTCGGGACGGAAGAGCCATCGCTGCTAGCAAAGCCCCACCCTAGCTCTGGGGATAAAAGGCAGGGGGTGGAGATGAATAGATATGGCAGACAACTATCACGTCCCTTCCGGACAGACTTGTTAGCCTGCAATAAAAGAGAAAGTTTTTGCTGGAGTTGCCGGCGCTCCTTATAAAGGAATCATTGCTTCAATTACAGAGAGTTTGTCATGTTTGGGGTGGTCCCAAATTTTCTTAGGGAGTCAAAATACAACGGGATGGTTTCTCCCAAATGGCGGGGACCCTCCTGGTTGCGCAAAACCAGTTCCCCACCACTAGCACACCAAGCCAGGGTTAAATCCACAAATGGTGCAGTCGGACATCCGTGGCCGGAAGTCCATCGCTTCACTGTTTTCCGAGGTTCTGTCAGGACCCTTCAGCATCCCCCCTTTTTCTTTCCTTCTGCAGTTGGAGAACTTCCAAATCCAGCTAGTCCAGGCCGTCAAGAAGGCCCACAGGGAGTGTCCTCTGCCGGGACGGGCCAACGGCGTCCTGCTCCTCGAGCGACCGCTCCTGATCGAAACCTACGTGGGGCTGATGTCTTTCATCAACAACGAAGCCAAGCTGGGTTATTCCATGACCAGAGGAAAAATCGGATTCTGAAAAGCACGCGGAGGTCACCGTCGCACCCCCCTGGAAGAGTATAGGGGAGAGGAAAACCAAGCCGATCAATTTTATTTTATTTTTGTTCCTCAGCTCGTCGAAAAACTCGCAGATCCTTCCCGACGGATCGAGACGAGAGTCGGCCGTAGAGAGCCGTTAACCATCAGACTGGAACCACAATCGCTCTCCGCTCCTTCCGTGTTGTCTCGGATAAGATAATCGTTACGTTTTACCACGCATGCTCTGGAGTTTGCCCCTCCCCTTTTGTAAACATTTAACCTGGGTTTCCTTCTTGCGGGTGGCTAAATTCCCCCCCCCCCCCCCCCCGTGATTTAAAGGGATATCATGAGTGTTTCGGGCGGCATTCCGGCGAGCAAGCACACCTTACGAGTCAACATGGCTGGTTCTATGGTGTGTCTTGATGTTTTAGAGAACTTCCCCGCAGTCAAAAGAAAAGTCGCGCGAAGGACCACTTCTCCCCCACGCTGCGAAATTCTACACAACGGCGCTCGTTTCCTGGGAATTTCGCACCACGCAGAATCACATTTTTCGCCTCGAGCAAGGAGGGGGGAAAAAACGGGAAATTTTCAATCAGCTTTCAATCCAAAACTAGGGTACTCAAAAAAACAAAACAAAAAAAAACCTCTACCAAAGCAAGAACGTGTAGTTTTAGTTCGAACGGTCCAGTTTTCTCTCTCTCTCGGTTTCAAATCCACCCGGTGCTTAACGTGGGTGAAACCCCAGAGGCGGAAACTCAAAAAAGGTGAAAATTAAAATTTTACTGGTTCATCCCAGCCAAAAAGTCTTCGGAAGAGACTGATATATATATATATAGGAGGAAAATGTCTACTGCCACATGGGGGAACAATAGTTTTAGAAGCATGGAATTTCGATTTTTCGGTGTTTTCCAGTTTGATTTTCGCATTCCTTAAACCGGTGTTTCTCAAAACGGGGGACCTTCTTTAAGACGTCTGGACTTCGACTCCCAGGATTCCCCAGCCAACACGGCTGACTGAGGAATCCTGGGAGTCGAAGTCCAGACAGTTTAAACTGGTCCAGCGGAGAAACACTGCCTTAAAAACTATCCAGAACTGAAATTCTGCTTCCCGTTCACTGGTCCTCTCGATACCTCTTTGTCACTCGGCGTTGTCTCCGTTCACAACGGACAAAAGGTTGCTGCTGGGGTGACTCCGAATATTTGTCCTTGTTTGTGTTATAAGTTGTGTATACCGAAGCTTAATAAAACTCAAGTCCATCTGAATCGCAGAAGCGTTTAACCCACAGTTCCTTCCGGTCTGCCTTTGTTTCTGTGGAGACTATGTGCTTTTATTGGCCTCTGAGATCAGGGGAGTTTTGCTGGCAATCAGTGGGCACGCTCACAAAATGGTTGCCAAGGCCAGGTCGGCCATATCGCAGGTGGTTTGGCTTCCCAGTAATGCTGGAGATATTCCTGTCAAGGCAGTGAGCGGGATTTGTCTTCGTTCGGCGTTTTCTTAATAGGACTTTTAAATAAGATGAGGGGGGTTAGCGAGGCGCCCTTTAATCCGCGATTTGTTTTATAAGCCACGATTCAAGGTTTAGTGTTCTGGGAGGTTCAATGAGCGAAAAGCTTTTCTTGCTGCCTTTGAAAACCAGGTTGAAGACTGCAAAATTTAGCAGCACCTGGCTGGCACCGTTTCATCCTCAAAATCGGCACTAAGAGGGGGTTAGGGCCGTTTAGGATGGGGATGGAAGACCACGAGGAAATCCTACAGCTTCAGCGAGCCACTTCCATACTAGCCAAGACATCTATGTGGATGTGTGCATGAATTCTCTAGGATTTTTCTCAAGAGGAGGAGGAAGGGGAAAGGAGAAAGGGAAACAGGAGGAAAGGCTGCGTTCCCCATTTTTCAGTGTCTTATCTCTTTCTTCCCTTATTTCCCTCTTTTCCTTCCTTCCTCTTTTCTTTCTTTCCAACTTCCTTCTTTTGCTCTTTCCTTCCTTCCCTCCTTCACTGTTCCATCCTCCCTCCTTTTCTTCCGTACTCCTTTCCATCTCCTCCTGCTTTTCCTTCCCTATTTCACTTTTCTTCTTTCCCTTCCCTCTCTCCCTCCCTCTTTTCTTCCTCCCTCCTTTTTCCTTCCCCTTCCCCTTCCTGCTCTCCTTCTTCCCTTCCTCGTTTCTTCCCTCCCTTCCCTTTTTTCCTTCCTTCCTCTTTTCTTTCTTTCCAACTTCCTTCTTTTGCTCTTTCCTTCCTTCCCTCCTTCACTGTTCCATCCTCCTCCTTTTCTTCCGTACTCCTTTCCATCTCCTCCTGCTTTTCCTTCCCTATTTCACTTTTCTTCTTTCCCTTCCCTCTCTCCCTCCCTCTTTTCTTCCTCCCTCCTTTTTCCTTCCCCTTCCCCTTCCTGCTCTCCTTCTTCCCTTCCTCGTTTCTTCCCTCCCTTCCCTTTTTTCCTTCCCCTTCCCTTTTTCCCTCCTTTTCTTCCTCCCTCCATCCCCTTTCCCTCTTTTTCCTTCCCTCCCTCCCTCCCTTTTCTTCCTTCCTCATTTTCTTCCTCCCTCCCCTTCCCCTCTTTCCTTTTTCCTCCCCTTCCCTCCCTCCCTCGTTATCTTTTTGTGGGGGGACAGAAACTGGCTTTCACAGAATGTCTAACCCTCCCACACACACACACACACACATTCAAACAAAAGCGAACTAGAAATTGCTCTGCTTTATCTGCCACAGAATGCAAAACTGCTGCCTGCTCATTTCGACCACGCGCTGCTTCGTAACAAAAGACGTTTATTGAAAATTGGAGAAAACGACAATGCAGGTCGCAAGCTATAAAATCTACATCCTTTTTAAGTTTAAAAGCAAATTCAAACCTGGATCTCTGGCCTATTTGAGTTTTATGTACAGATTTAAATTACGGGGGGCTGTGTCTAGAAAACCAGACGAGTGAACAAATTGAGACTGGCTCACTTACGTTTTCCTCCCGTTTTCAGAGAAGTGAAAGTTTTAAAAACAAAGAACGATTCCGGGGTTTTTTTTTTCCACTTAGCTTCGTTTTTGGTCCGGCTGCTTTGCAGCTTCTCTTTCTAAGTAACACAGGCAGAAATTGTCCTTGCTCAAAAGAATCAAGGAGTCCCCATTCGGGTGCCAGCACAACGAAGTCACCTTGAAGTCACCTGCGCACAAATATATATTTTAATTAATCCTTTTTTCCTCTTGCAATAATTTCCAATACGGCCTTTGAAACGGGGGGGGGGGGGGGGGGGAATGAACAGTTTCTGGCAGCCCAAAAAAGTAATTTTAAGGCGAGCAGCCAAACCACAGTGGGGTCTCTATGTTTTAAACATTTTCAGTTTAGATTCCAGCGCACAATAAATGCCAGAATTATCACAATCTATGCCTTATTATTATTATTTTTACCTTCCATCGGTATCTGCACGGAGGTACACCCTGCTGAAGACCAGAGATACACCTTCTTGTTGCCGGTACACAAAGCAAGCCGAGACTGTTTGGGGTCCCACTGGAAATGCTGAAGGGGACCCAAATGTTCCAGGACCCCACATAGTTTCATTTTTTGAACATCCCAGATCCAGACGGTGTTCGGGAGACTGTCTGTTAAAAACAACACACCGAGCCATTGAAGAAATGCAGCCTAACCCACAGCCAAACGTATTCGCGGGGCTCATACCGTGGAAGATGTTGAGCGGGATCAAAAAATAAATAAATACAGGAAGTCCTTAACTTGCAACAGTTCGTTTAGTGACCGAAGTTACAACAGTACCGAAAACGGAAGGGAAAACGATGCGTGTGGTTGAGTGGGAAAGGAGTCCATTCTGACCTGCTATCTACCACCCAACTTTCAGAAATATTAGCCAAGGGGATGATTTTAATTTTCGCCTGTTTTAAAATTCTCACAGGAAGGCTCAGTTCTGAAGCCCCTTGTCCAAAAAGCTCGTTTGGTCGGTGGGACGTGAAGGGGCAAGTCCGGTTCTCAGCTTGCCTCCCAAATACTCACCGTTTTTCGTCGCCAGGAAACTATTATCCAAACTGAATTCTAAGACTGCGACGCCGATCCTAGGATTGGCTCGGTCCGTCGGAGGTTTGACGTGGTGCAAAGAAAGGGGGGCTTGGAAAACTTCGTCTGAAATTGAAACGAAAACGAAGATTCACTTCCTTATCCTGCTGGTTTGAACCCCTTTTCACTCGACAAACTAAGAATTCGGTTTGACACAACTAGTTCTCGACTTACGACCACAATTGAGCCTGTTATCAAGTGAGACATTTGTTAAGTAATCCCCCCCCTCCCAATTTAAAATCTTTCTTGCCACGGTTGTTAAATGAATCACTGCAGTTGTTAAGTTAGTAACACGGTCATTAAGTGGATCTGGCTTCCCAATTTCTTCACAAAAAGAGGATCACATGACCCGGTCGCTAAACAAGCTGTTTTTAAGTCGAGGACTGTCTAGAATGGTTAACTCCTCCTCCTAGCAAACAAAAGGTTGTGAGTTCTAGTCCTCCTTTAAGCAAGCAAACCAACTGGGTGACCACCTTGGGCCGGGCTGGCTTCCCCCACCTATCCCACCTCACAGGGTTGTTGTTATGGGGAAAAGACGAGGTGGAAACCTTCATTACAGATGCAAACTTCAGAGTCAGCCAGCTCTAGATAGATGAAAACCAAATAAATAAAATAGCCCTTTCCAATTTCTTGGGTCCACATTTCTTTAATTCGGTGTTTTTTTCAAACTCGGCCACTCGAAGACGTGTGGACTTCAACTCCCAGAATTCCCCGGGCGGCTAGGGGAATTCTGGGAGTTGAAGTCCACGCATCTTAACTCCCAGGCGCCACTCACCTGCTTCTTTGCCAAGGCAAACACACCACGCTACCTGAACGTACATTTTGTCTTTTGGCTGAAGAGCGCGCTAGCCATCCTCTTGCTGGGCGGGAAGGTCAACTTCTCCAAGTCCACGGCTGGGGTTTTCTCGACTTCCTTGTAGACCACCTAGACAGGAAGTCAGATCAGGCTGGGGTCATTCACAAAAGCCCAGCGGGAACCAAACATGGATCTTACAGAATAACAAGAGCTGGAAGGGACCTCGGAGGTCTTCTAGTCCAACCCTCTGCTCAAGCAGGAGACCCTAGACCATTTCAATCAATCAATCAATCAATCAATTAGAACAGAGCTGGAAAAGACCTCAGAGGTCTTCCAGTCCATTCCTCTGCTCAAACAGGAGACCCTAGACCATTTCAATCAATCAATCAATCAATCAATCAATCAGAATAGAGCTGGAAGGGACCTTGGGGGTCTTCTAATCCAACCCCCTACTTAAGCAAAAGACCCTAGACCATTTCAATCAATCAATCAATTAGAACAGAGCTGGAAAGGACCTCAGAGGTCTTCTAGTCCAACCCTCTGCTCAAACAGGATACCCTAGACCAGTGGTTCTCAACCTGTGGGTCGGGAACCCGTTGGGGGTCAAATGACGGTTTGCCAGGGGTCACCTAAGACCATCAGAAATATGGGAAGTATACTTGCGAGTCAAAGAATCGCGCTCTAATGGTTGACTCCACAAGCCAGCTGCAGGCTCTTCAAATCACTAGCCGAATTCAGCTTCAGGCGCGATGAATTTAAAAAAGAGAGAAATCTTTGCTCTGATGTCTCCCTCTCAAGCCAGCTGCAATCCCTCCCAATCGCTAGCCTAATCTGGCTGCAGGCGCCATAAACTTCATAGGGGAGGAGTCTCCGCTTTAATGCCTCCGTCCTCAAGGCAATCGCAGGCAGTTCAGATCGCTGGCCAATACGGCTTCAGGCGCGATAAATTAAAAAAAAAATATTTTACGGTTGGGTCACCACATCGTGGGGAATTGTATTAAAGGGGTCGCAGCACTATAAAGGTTGAGAACCACTGCCCCAGACCATTTCAATCAATCAATCAATCAATCAATCAATCAGAATAGAGCTGGAAGGGGCCTTGGAGGCCTTCTAGTCCAACCCACTACTTGAGGAAAACACCCGATAGCATTTCAGACGCAGGGCTGTCCAGTCTCTTGAAAACCTCCAGTGATGAAGCAGCCACAACTTCTGGTGGCAAGTCGTTCCACTGGTTCATTGTTCTCCCCTTGTTCCTCCCATTCTGACTACCTGCTTCATACAGATAGTCCTCGACTTACAACGGTTCGTTTAGTGACCGTTCGAAGTTACGACGGCACTGAAGAAAGTGACATTGTGACCGTTTTCCACACTTACGCATCCCCATGTTCAGGTGCTTGTCCACCGACTCATATTTATGACCGTTGCCGTGTCACGTGATCCCGTTTTGCGACCTTCCGACAACGAGCAACGTCCGCGGGGAAGCCAGCTTCGCATAACGACCACCGAGCGACCCCTTTAACCGCTGCACGGATTCACTTAACAATGGTCGCAAAACGGGGCAAAACAAATGTCTCGCTTAGCGACATAAATCCCGGGCGGCTGTTAAGTCGAGGACTTACCTGCATCGCCTCCCGTAACCTGTAAGAAATCTTAAGATGCGTAATTACCGTTTTGGGATTAGTGACGTTGACCGGGTGGTCGAATTCTGCGATCTTCGCCCAAGTCACGTGGTTTAAGATCCGTACCTGGTTAAAAGAAAGAAAAAAAAAGGCACCAATATTTCTGATTGTCGATCAACAATTGAGGAGGGGAACACCCAACCCGTAGTAAAAACACACACACACACAAAAATGAGGATACTGATTAAATATGGCCTAGCATTTCGGATAAATCTGGAACCCCGCATGGTCATCAGATGCGCAAAGGGAAACGGGGAAGGGGAGGGGGGGGGGCAGCTTTGGCCAAACTCACCTTTCCGTCGTAGCTGCCGATGGCCAAGAACTGACTGCTGGGGCTCCAAGCGAGAGATTTCACGCCCAACGACCATTCGTAAGCGCTGTAGGTCGAGAGGAGACGTCCATCGAGAGAAAAAAGCAGCACTTTGTACTGGGGGGGTGGGGGGTGGAAAAGAAGAATAAACAACCATTTGTCCAAAATGGTATATAGAGTTTTCTGCCTGAGCAAGGGGTTGGACTAGAAGGCCTCCAAGGTCCCTTCCAACTCTGTTTATTCTATTCTATTCTATTCTGTTCTGTTCTGTATTCTATTCTATTATTTCCTCTATTCTGTTCCATTCTATTCCATTCCTTTTAATTCTATTCTATTTTCTACTATTTTTTCTATTTTCTATTTATTCTATTCTATTTTGTATTCTATTCTATTATTTTCTATATTCTATTTTCTATTCTATTCTTTTCTGTATTCTATTATTTTCTATTCTATTAATTCTAATTCTATTCTATTCTCTTTACTATTTATTCTATTCTATTATTTTCTCCATTTCATTTAATTCTATTCTATTCTATTTTCTACTATTTATTCTATTCTATTTTGTATTCTATTCTATTTTGTATTCTATTCTATTATTTTCTATATTCTAATTCTAATTCTAATTCTAATTCTAATTCTAATTCTATTCTATTCTATTCTATTCTATTCTATTCTACTTATTCTATTCCATACCATTCCATTCCATTCCATACTATATTCTATTTTCTGTTCTGTTCTATTCTATTCTTTCTCTTCTTTAAGATGATAAGCTAAGATGAAGCAACTAGGATCATTAAGGGCCTGGAGACTAAAACATAGGAAGAACAGTTGCAGGATTTGGGTTTGTCCAGTCTAGAGAAAAGAAGGACTAGGGGGTGACATGATAGCAGCCTTCCAGTATTTGAGGGGCTGCCACAAAAAAGAGGAGGAGGGGTCCATTTATTTCCCAAAGCACCAGAAGGCAGGGACAAGAAACAACGGATGGAAACGAATACAAGGAGCGAAGCAACCTGCAATTAAGGAGAAAACTTCCTAACAGTTAAACCAGTGGAACGGCTTGCCACCAGAAACTGTGCCTGCCCCATCACGGCAGGCCTTTAACAAGAGATTTTGCTCACCTCGAGGCAGCTATCCCACACAGCCAACACGCAGCCGTTTGGGGCCCAGTCGATTCCCGAAGCATCCTGGGTGTCGATTTCAAAATGCTTAAAAAACAAAAGACGGGGGAATAAGGAAAACCAAGCCGGGACTGAGAAGACGCAGGTCGAAACCTCACCTGGCACGGAAGCACCTCAGGTGAGACTGGACCGGTGCCTTTTTCTCAACTCAACCTACCTCCCAGCCCAGAGGAAAAAATATCGGACAAGGGGACCGTCACAAAGTAGGCTGGGAATCCCACAAACCATCGTCAAAGAGGAGGCCACGGGAGTCCAGAAAACGGGAGTTCCTACCCTTAAAAGCTGCCAGTCGCTGCAGACAAAGAGGCTCACGTAATCTTTGCAGTCCCTTCGTTCGACCAGGGCCAGGTAGCGCCCGTCTTTCGTGAAAGCCAGGCCTGCAAAAAAGTAAAGTAAAGTAAAGGAACAGAACAGAACAGAATAGAATAGAATAGAATAGAATAGAATAGAATAGAATAGAATAGAATAGAATTTTTGATTGGCCAAGTGTGATTGGACACACAAGGAATTTGTCTTGGTGCATATGCTCTCAGTGTACATAAAAGAATAGAATAGAATAGAATAGAATAGAATAGAATAGAATAGAATAGAATAGAATAGAATAGAATAGAATAGAATAGAATTTTTTATTGGCCAAGTGTAATTGGACACACAAGGAATTTGTCTTGGTGCATAAAGGTAATAGAATAGAATAGAATAGAATAGAATAGAATAGAATAGAATAGAATAGAATAGAATAGAATAGAATAGAATAGAATTTTTTATTGGCCAAGTGTAATTGGACACACAAGGAATTTGTCTTGGTGCATAGGCTCTCAGTGTACATAAAAGAATAGAATAGAATAGAATAGAATAGAATAGAATAGAATAGAATAGAATAGAATAGAATAGAATAGAATAGAATTTTTTATTGGCCAAGTGTAATTGGACACACAAGGAATTTGTCTTGGTGCATATGCTCTCAGTGTACATAAAAGAATAGAATAGAATAGAATAGAATTTTATTGGCCAAGTGTAATTGGACACACAAGGAATTTGTCTTGGTGCATATACTCTCAGTGTACATAAAAGAATAGAATAGAATAGAATAGAATTTTATTGGCCAAGTGTAATTGGACACACAAGGAATTTGTCTTGGTGCATATACTCTCAGTGTACATAAAAGAATAGAATAGAATAGAATAGAATAGAATAGAATAGAATAGAATAGAATAGAATAGAATAGAATAGAATAGAATAGAATAGAATTTTTTATTGGCCAAGTGTAATTGGACACACAAGGAATTTGTCTTGGTGCATATGCTCTCAGTGTACATAAAAGAATAGAATAGAATAGAATAGAATAGAATAGAATAGAATAGAATAGAATAGAATAGAATTTTTATTGGCCAAGTGTGATTGGATACCCAAGGAATTTGTCTTGGTGCATATACTCTCAGTGTACATAAAAGAATAGAATAGAATAGAATAGAATAGAATAGAATAGAATAGAATAGAATAGAATAGAATAGAATAGAATAGAATAGAATTTTTTATTGGCCAAGTGTAATTGGACACACAAGGAATTTGTCTTGGTGCATATACTCTCAGTGTACATAAAAGAATAGAATAGAATAGAATAGAATTTTATTGGCCAAGTGTAATTGGACACACAAGGAATTTGTCTTGGTGCATATACTCTCAGTGTACATAAAAGAATAGAATAGAATAGAATAGAATAGAATAGAATAGAATAGAATAGAATAGAATAGAATAGAATAGAATAGAATTTTTTATTGGCCAAGTGTAATTGGACACACAAGGAATTTGTCTTGGTGCATATGCAATGATGGATATATTGACCATCATTTGTGCTTACAACACAAATGATGGTCAATATATCAATATAAATCATAAGGATTGCCAGCAACAAAGTTACAGTCATACAGTAAAGTAAAGTAAAAAGTGGTAAAAAGTAGTAAAAAGTAAAGTAGGTAAAACAAAACAAACAAAATAATAGTATAATATAATTAATATAATTATAATACAATACAATACAATACAATACAATACAATACAATACAATACAATATAATCATCTTCATTTAATGACCCTGTAATCCCGTGCGGGGCAGAGTCTGGGCAACTGAATGGAGCTAGCGGAGTGTTTTACTGGCCAGATGCCCTTCCTGTCGCCAGTGCTGAGTTTTGTTCAGCAGATATATATATTCTCATTGTGCCCAGAGAGAGGGAAAAATATCTGCCTGGGGTTTGTGTCGTTGTTTTCCCGTTCCTGGCTTGGCATGACTATGGAGCTCTGGCTAGTTTTAGAAAATTACACTTTTCCCAAAAGGTTTCCGCGATTTTGGCCACTGCTGTTATCTGCGCAATGGTTCTATTTCAACCTTCTTTCTCAACCTTCGCAACTTTCTCCCAACCAAAGCCAGATTCCCTTAATGGCTGCCTGCTTCACTCAGCGACGGGAGGGATACACTGAACCATCGTAGCAAAAGCGACAACAACAATCAAGTGATAAAACTGGATGCGACTCATTTAAAAACTGTTCCTAAGGTTTTCGTGGGTGTTTGTATGTAGGTCTTTGGTTATTCGGGTTTTCTCCCACGTAAAATTAGAAGTGTCTTGGTGACATTTCGACGAAGTCTCATTCGTCATCTTCAGGCTTCAGCTTCGTGCTTCTAGGAGCAATTAAGCACGAAGCTGAAGCCTGAAGATGACGAATGAGACTTCATCGAAACGTTGCCAAAACACTTCCAATTTTACATGGGAGAATATATACATATACATATACATATACATATACATATATATACATACATACATACATACATACATACATACATATATATATATATATATATATATGTTTTCTGAGGTTTTCACGGGTGTTTGTATATAGGTCTTTGGTTGTCCGGGTTTTCTCCCGTGTAAGATTGGAAGTGTCTTGGCCAAGACACTTCCAATCTTACACGGGAGAAAACCCGAACAACCAAAGACATATATATATATATATCTCCCGCGTAAAATTGGAAGTGTCACTAGCAGTTAAAAAGGAAGAAACAGCTGCAATCACACATTGCTCCTAGAAGCACGAAGCTGAAGCCTGAAGATGACGAATGAGACTTCATCGAAACGTCGCCAAGACATTTCCAATTTTACGTGGGAGAAAACCCGAATAACCAAAGACCTACATATACATACATACATACATACATACATACATACATACATACATACGAGAATTTAATTCACTTCACTCACCCTGCTGGCAAGCTTTGGGGTATTTGATGTAGGAGACCGATTTTGTACACAGCGACCAGACGGTGATACGCAGCTGTTAAAAAAAAAAAGACAGAGCAACGATAAGATTTCGTTTTGCAGATGTGATAAAGGAGGCGGAGAAATTTCCTACAGATTCTCCCTTCCTGGCCCTGCCTCCATTCGGCTCTCAGAATCTGTCTTTAATTTTGTTTATTTTTTTAATTAGCCAGGAGTGCTGCCACATTGATAACTCGATTAAAAGAAAAAACAAACCGTAACGATTTTAGAACAGGAATTTTTCTGCGGAATGTGTGTGTGTATAAATATTAATGTGTGTGTGTGTGTGTATATTCATATACATACACACACATATCTTTTAACTACTCCATAATCCCTTGCACGGGTGGAGTCTGGGCAACTGAATGGAGCTAGCAGAGTGTTTTACTGGCCGGATGCCCTTCGTGTTGCCAGTGCGGAGTTTTGTTCGGCAGATATATTTCTCACTGTGCCCAGAGAGAGAGAAATATCTGCCTCTACCTAGGATCGAACTCACAGCCTCCCGATTGTGAGGCGAGAGCTTCATCTCTAGGCCACCCCATCACTACACACACACACACACACACTACAACCATTCGTTTAGTGACGTCGCTGAAAAAATGGACTTATGGCCGTTTTCCACTCAAACCGTTGCAACTTCCCCTCAGCCTTCCAACGAACAAACTCAACGGGGAAGCCAGATTCGCTTCCCAGCTGCGGCGCTTGCTTAACGACGGCAGTGATTCGCTTAACAACCGCATCCCAGAAGGTCCCCGAACGGCGGTCTCGCTCCGCGTTCCAACGGTTGGCCGTAAGTTCGAGGACTGCCTGTAAAAGAGCCATACGCCAGAAGTATCCAACTAGTTTTCACCTGCTTTCTGTTGAAACGGGTTTTTCCAAAACAGAGGGACCCCCCCTTTCTTCTTCCTCCCCCCCCCCCAAACCCACATTGCTGGCTTAACGCACACACGGCCACCCTCAGCTCTCCGTGATCGGGTGTCTGGCACAGCTGCCCTTCGCAAGGCACAAAACAGCAGCATTGTTGAAATGCCGACAACAGAAGCAGCTGAGCAGCAGCATTTAGACGGAGCTGCTCCAGGAGACTGGGGGGGGGGGAAGTGTGTGCGAGGGGGGGGAGAAATCGCACCCGGTTTTTTTGACAATGCCCGGCAGGTGGCGAGGCCGCCCCCTCCGTCCCGCGGAAACCCCACGCTCCCACCGCCCGGCGTTCCTGATGGATCTCAACTCTCATCCCAGACTTGATGGGGTCAAATTATTTAGAGGGTGGGGGGGAGCGTCTGTTAGCACGGGAATCTGGGGGGATTTTTGGGACTGGATAAAAATTTTTGGAGTGAAACAAAAGAGATGAGAGAGAGAGAGAGAGATGGAGGGTGGGAGGATGGATGGATGAGAGATGAGAGAGAGAGAAATACATACATAGATAGATGATAGATAGATAAATGGATGGAAGATAGATAGATAGATAGATAGATAGATAGATAGATAGATAGATAGATAGATATACAGATAGAGAGACAGAGATATAGATGATATATATAGAGAGAGTGAGTTGATGGATGGATGGATGGATAAATTGGATGGATGGATGGATGGATGGATGGATGGATGGATGGATAAATAGATAGATAGATAGATAGATAGATAGATAGATAGATAGATAGATAGATAGATAGAAAGAAAGAAGATACGATAGATTATACATGGATGGATGGATGGATGGATGATAGATGAAAGATATAGATAGATGATAGATAGATAAATGGATGGAAGATAGATAGATATACAGATAGAGAGATAGAGATATAGATGATATATATATAGAGAGAGTGAGTTGATGGATGGATGGATGGATAGATAGATAGATAGA
This sequence comes from Ahaetulla prasina, assembly GCF_028640845.1. Taxonomy (NCBI): domain Eukaryota; kingdom Metazoa; phylum Chordata; class Lepidosauria; order Squamata; family Colubridae; genus Ahaetulla; species Ahaetulla prasina. Next base: position 2,578,958 of record NC_080556.1, on the reverse strand, counting down.
GATAAGAGATGATAGAGGGAGATAGACAAATGATCAAGATGACAGTGCTATGATAGAGAAAGAAAAAGAAAGAAAGAAAGAAAGAAAGAAAGAAAGAAAGAAAGAAAGAAAGAAAGAAAGAAAGAAAGAAAGAAAGAAAGAAAGAAGGAAGGAAAGAGAAAGAAAAAAAGTCAATTTATTCTCCAAAGCACCTGAAGGCAGGACAAAAAGCAATGGACGGAAACTGATCCAGGAGAGATTCAACCTAGAAATAAGGAGAAATTTCCTGACAGCGAGAACAATTAACCAGGGGAACAGCTTGCCACCAGAAATTGTGGGTGCTCCGACACTGAAAGTTTTTGAATAAGAGACTGGAATGGCCGAGGGCTTCCTGCTTGAGCAGGGGGGGGTCAGACTAGAAGACCTCCAAGGTCCCTTCCAACCCTGTTATCCTATGTACTGTGAACCTCCTTCAGCTTTGCCCCTTTTAAATGTTTGCCCTTTGTTTTTTGTTTTTCCAAGAAAACTTAATATTGCCATCTTGCATTATTTTTTTTTCCGGAAAAACGCACGACAGCTACGCAAATATTGCGGGCTAAGCCGATCCGAAAAACATTCAACCTTCTTCGCTCCCGAAAACAGCAGGATGACGAATCAGAAGAAAATCTAAATTAACACGATATTTCCTTCTCCCCCTCCCACCCCCACCACCCCCCGCATGGTTGCGCGCGGCTTTGCGAGACACCATAAAAAAGGCCTTTTAAAATGCGATTTAGGGCAGCGAGTTACGACAAGCCCTGATGAGATTAGTGACAAACATCAATTTTCACCCAAGCTGGAAGCTTCAAGGACAGGTTTGATTTCTCCATCAGGCGGCCACGGATCCCACGTGGCTTCCAAGACAGATCGAAGCGCCTCTGATTTCCGTCCACACGGCTCCATGTAGCCACTAAGCCGCAAAAAAAGTGAGTTTTGCCCAGGGGGTGAAATGCTACCGGCTCGTGCGAACCGGTAGTGATAAAAAAAACTACAGGTTCGGGCGAACCGGTAGTAAAAAAAATAGTTTTAAAAAAAGTTCTGACGATCATGCAGCACAGCTGTGATTGTCGAGACCTTTAAAAACTTTTTTAAAGCATTTTTTTTACTACCTATTCGCCCAAACTGGTAGTAAAAAGATTTTAAAAAGTTTTTTTTTAATGGCCACGCCCACCCAGTCACATGACACCCACCCCACCAAACCACACTCACAGAACCGGTAGCAACGAATTTTACATTTTCGCCACTGGTTTTGCTCCGTTTTACGACTTTCCTCGCCAGGCTTCTTAAGTGACTCACTCGTTTCATCTCCTTTTAATGACCCCATAATCCCTCGCGGGGTGGAGCTTGGGCAACTGAATGGAGCTAGGAGAGTGTGGAATGGCCGGATGCCCTTCCTGTCGCCAGTGCGGAGTTTTGTTCAGCAGGTATATTCCTCGTCGTGCCCAGAGAGAGAAATATCGGCCTCTACCTAGGATCGAACTCACAGAACCTCCCGATTGTGAGGCGAGAGCTCCACCTCTAGGCCACCGCACCACTCTTCTTAAGTGAATCACTTGCGGTTGTTAAATGAATCACACGGTCGTTAAGCGAATCACACGGTCGTTAAGCGAATCTTCCCAGTTGACTTTGCTTGTCAGAAGGTCGTAAAAAGGGAACTCACATGACTTTGGGACCCAGCAACCGTCGTAAATGTGAATCAGTTGTAAATCACGTAACCACAGGGGTGCTGCAACGGTCGCAAGTCCGAAAAACGGTGACAAGTCACTTTTTTCCAAGGCTGTCGTAACTTTGAACGGTCACTAAGTGAACTGTTGTTAAGTTGAGGACTCCCTGCCTCTAGAGCGACCGTTCAAAGTTACGGCAGCACCGAAAAAGGAGACTTATTCACACTTACGATCGCTGCGGCATCCCCGTGGTCCCGGGATCCAAATTCGGATGCTGGCCAACCAATTCCTATTTATGACGGGGGTCACGCCACCCCATTTTGCGACCGTCTGACGAGCAACGTCAGCGGGGAAGTTAAATCCACGCTTAACGACCGTGGGACTAAGAACGGCGATGATTCTTCGCTTACGAAAAGTGGCGAGAAAAGTCGCAAAACGGGGACCAAGCTCCCTCCACACACTTCCTCACTTACCAACGTAAATTTGTGTGTGTGGGGGGGGAGGCTCAATTGTGGTCGTTAAGTCGAGGACCACCTGCCAATAGGTACAATTTTTGCGACACGCCTGAGAGACGCTCCTCTGCAAACCCCAGTCCTCTCCATCAGCTCTGGCGGATGATGGATCCGGCGTGTCGGTCAGCCACCGGTTCAAATCCCGGGTTATCCCATCCAGCTGTCGGTCGAAGTTATTATAGCTCCTTGTTTACGGTCCCGCAGTAAGTCTACCCACGCGGCACGGCAGCTGGCTGGATGCGAGCCCACCGGGGTCACCGCCAGTGCTCCAGCCTGAGAAGAAATATTTCCCCATCCGCCCCCGTCCCCATCTGCCACTGGGACGCAGGACCGGGGGAGGGATGATGCGGGGGGGGACGACGACGACACGATAGCAATATAATAATAATAATAATAATAATAATATTTTAATTTGTATACCGCCCTTCTCCCGAAGGACTCAGGGCGGTGAACAGGCAGATAAAATACAAATACACACAATAATTAAAAACATCCCTTAAAAAACTAATTTAAATGCCCATATCTGAGGGGTTGCCATAAAGAAGAGGGAGGGGGGGGGTCGGCCTGTTCTCCAAAGCACCTGAAGACCGGACAAGAAGCCACGGATGGAGGTTTGTCGAAGAGATCCATAAGGAGAAACTTCCTATCGGTGAGAACGATTAGCCCACGGAACTGCCTGCCACCAGAAGTGCACCAAAACAATGGAGGTTTTCAAGAAGAGGTGACACAACCATATGTCTGAAATGCTGTAGGGTTTTCCTGCCTGAGCTGGGGGAGTGGGGATTGGACTAGAAGACCTCCAAGGTCCCTTCTGTTATTCTTTATTTCTCTCCTTCCTCCTAATTTCTTTTTCTATTCTATTTACTTAAATCTGCACGACTATTAATCTTCTCCTCGTTCCCATCACCTATTTCCTTCCACTTATGGCTGTAACTTTGTTGCTTGTATCCTTACAATTTATATTGATATTGTTTCCTGATTGCTTATTTGTAGCCTATGACTATCATTAAATGTTATATCATTGTTAAATTTGTACCCTATGATTATCATTAAGTGTTGTAAGTGTTGTACCTTGATGAAAGCATCTTTTATGTATGCTGAGAGCATATGTACCAAGACAAATTCCTTGTGTGTCCAATCACAATTGGCCTATTCTATTCTATTCTATTCTATTCCATTCCATTCCATTCCACGTATTCTATTCTATTCTATTCTATTCTATTCCATTCCATTCCACGTATTCTATTCTATTCTATTCTATTCTATTCTATTCTATTCTATTCTATTCTATTTCATTTCTATTCTATTTCTATTCTATTCCTATTTCTATTCTCCTCCTTTCCATTTCCTTCCTTCCTCCTCAGAATTCCACTTTTTTAAAGAAAGATTCGCAGCATTAAAATAAATTCATCCACCATCCATGCTGAATACAGTCCTCGACTTACGACCACAAAAACTGAGCCCCAAATTTTTCTATTGCTAAAGTGAGACCTTTGTCAAGTGACTTTTGCCACGTTTTAAGACTTTTCTCGCTCGGTTGAAGCACTGCACTTGTTAAGTTAGTCACCCGGTCATTAAGCGGATCCAACTTCTTTTGACTCTGTTTGTCAGAAGGTCGCAAAAGAGGATCGCGTGCCCCCCCCGGTCATAAATACGAGTCAGTTGCCAAGTGTCTCAATCTGACCATTGAGACGCTGCAGCGGTCGTAAGTGCGAAACACAGTCCTAAGTCACTTTCTTCAGTGCCGTCGTAACTTCCAACCGTCATTAAATGAACTGTTGTTACGTCAAGAACTATTTAATCAGAAGAATAGAATAAAACTTTATTACGGTCACCGACCAGCAATAAATTAAAAATTAAAAATACTACTGACATCTATCGTGTATAATACCATCCCTATTATGAAACCATTAGGGTCACTTCCTAATTTACATGCGTGGAGAACCAATAAGTATGTGAATAAATGTATTTATTAATTAAATAATTAAAAGTAATTAAATGTATTAATTAATTTTAAATGGGGTTTTTTAGTCTAGTATATTTTAACCTATCAGGCTAATTTTAAAATAAGTTTTTTAATCTGCTTTTTAAATTGTATATTGTATTATCTGTTTTATTTTTGCCTGCCCTGAGTCCTTCGGGAGAAGGGCGGTATAAAAATCAAATAAATAATAATAATAATATTCTCTCCATAACTGTTATATATATATATCTCCAAAAAGTTGGCATAAGTTGACATCTATAATTCGGTCAAGAACTATTTATAGATTGAATTTCATTTCGATCTTTTGCATTTTGGGGAGTTGTGGTTTTTTTTTTACATTTATCCCCAACGAATTTAAATCCGTACCTTGATAAACCCAAACCAGAATTGAAAATGCAAAAGAATGAAAATTAAACTGGAAAGGAAGGTAACTTTTTCCATCCTTTCCTTTGTCCGTTTTAATTTTTCTTTTTAAACATTGAGAGTTTCTGGAAGACTTAACCATTTTAAGGACCAAATCTGGCTTGCTTAATTAACTTTGAGGAATGTTTTCCTACAATTCCCCCACCCGCAAATCTAGATAGCCAGGTTCAGCTGTTCCTCTCTCTCTCTCTCTCTCTCTTTTTTAAAAAAAGAACAACACGACAAGCTATTTAGGTGGCTCAGAGGCGGGCCGGAGCCTCAGAGTTCTTGGGAGACCCCGGATTTCACACACTCACGTGGAACTCAGTGGTGTTCAAGATGTGACGCCCGTCGGGACTCCAAGTCGAGGCTACCAAGCCGGCTGAGCCTTCGTCGATTTTACAGTGCCATTCGGCCTGTTCCAAGGACCAGACCTAAGGAAGGACAAAAGACGGTAGTCAAGTTCAGCCGTGCAAAAACATCCGACGTCTAACAACCCTGCCCTGGATTAGCGGGTTGGACTAGAGGACCTCCGAGGTCCCCTCCGGCCCTAGGATTCTACGATTTTGCAGTTTGCAGATATCCACTGCCGCCGTCATGAAGGATTGTTGTTGGACCCCGCTACAAAAGTAAGTTCCCCCCCCTCTTTTCTGTACAGGCAGTCCTCGACTTACGACCATGTGTTTAGCGAGTGTCCCATAGTTAGGACGGTGAACAAAAATGACCCTGCAACCAGTGGCAACTGAACACCGTGTTTACATACATGTCCAGGTGTGTGTGTCATGTGGTCACTTTTGGCAACCATCCCAGCCGGCTTCCGACGGACAAAGCCCGATTTCCTTATGACCGCCGTTAAAAGGTTGCGAAAGGCTTTAACGTCCGCCTCGCTTAGCGACGGTCCCAACTGTGATCGTAGGTCAAGGACTAGTGATAAATAGCGGCGTTTTGGCTTTTTTTTTTTTTTTTTAAGAGGCAGGATGGGGGGTGGGGGGCCTTTCTCTCTTCCCCCCTCCTCCCCAAACGTTAGGTAACAGTAACAGAGTTGGAAGGGACCTTGGAGGTCATCTAGTCCAACCCCCTCCTCACGCAGGGGACCTGCACTAGGGATTCGAACCGCCAACTTTTCTGACCGACAACAGATGTTGTGCAAATGTTTGGTGTCTTTAGATAACAATTTATTATTTATAAAATTTAGGGTGGCGTGAATTTTCCTACAATTTCCTGACCTTTAAAAAAAATTGGCCTTCTTTCTTTTTATGAAACACCCATTTATTTTAATCTATGTACTACATAATATTTAATATCTTTTATTATGAAATGGTAATGCAGGTAGAACCACGATTGAGCCCATTTATGCTGGGGGAGAAATCATTTAAGTGAGTTTGTCCCCCGTTTTACGACCTTTCTTGCCTACATTTGTTAAGCGAACTGCCACCGTCCTTAAATGAGTCACACGGTTGTTAAGTGAATCGGGCCTCCCCTTCGACTTTGCTCGTCAGAAGGCTGCAAAAGGGGATTGTGTGACACACACACACACACACACACGGGACACTGCGACCGTTGCCAAGGGTCTGAAGGATCTGAATTTCGATCACGTGATCCATGGGGCTGCTGCGACGGTCATTAAGCAGGAAAAAACGATCATAAGTCGCTTTTTTTCCATGCCTTTGTAACCTGGGGGGGGGGGAAGCAATTTATTTCCACTTCAACCTCTTTCCACCAGAGGGCGCTAGCTCCCTTTTCTTCTTGAAATCGACTGCAAAAATCGATTTTCCCCACCTATTTTTTTTTCCTGTTTTTTGGTTCTGTTTCCCAATGCAAGCTTTATTTTTATTTTATTTTTTAAATATGAGGGACAAGATCCGTTGAAAAGCCTTGGGATACTCACCTGCACGATCCCTCGTTTATACATGGTGCAAAAGATAAATAGGGAGTCGGAAGACCATTCAATGTGCTGGATTTGATCCAGGCAGGTGAACAGTTGCAAAATTTGAAGAGTGTCGACATCTCGTATCACCAAACGGTATTGTACCCCAGAAGCCTGAAAATTATAATTTTAAACACAGGTTAATCATGAATTGCCATAAAGACAGATGCCCGATGTTATCTTAAAATCCCAGATAGTCCTATCATTAACTCTCAAGCCGTTCAGAATTTCATGGGTAAAAGCTAAAAAATACTGGATAAAAATATGCATGTGGTTGGAACAGATGATACAACAACATATTGACTTGAAACCTGAAATATTTCTGTTGGGGATCTTACCAGAAACTTAAAGAAAACTATATATTTGATTATTCAGGTAATAACTGCAGCTAGAATTGTATTTGCACAAAACTGGAAGAGTGAAGAGATTCCTACAGAATGAAGAGTGAAGTGAAAAGACTATGATAAAGAAAATATTAAGAATAGAATAGAATAGAATAGAATAGAATAGAATAGAATTTTTTTTTATTGGCCAAGTGTGATTGGACACACAAGGAATTTGTCTTTGGTGCATATGCTCTCACTGTACATAAATTAGAATGTGCAGAAATGAATAGATTATCACTGGCAATTAAAGAGAAAGAACAAACTGGTTATTATGCAATATGGGAAACATTTTATCGACAGTTAGAGAACAAATATAAAAATTAAAAATAAAAATATAGAAAATAGTTAATAGAGTTAAGCAAATTAAGAAGAGGATGTAAAGTATTAGATATTTAACCTATTGGTATTAAACTAAGAATAGATTAAATAATGAATACGATGGTAAATTTTAACTGTTATTGCACAAACATTTGCACCCAGACGACTCACTGTTTAATGGAAGATGGATTATGTGTACTAAAATAAAATAAAAAATTATATAGAGGCTGACATCAGGGGTAGACGTTCTACTTATCTTTACTACCGGTTCGCAACAGGATCGTGTGAGCTCGCGCGCCACACTTCTGCGCATTCGCAGATCAACTATGACGACATTCAGGTGGGTGGGCGGAGCCTCCCGCCAGTTTTACTTACCGGTTCGCAAGAACCGGACTGAACCGGGGGCAATCCACAACTGACTAACACCGAGAGATAATGGGCATTGTAGGGTCCTGCATAAATCATGATCATTATTTTTTTGACTTTCCCATATTGCACAAACCTCAGCAAGGCCACCTTATCCAACAAACCAGCGTTAAGCAAACCAGGATTGAATGCAATGCTTAAACTAAACGAACAACCCAGCATCAACTGCCAGAAACAAGCATATTGTAAGAATTCCCCGAGCAGAAAGACACACACAACCGAATCAACACTGCAGAATTCGAACTCGCACCCGTGTGCTTACCACGTATTTCCCATCCGGGGAGAATTTGCACAAGTGGTTGGAGGCTTTAAAGAGTTCAGAAAAATTCACCATGGTCCCAACTTCACAGACTCAGAGGCTTCTGTTGCAGGAACCGAAATACATTTTTAAAAAAAGAAAGTCTATTTACAAAGAAAAAACAAAAAGACTTATAGTGAGCAGCATTAGATAAAGTCCTATTAAAAAAATCCTCCTTTCATTAAATAAATAAGTGTATTATTCAAAAGGCAAGATGCTTTTCTTCCAGATTAAGGAGCAAGAGGATAACAGAAGCTGACAAAATAATTACAAATATTTCAGCTTCCCCTCCCAAATCAGAAAATATAACAATCTCTGCTCCCCCAGGCTCCAAACTTCGCAAAGCACAAATGCAGAATAACAAGAGTTTTAAATAAACAAGTGCATTAAATGCAGATGATAAAAGCGCCCCCCCCCCAAAAAAAAAATTAAGCAGGCTCTAATTCTGCAGAGCAAAAAATAAATAAATTACCAACTAGTATACTAAATTGCATCATAAAAAGTATGCATGAAAAAAAAATGGAGACGAGAGGAAAGGGGGGTGGGTGATTTCCCATAAAGGAAGGTGAGGAGCAGTGGGGGACCCCAAAATAGGATTAATAACCTGCCCCAATAAAAAGATATAGAAGGATAATTTTTAAAAGTCTCCTTCTTTTAAGAGGAAATGTTTGCATTTCAAAAGAGGAGAAGGGTGATCTTTAAATTCCACATAATCTTGGGGAGCTGCTCCCCCCTAAATATATAAATATAAATATATATATATAAATATACATACATACATACATACATACATACATACATATATATATATATATATATATATATATGTAGGTCTTTGGTTATGTCTGTATTGAAAATGTCTTGAAACTCATCCGTCATCTTCAGGCTGAGTGCTTAGAGCAATGTGTGATCGCAGCTGTTTCTTCCTTTTAACTGCTAGTGGGGTTTGAACTCACTAGCAGTTAAAAAGAAACAGCTGCGATCACACATTGCTCCTAGAAGCACGAAGCCGAAAACATCAGCCTGAAGATGACGGATGAGACTTCGTCGAAAGGTCGCCAAGACACTTCCAATTTTACACGGGAGAAAACCCGAATAACCAAAGACCTACATACAAACACCCGTGAAAACCTCAGAAAACAAATATATATATATATATATATATTTAAATTTAAATATTTTTAAATTTCACATAATCTTGGGGAGCTTCATATATATATATATATATATATCAAGCTACCCCAAGATAATGTGAAATTTAAAGATCCCCTTCTCCTCTTTTGAAATGCAAACACTTCCTCTTTATATCTATATTTTTACAATTACTCTTAACTTTTGTATTATTGCTTTTACTTGGCTGTAAACCGCCCTGAGTCCTTCCGGAGAAGGGTGGTATAAAAGTTGAAAGAAAGAAAGAAAGAAAGAAAGAAAGGAAGGAAGGAAGGAAGGAAGGAAGGAAGGAAGGAAGGAAGGAAGGAAGGAAGGAAGAAAGAAAGAAAGAAAGAAAGAAAGAAAGAAAAAAAGAAATCTATATCTATCTATATAAAATTTAAAATATTTAATCACCCACCCCAAATTTTTCTCCCCTTAAAAAAAACAACCCCTTTTTAAAAGGAAACTGGAAAGTTGCAATTAGCTACAATTCGAGGTCTTATATATATATATATAAAAAAATACAGTTAATAACAATTTAATAATACAATTAATGACAATTTAATAAGCACACTGGAATTATTAATTCCAATGCAATTGGCAGGAATTATGGGGGGGGGAAATGCTAATTATTTCCAACCCAAGGGAGGAAGGGGGTCTTTAAAATAAAGGGAAGGAAGAGTTCCTAATATTTTTTTTGGGGGAAGGATAGAAAATTGGGGAGACGCCCCAAGAGGGACGGGGGGGGGTTGGAAAAAAAGAGGAGGGGTCTCCCAATTGTAATTAGAGACCCCCCTTAAGTACAAAGGGGGCTTGAATAGAGTTCTCCCTGAAGCCTGGCAAGGGGAAAGGAGGGGGGGGGAAGGGAGCCCCTCCCCATAAATTGAGGGGGGGTCTGGGTAAAAAGAAGGGGGGGCTGGAGTGGGCGGGGCTTCCGCACCCTGAGGCGACGCGGGGATCCCCTCAGTTTGGCGGCCGCGGCATCTCCCGCCTGCCGCCGCCTCTGGCCCGCTTCGACGGCGTCACCCAATCAGGAGCCTGGTTTCCTCCCGGCCGGAAGAGGCGGGAGAAGAGGAGGCCGGAAGGAGCTGAGGCACGATGGGAAATGTAGTTCGGGGGGGAAGAGAGGCAGGCTTAGGGAAAGGGATGGAGTTCTGGTTATTTTTAGAATAGAATAGAATTTTATTGGCCAAGTGTGATTGGACACACAAGGAATTTGTCTTGGTGCAGATGCTCTCAGTGTACATAAAAGAAAAGATACGTTCATCAAGGTACAACATTTACAACACAATTGATGATCAATATATCAATATAAATCATAAGGATTGCCAGCAACAAGTTATAGTCATACAGTCATAAGTGGAAAGAGATTGGTGATGGGAACTATGAGAAGATTAATAGTAGTGCAGATTCAGTAAATAGTCTGACAGTGTTGAGGGAATTATTTGTTTAGCAGAGTGATGGCCTTCGGGAAAAAACTGTTCTTGTGTCTAGTTGTTCTGGTGTGCAGTGCTCTATAGCGCTTTTGAGGGTAGGAGTTGAAACAGTTTATGTCCAGGATGCGAGGATCTGCAAATATTTTCACGGCCCTCTTCTTGATTCGTGCAGTATACAGGTCCTCAATGGAAGGCAAGTTGGTAGCAATTATTTTTTCTGCAGTTCTAATTATCCTCTGAAGTCTGTGTTTTTCTTGTTGGGTTGCAGAACCGAACCAGACAGTTATAGAGGTGCAAATGACAGACTCAATAATTCCTCTGTAGAACTGGATCAGCAGCTCCTTGGGCAGTTTGAGCTTACTGAGTTGGCGCAGAAAGAACATTCTTTGTTGTCCTTTTTTAATGTTTTTGATGTTAGCTGTCCATTTGAGATCTTGCGATATGATAGAACCCAGAAATTTGAAGGTTTCTACTGTTGATACTGTGTTGTCAAGTATTGTGAGAGGTGGAAGTATGGAAGGGTTTTTCCTAAAATCTACCACCATTTCTACGGTTTTGAGTGTGTTCAGTTCCAGATTGTTTTGGTTGCACCACAAGGCTAGTCGTTCGACCTCTCGTCTATATGCGGATTCGTCATTGTCTCGAATGAGACCAATCACTGTTGTGTCATCTGCGAACTTCAGTAGCTTAACAAATGGATCATTGGAGATGCAGTCATTGGTATACAGAGAGAAGAGAAGTGGGGAGAGCACACAGCCTTGGGGGGGGCCTGTGCTAATTGTACAGGTATTTGATGTGATCTTGCTTAGCTTCACCTGCTGCTTCCTGTTTGTTAGGAAGCTTGTGATCCACTTACAAGTCTGTTCCGGTACCTGTAGCTGGTTTAGCTTAGTTAGAAGAATGTCTGGAATGATGGTATTGAATGCTGAACTAAAGTCTACCAAAAGGACCCTTGCATAGGTCTTTGGAGACTCAAGATGTTGTAGGATGTAGTGCAGAGCCATATTAACAGCATCATCTGTTGATCTATTTGCTCGGTATGCAAATTGCAAGGGGTCTAAAAGCGGATTCGTGATGGTTTTCAGGTAGGAAAGCACTAGCCTTTCAAAGGTTTTCATGACTACAGATGTTAGAGCAACTGGTCTGTAGTCATTCAGTTCCTTGATGGTGGGCTTCTTCGGCACTGGGATGATGGTAGAGCGTTTGAAGCAAGAAGGAACATAGCACATCTCTAGTGATTTATTGAAAATATGGGTGAAGATGGGGGCCAATTGGTCAGCACAGACTTTTAAGCAAGAAGGAATTATCTTGTCTGGGCCTAGAGCTTTTCCTGGCTTTTGTCTGTGAAATAGGTCCTGCACTTCCTTTTCTATGATCACTAGTTGTGAACCCAATGGGATGGGGTCAGTTGTAGGAGGCTTGGCTGTTGTTGGTGTGTCTGAGATGGGGGTTGTGGAGATAGGTGGCTGTAGTTTCCTTTCAAACCTGCAGTAAAACTCATTCAGGTCATCTGCCAGTTGTTGATTACCTTCAGCCTGGGAAGGAGGTTTGCCATAGGCGGTGATATTTTTAAGAGTTTTCCACATGTTTGCTGGTTCATTTGCTGAAAATTGATTCTTTAGCTTTTCAGAGTAGCTTCTTTTTGCTGCTCTTATCTCCCTTGTTAGTGCATTTCTGGCCTGATTGTACAGCATTTTATCACCTTTTCTGTAGGCTTCCTCTTTGGAATGTCGTAGCTGCTTAAGTTTAGGTGTAAACCAAGGTTTGTTATTACTGTGTATTCGCAAGTTCCTTGTAGGTACACATAGGTCTTCACAGAAGCTGACATATGATGTTACAGTATCTGTGAGTTCATCCAGGTCTGCAGAGGTATCTTTAAAATATTCCAATCAGTGCAGTCAAAACATGCCTGTAGCTTTAATTCTGATTCCTCCGTCCAGGTTTTCACTGATTTAATTATTGGTTTTATGGCTTTAAGTCTTTGCCTGTAAGCAGGTACAAGGTGAATCATGCAATGATCAGAGTGTCCTACAGCTGCACGTGGTAAAGACCGATAGGCATCTTTTAGTGTTGTGTAGCAGTGGTCTAGAGTATTCTTGCCTCTGGTGGGACAATTGACATGCTGAAAGTATTTTGGTAGTTCTTTCCTTAAGTTTGCCTTGTTTAGATCTCCCAAAACAATGGCCAGTGAATCAGGGTGTTTGGCTTCAGCCTCCATGATTTGGTCAGCTAGAGTTCGTAATGCCTCGTTTACACAGGCTTGTGGTGGGACATAAACAGCAATTAGAAGAAATGAGGAAAATTCACGAGGCGAATAGTAAGGTTTGCAATTGATAATTAGAGTCTCTAAATTGTTGTCACAGAATTTGTAAATTATGTTAAAATCTTGACACCAGGTTGAATTAATATATAGGCATAAGCCTCCTCCTTTCTTTTTACCAGATGTTTCTGGAACCCTGTCTGATCGTTCAATTTGAAATCCTGGAATGTTCAGGCTGCTATTTTCAATGGATTCATTTAACCAGGTTTCAGAGAAGCATAGGACTGCTGAATTGCGAAAATCAGAATAGTATTTGTTTAAGAGGAGTATTTCATCCATCTTATTTGCAAGTGAGCGTATATTTGTTAGGAAAATTGAAGGCAGAGTTATTTTGATTTGTTTTGATTTCCTGCAAAATTAGGTGATTGTTTTGTTTGTTTTTAAATTTGTATTTTCAATGGACCCATTCATTATTATAATAATATCCGGGATGCTTTTATTTATTTTATCTATTTATTTATTATTTAGATTTTTATACCGCCCTTCTCCCGAAGGACTCAGGTACAGCCAGATTAAAACAATTCAATATACAAAATTAAAACAACAGTTAAAATACATATTCTATAAGTGGCCGAGAATTAAAACCGTCGAATTGACCCATACTAAAATACCCCCATTAAAATTATTAAAAATTCAAAAGTTTTAAAATTTAAAATCAAGCCAGTCCCGCTTGAATAAACAAATACGTTTTCAGTTCACGGCTTTTGATAATCGTAACAGTCAGGAATTTCTCCTTAAGTTCCAGGTTGCTTCTCTTTTTAATGATCTAACAGTATACATAAACATTGTCATAAGTAAAAAAAACATATCATGAAGAAAATATATATATATATATAAGTAAAGAATATGCATCAGCTATATTAATTTGATATAATAAAGGGAGCAATAGGACAGGAACGGTAGGCACTTTTGTGCTCTTATGCACGCCCCTCATATTTTATTTTATTTTTATTTATTATTTACATTTATATCCCGCCCTTCTCCGAAGACTCAGGGCGGCTTACAGTGTGTAAGGCAATAGTCTCATTCTATTTGTATATTTACAAAGTCAACTTATTGCCCTCCAACAATCTGGGTCCTCATTTTACCTACCTTATAAAGAATGGAAGGCTGAGTCAACCTTGGGCCTGGTGGGACTAGAACCTGCAGTAATTGCAGGCAGCTGTGTTTTAATAACAGGCTTCTTACAGCCTGAGCCACACTGCGGCTCAGTCTTCTTAGGAATGGGGTTGTTGCTTCTTCTCCTGCCTTCTGGTACTTTGGAGCAGGGGTCTCCAACCTTGGCAACTTTAAGCCTGGCGGACTTCAACTCCCAGGCTTAAAGTTTAAAGTCCCTGGCTTGATTTTAAATTTTAAAATTTTTGAATTTTTAATAGTTTTAATGGGGGTATCATTTCTCCTTCTCATCCATCTGTCTGTCTGTCTCTCTCTCTCTCTCTCTCTCTCTCTCTCTCTCTCTCTCTCTCTCTCTTTCTTTCTCTCTCATTCTTTCTTTCTATCAATCTATCATCTACCTACCTACCTACCTACCTACCTATCATCTATCTATCATTTCTCCCTCTCATTCTATCTATCTATCTATCTATCTATCTATCTATCTATCTATCTATCTATCTATCTATCTATCTATCTATCTATCTATCTGTTACTATCTGTCCCTGTACCTATGCCTCTATGTATGTACGCATGTTTGTATGTATCCATCCATCCCTCCCCCCTCCCTCTCCATCTATCATATCAACCCAACCACGCACCATTTCCAATCCCTACCCACCCACGACCTTTCTCTTTAATCCCTTCGATTCCGATTTACCCTCAATTCGGATCAAGTGCCTCCCCCTCCCCTCCTGCAGCGACGCCCCCACCCCTCCGGAGCCGTCCGGCGAAGAGAAGCCGCTTCGATTCCGACTTCATCGCGTTCCAAGCTCCAGGTTTGGCGCTGACTCGGAGATCCGGATTCAGACAAACCCCACGGACGCTCCGGGCCACTCTCGCTTTCATTCCCACGAGACACGCGGGGGTGGTGGTCTCCAATTCCGCGCCCCCTTCCTTCCTTCCTTCCCTCCCGCTCCGGTTTAGCAATTGATCCGGTGCCGTCTGTATTTGTGAAGCTCTCTGGACGAATTAGAAATTCATATAATTATAAAGTTCCCCCTGCGCGCACGCTTTATGGAAAGAGCTCAGGTAAACAGAAGAACACCCAACACGCAGGAACACACAAAAACCCACAATACCCACCCACAATATCGAGGGAATCTCGAAATATCAGTGGTGCGTGGTGGGTACTTTTTAAAAATGAGTTCCTTTTCTAGAACAGACCACGGTGGGAATATCTGGAGCGTGTGGATAACAACAACAACAACAATAATAATCATTATAATCATTATAATTATAATTCTTCGTACATCTTAAGAAGGTACTTGGTTGATACCTAGGACGCTGGCAGCAACCCGTATCAACCATTAGCACCAGTCAATGGTATTTGTGATGCGTTTTTGAATGTTCAGTTGACCGAGTTTCATGTTTAATGAATTAATAATAATAATAATAATAATAATAATAATAATAATAATAATAATAGGGAGGAGGAGTGGTGGAGGAGGAGGAGGAGGAGGAGGAGGAGGAGGAGGAGGAGGAAAGAAGAAGAGGAGGAGGAGGAGGAGGAGGAGGAGGAGGAGGAGGAGGAGGAGGAGGAGGAGGAAGGAGAAGGAGAAGGAGAAGAGGAGGAGGAAGGAGAAGGAGGAGGAGAAGAAGGAGAAGAGGAAGAAGAAGAAGAAGGAGAAGGAGAAGGAGAAGGAGAAGAAACGATTAGCAGCAAATAACCAGACGACCAACAATTGGAGCGCTAAAACGCCACGGAGGGAAGAAAAATAGACAGGCAACAAACCAACAAACCTCCCACCGCTGTCCTCATCGTGGCTAGAAGCTAGTTTACGACATTTGTCGTCCCTCCGCCTCTTTTCAGTCTTCATTGGAGATTCCAGGGAAAACCAAATTGTTTTAAACCAAGCGCCCCATGGAGAAAATGGTCCGATGAGGCGTTTGGGACGAAGCAGAAAAGATAGAGACAGTTGACAGTAAAATGGATTTATTATTAGTATTATTATTATTTTTGGAAAGGTGAAATTGGGGCGAGCTAAGTTTTCGGGGGAGGGGTGCGAGAGAGAAAGAGTCGGGAAAGTGGGGTGGGGTTTTTTTGGGGGGGAGGGGGAGAAATCTAAGATTTCAGAAGAAAAAGATGTACAATACAAGCAGGCGTAAGGAGTTAAAGTGAGATGGAGAAAGGACTCCATCCGGCTGTTTCCAAAAATAATATAAAATAAATACAAAACATAAAATACAAAACACCCAATAAAAAAATAGTACAATCGCCCAATGTCCAGTGTGACAGGGGGTATAGAAATCTGATCAATAAAAAGACAGAATATAATTTCCACCAAATGAATTATAAACCCAAAATCGCACCCCATACGGCCCCAAACAGGAATAATTCATAAAAACGACAGCAGATCCCCTGCGCGCTCAATCCATCCATAAGTGCACTTAAAAAAAGAGAGAGAGAGAGAAAGATTCTAAGCCAATACATACTTGTTCTTTATTTATTCTCTATTATTAGCATTTTTCTCCAGATACGAGAATTCCTCCAGAAAAGAAGGAAAGGCGAAAGTGTTTTAAAATCTCTTTTTCGGTCCATTTGTGTGTGTGTGTTTGCGCGCGCCTATGTGTACCCATAAAATAAAGCTACACATACACACACAGAGAGAGATAGCCATTCTTCTTATCATTTCTAAAACACAACCACGGAATGCAACTCCTTCGTTGTCAGACGATTTATAAAGATTTTTTTTTAAAGGAATATTTTTTTAAAAAAAAGAAAATTAAAAAACGAGACAATTGGTGTGCAAAAACACAATTTCGACCCCTGTTCCTACTTTCGGGCCGATTGCGGAGAAGCCCACAGAAGACTTGGGGTGCAAAAACACCCCAAATTTCAAGGCACCCCGTTTTAAAAGCCTCCCTCCCCCTCCGTGTAAAAATAACATAACATAAAATAGTGCTTAAAGTTTGTTTGCTTCCTGAATCTGCCGCTCGTGGGAAGGACACAAGAGTCGCGTGTTTAGCCTTTGGACGGCCACGGCTGATTTTAGACCAAATGAGAACCACCACCCCTTCCTCGCCCCCGCCGGACTCTTTCAATCAACCCCATCGCGCGCCCCCCACCCACCCCAAGCCCACGCGTGACTCTTACCCCGTTCACACGACCTCCTGCTCCCTCCCTTGCGGGCAAACGCCTTAAGAATAGGCGGGGGAGGCTAGGGAGAGGGTGGAATTGCAACCCCACCCCACCCCACCCCACCCCCGTCCCCAGTGACCCAGGCTCCGATGCCCACCGCCCCCCATTCCCCCAATATCGGGGGAACAGAGTGATGGGCATTGTGTTCCAGGATGGGAGAAACCTGTGAATCGGAATGGGGGGGGAGATAGGGGGGAGGGGGGGCATCCCATCCTCCCCCTCCTCTTCTCCCCCTTCCCCATCCCTCCATCTCTCCCTCCCCTCCCCTCCCTCCTTCCCTCCTTCGCTTCGCTTCGCTTCTCTTTCCTTTCCCGCCGCTCGAGGGGAAATGGCGCGGTTGCTAACCAGCACTTGGCAAGACCAGGTGAAACACGTCTGCAAAGCGCCCAGCCTTGCCCCGGGTCTCTAGAAAGGGAGAGGGGCATGAAGGCTGCAGCCCGACCTCTCCCCATGCCAAGGGGGCAGACCCGGGGGGCCTCGGGATCACCGCGGCAGGGGAAAAACTCTACCCACGAAGCCACCAGCCACATCCCGAAATCTGCCAGCCCTTAGATGCCCATCGACCAGGTAGGGGAGAAAGAACAGGGATGGGGGCGGTTTGAGGGGCAGGTGAAATTTTTTTGGGGGGAGGACAGGGGGAGGAGATCCCCGCCCTTGGGGTATCCCACTGGGCAAGGACATCCTTGTTCCACTGGAGAGGTGCTGCGTTCACACAACCTCTGGGCATTTGAGTGAGTGGCAGTGAAGGACCTTTGAAAGCTAGAAAACCTAAGCAATTGGGGGTTGGCTGTTCACATGACACCTGGTAACCTGGGTTCGGAATGACGCCTTTGTCTGGCTCTGCATAAGGCGGTGGCCACAAACCAACCCAGGTTGATCGAGAGAAGCCAGTTTGAGCGTATAACAGATTAATTTAGTGCCCATCCTTTGTTGTTCTGATCCGGTCAGGTTAAAGGGTTGTGTGAATGTGCTCTGGGTCGAATCTGGGTTTAGACTGGACCCACTAAAACAGGGGAGGGGATTTAAGGCGTTTTTCATTCCCGTGGCTAGCTAGCTTGACTATTTTATATGGGGGGGGCTGTGGCTGTGTTACTGTGTTCGCACAACCTATTTAACCCGGATCAAATCAATTTGCTAAATTTAAGCATCTGGTTATTTTGCGTAGGTGAAAACCGTTTCTGCAGGAAATAAAAATACGATGGGGATAGAATCTTGCGCCAGTTCAAACCACTGGACTAAACCAGTAAGCTACTGGTTAGCAAACCGTTTTAATATCTTTGCTGTTCGAGAGTGGAGTTTTAAGAAACCAGATTCTGTTCTCAACAGGGGTGATATTTGTTCACTTTTGACCGCGCCGAACACAATCCGTCAATCTATTTCGTATCCCTTACGGGATGTGGTGTTGTATTCATTCTGGTTTGCGAATTCTGGTTTACGAGATTGTGTTCTGCGCAAAACCCATCTGGTTGTGATTCATTCAACAAGCCAGGATCGAGAAGCCCCATCTGAATATCTGCCTATTACATATTTTAAGCAGGTTTAAACTACTCTTGCATAAGGCAATCCTTATGATTTATATTGATATATTGACCATCAATTGTGTTGTAAATGTTGTACCTTGATGAAGGTATCTTTTCTTTTATGTACACTGAGAGCTTATGCACAAAGACAAATTCCTTGTGTGTCCAATCACACTTGGCCAATAAAATTCTATTCTATTCTAAAGGAGGGGAAAAAATATTAAATACGAGCCAAGATTGATTTTTTTTTTAACTTTAATATCAGACAATATGAGCCAGAGTTTTTGGATCATCATAATCTGTGTGTGTGTGTGTGTGTGTGTGTGTGTGTGTGTGTGTGTGTGTGTGTGTGTGTGTGAATCCCACATAAGTGAACTTCCTGAAGACATTGAGTTAGAAACTGTATAAACGGTTGTTTTTTTTAAAAAAAATATATATGAACGAATCCAGTTGGGCTTTTCTGCTTTTACAAACTCAAGGCACAGCTTCCTCCTAACAACAGCCCTGCAGGGTAGGACACGCTCACCAAAAGAGGCCCAAAGGGGGTCTTAAATTAATTAAATTAATTAGAACAATTAATCCGTGGAACAACTTGCCTCCAGAAGTTGTGAATGCGCCAACACTGGAAATTTTTAAGAAAAAGTTGGATAACCATTTTGTCTGAAGTGGTGTAGGGTTTCCTGCCTGAGCAGGGGGTTGGACTAGAAGACCTCCAAGGTCCCTTCCAACTCTGTTATTCTATTCTATTCTATTCTATTCTATTCTATTCTATTCTATTCTATTCTACTCTACTCTACTCCTATTCTATTCTATTCTATTCTATTCTATTCTATTCTATTCTATTCTATTCTATTCTACTCTACTCTACTCCTATTCTATTCTATTCTATTCTATTCTATTCTATTCTATTCTATTTGCAGCCAGTGAAAAGATAATTGGCCGCCGGCTTGTACTTATGACATCCCGTACTTATGACCCCATGCCGGGGTCACATGATTTCCCTCTTTGGTGACTGTCTGGCCGGCCAAGTCAAGAGTCGCTTAACGACCGCGTGACTCAACTGCAGTGATTCGCTTAGCAACGGTGGCAAGGAAAGCCGTAAAAAGGGGCAAGGCTCGATTAAAGCAACTTCTCACTTAGTGACAGAAATTTGGGGCTCACTTCTGGTCGTAAGCCGAGGACCTCTGCCGCTTCTCTTTGCTGGTTCATTTAATGATATTTTCCTTCTCCGTTTTTTTCCCCCTGTTATTTGTTTTATTTATATAACATTCCATTTCCATCCAACAGTGCGTGATCTGGGTACAGTTATTTTTAAACAATCATAATCCACATGTTTGTTGTAGTATTCATAATAACAATAATTAATTTATTAATCATCCATTAATGATTAATTCATTATTAATTCATCATATTATTCAGAAGCCAGATCAACCCCGTTTTTAACTATATTAAACTAGACTAAACTATATTAAACTACACTAAACTGTCATTTATTTATTTTTTACATGACGCACACAAGGTCGAAGGCAGCTCGCGGGGATATAAAACCCGGCATAATTTGATTTTTTGGGGAGTGGGGAATCTGGTTACGCAGGCAGTTGCTGCTGAGGGTAATGTATCCAGGTTAAAGACATCGGATACCTTGGTTTGAAAACGCAACAGAAATAAGCTTAAAAGGTTATTCCCCAGTGAGGAAAAAAAAAGTGGGGGGGGGAACCACACCAGAGGCTTCAAACGTAGATTTAATAGGAGTGCATCTGTTGCTTGCGATGCTTTTAAATTAATTTTCTGCAGGCAAAAATAAATAAATAAAATACAAACCCCGGGAAGAAATATTTCAATGCCCTCTTTCCAAATTCTTGACTAAACTAACTTGCAAAGGCGAAGCCAACATTTTCAAAATCCAAAATGCACAACATGTAAACCCCAAGCGGGCTTTCTCACCGTGGTCTCTCCCACAAGCCAATCCCTAAACCAGGATTTTAGGATTTAGTCACGATTCACAAACCAACCAACCAACCAACCAACCAACCACAACAAAAATAGCATTTAGTATTTTCCGAGATGCCTACAAAGAAACCCTCGAAACTGCTTTCCGCTTGTCTACCGATTCGTAATATTTCCATGCGGGCAAAGGAGAAATCCGCTGGAAGATTTCCCACCAACTATAATAATAATAATAATAATAATAATAATAATAATAATAATAATAATAATAATAATAATAATAATAATAATAATAATAATAAAGTCAATCGTATTTGTGACACATTTTTAAATGGTTAGTTGACTGAGTTTCATTTGATGAATAAAAGAGATAATAATAATAGGAAGAAGAAGGAGAAGGAGAAGGAGAAGGAGGAGGAGGAGGAGGAGGAGGAGGAGGAGGAGGAGGAGGAGGAGGAGGAGGAGGAGGAGGAGGAGGAGAAAAAGAAGGGAGAGCGGGAAGGGGAGGGGGAGGAGAAGGAGGAGGGAGAGGGAGAAGGGAGAGGAGGAGGGGGAAGAGGAGAAGAAGAAGAAGGAGAAGGAGGTGAAGAAGGAGGAGGAGGTGAAGAAGGAGGAGGAGGAAGAAGAAGAAGAAGAAGAAGAAGAAGAAGAAGAAGAAGAAGAAGAAGAAGAAGAAGAAGAAGAAGAAGAAGAAGAAGAAAAAAAACAAAACTTGGTTGATACCTAAGATGCTGGCAGCAACCCGTATCAACCATCAGTGCAGGTCAATAATATTTGCAATACATTTTTAAATGTTCAGTTGACCGAGTTTCATGTTTAATGAATAAAATAATAATAATAACCACAACAACAAAAACACAGGTCTCACGGACATAAATCAGCAAAGACCTTCCAGCAGAGACAGAGCAACGGGTCCGTTGTCTAAAAATAAAAACAAAAAAACCCCCCCTTTTTCCAGCCCCCTTACAAATTCCCAGCTCCCGGTTTGCAAATTCTTTTGACACCCCCACAAACGAAAAAGAAACACACGCTCCTTCATCCCTGAATGAGAGAAAGAGAGAGGAAGGGGCAGGGAAGGGTGGTTAAGACGGGGGGGGGGAGTTTCTGGGGTGCTGGGGGGACGGACGGACGACCGCATCCTCCCCATCGATCTCGCACAGGTGTTCCATTCAGGATCTGTTTCCAGATGGAGAATTAATTCACCTTTCCTGGATGGAGCCTTTTAATTGCTCACCTGCTGTTTGGGGAGGGGTCCGGGGACCCTCCGGGGAGGCTGCGTTCCTTGGAGGGTCCTAGTGGCGGGGAGAAATTCTCTCCACAGCGGGCCAGGCACCCGGGAGGAGGGTGGGGGGGCTTTCCAGCTGTCGCCACTGTTGCAGTCACCATCCGACTCCAGCCTTCCCGAATGCAAAGGTCTGGAGGAGGGCTAGGCTTGGATCACAAGTCCCATCCTCCCCGTCCTTGGTGGGCCCGAGGGAGAGTTGTAGCACAGTGTGCTCGGGAGGGCACCCCGTAATACGACCGCAGTTGAGCTCCGCGTTTTCCGCTGCCCTGCCAGGCCGCGGTGAAGGGTCTGTGAAAATGTCCCATTCTACGACCATTTTGCCGCTGTTGTTTTTTAAGTGAATTCCTGTTACATTAGTCACACGGTTGTTAAATTAGTGGGGCTTCCCCATCGACTTTGCTCATCCGAAGGGGATGACATGACCTCGGGACCCGGCAACCGTCATAAATTTTGACCACGTCCCATGGGGATGCTGCAACGGTCATTAAGTGTGAAAAACATCACTTTTTTCCCCAGCGCCATCGTAACTTCAAATGGTCACTAAACAAATGGATGTAAGTCGAGGAAGGATGGGATCTGGAAAACTATCGAATGTTTGAGCTGGAAGGGGTCCTCTGAGGTCATCCAATCGAACCCCATCCAGACCTGGAATCTGCCACTTACAAGTATTCCCAATGGCTGTCTGGTCTCTGTTTAAGCATCTCACCCCAATGAGACTCCGATGCCTTTTCTGTTGTTGAAATGGGCCACCAACATTAATAAGAAAGGAAAAAATTAAAAAGCGACTTGCAAAGATACTAGTCCTGATGAAGGAACGGACGCTGCAGAAACCCAGATGTTCTTGCCAGCTTTGCAGGAGAGGGTGAAAAATATCCATTATTTATCATTGGGAAGGACGGTGCACGCTTCTAGTAACCAAAATCTTTATTTTTCTCAAATAATAAACTGTTTTCCGTCCTGGGAAGTTTTTGTTCTCGGCAGCCACAGGGGGGAGAAACAGACCTAAAATTCAGCCATTTGGGCAGGTGGTTATCCAACCGCTCTCTCCTTTAAAAAAAAAGTCTTTAAAAGTCTTTTTAAAAATCTTGTTAATAAAAAATGGTGTTTTAAGTCTTAAATAGGCTTTAAAAAATCTTGTTAATAAAAAATGGTGTTTTAAGTCTTGAAAAGTCTTAAAAATCATGATGTTTTAAGTCTTAAAAAGTCTTTAAAATCTTGTTAATAAAAATGGTGTTTTAAGTCTTGAAAAGTCTTTAAAATCTTGTTAATAAAAACGGTGACAGTTCACAAAAATGACTGAGTGCAAATAGAAATGTGTACTATTTCCATAGCGAGGAAAATAAAGCAGGAATGGCTAAACGTATGATTTTATTCAAAGAGGAATATATGTATATATTTTCATTTGGAGATCACGTCTGGATTTTGGGCTAGTGATGAAAAAAGAAGCGAAACTTGGTCTTTGGTTTTGCCGATCAGAAAGATTTGTCGTTATCGAAATGGCTAGTTATACATTGATGTGTAAAAGCAAAAAGTTGAGTGTTTTTATCTTGTACTGTGCTAAGAAGGGTCTTTTTTAAACTTTTCTTTTGTATCTCACATCCCTTTTCCCTGCTCCTTTCCCTTCCCTTCCCTTCATTTCCTATTTTTATTTTTATTTTTTCATGGTATTTTATATCATGAAACAAATAAAAATTGCCAAAGGACAACGTCTTAAAACAAACAGACAAACAAACAAATAAACACCCATCGACTTCACTCGGTTATAATTAAGAAAAAAAAAATCTCCCACAATATTGCCCCTTCTATTTTGAACGGCAAAACGTGTTCCGACTTGTCTCCCCGATTCTCAATTTCTGATCGCGGCTAATTATGGGTTGTAACGAGCGACCAAGTCAATCACGAGAGGCTCCGAGAATTATTCCCTTCGCTTTGTGGGACTAGAACCAAGTCGGTAAACAATGCGTTAATTGGGTTAAAAAAGAGAGAGAGAGAGAGAGAGACCAGGAAATCTCTTGGCAAGCCGTCCAGTCAGGGATGTAATGTCGACTCGATTGGCCGAGTTGGATTAAATTTATTTTATTTATTTATTTCATTTATTTATTAGAATTTGTCAAACAAAAACGAGAACATGAATAAAAGAATAAAAATACAGTGACAGGAATGACAGGCACATTAGTGCACTTATGCAGGTCCCTCACCCCCTCTACTAACCACTTAAGTATGATGTAAGGTCCACGGAAGTCAATTTGTGACTGAAACCGAAAATCTGTAGCTGAAACAAAAAAAAAAAGGAAGTCCTCGATTTACGGCCACGAGGGAGCCCGATGATTCTCCGTTGCTAAGTGAGACAATGGTCAAGGGAACATTGCCTCATTCTACAACTTTTCGGGGGCCCGACGATCAGCGGATCCCTGCAACGGTTAAAATTAGGTTCTTAAGTGAATCTTCCATCCCCGTCGTCTTTGCTGGTCTGGAGGTCACAAAAAGGAGATTGCGTGACCCCTGGAACACTGTGACCGTCATAAATATGAAGCAGTTGCCACGCGTCTGAATTTTGATCACGTGATCGCGGTGATGCAGGAACGGTTGTAAGTGTGAAAAACGGTCATAAGTCACTTTTTTTCAGTGCCATTGTGACTTCGAACAGTCTCTAAACAAATGGAGATAAGTCGAGGATTACCTCTGCAGAAGGTCGGAATCTGCAAAACCATCGAATGTTTGAGCTGGAAGGGGTCCTCCGAGGTCATCCAATCCAACCGCATCCAGACTCGGAATCTGACTCCGGGATGCTGCGACCGTCATAAATATGAGTCAGTTACCAAGCACCTGGATTTTTATTGTGTGACCCCCTGCAACGGTCGTAAGTAGGAAAAACAGGGATATGCCATTTTTTTTCAGGACTGTTGTAACTTGGAAAATTGCCGCATGGATTTGAGGCAGAAAAACGGAACCCTCAGGCCCAGAAGCGCAAAATTGCCACATGGATTTGAGGCAGAAAAACGGAACCCTCAGGCCCAGAAGCGCAAAATTGCCGCATGGATTTGAGGCAGAAAAACGGAACCCTCAGGCCCAGAAGCGCAAAATTGCCGCATGGATTTGAGGCAGAAAAACGGAACCCTCAGGCCCAGAAGCGCAAAATTGCCGCATGGATTTGAGGCAGAAAAACGGAACCCTCAGGCCCAGAAGCGCAAAATTGCCGCATGGATTTGAGGCAGAAAAACGGAACCCTCAGGCCCAGAAGCGCAAAATTGCCACATGGATTTGAGGCAGAAAAACGGAACCCTCAGGCCCAGAAGCGCAAAATTGCCGCATGGATTTGAGGCAGAAAAACGGAACCCTCAGGCCCAGAAGCGCAAAATTGCCGCATGGATTTGAGGCAGAAAAACGGAACCCTCAGGCCCAGAAGCGCAAAATTGCCGCATGGATTTGAGGCAGAAAAACGGAACCCTCAGGCCCAGAAGCGCAAAATTGCCGCATGGATTTGAGGCAGAAAAACGGAACCCTCAGGCCCAGAAGCGCAAAATTGCCGCATGGATTTGAGGCAGAAAAACGGAACCCTCAGGCCCAGAAGCGCAAAATTGCCGCATGGATTTGAGGCAGAAAAACGGAACCCTCAGGCCCAGAAGTGCAAAATTGCCGCATGGATTTGAGGCAGAAAAACGGAACCCTCAGGCCCAGAAGTGCAAAATTGCTACATGAATTTTGGCATTAGGCTGAGCAACCGAACTCTGGGCTGGTCCACGCTCCCTCCCTCCGCACTGCGTGTTCCAGGAAGGAGTGTGCAAAGCCACAATTTTGGCATAGCTTTGAACAGCTCGACCGCCATCTCCTTGGTGACGGGGACGCTCGTTGGCCGCTAGCGCCCGGTCGAGAATTGCAAACCCTTCCATGACCTGACACTTTCTCAAAGCGGCACCCGAACGCCAACGGCCGAACAGGTAGGCCTTGATCCCGTCCCCCTCCCTCCCCTCCCAAGTCTGGACCTCTGAAAAGAAAACATTTGCAAAAACTGTTTCTCCCCACTCACCCCCCCCCCAAAAAAAGGTGTTAGTTTCAAAGCTTCCCCACTTCTCAGCCAAGAGCCCGAACTCGGTGCAAAACGGCCATTGGGCGTTTTTAAAGAGAAAAGGAATTTATTTTCAGAAATTTAACCCCTTGGCCCAGGAGGGGGGAGGGAAGTGCAATTCCTTCCAAGGTGGGTGTTGAACCAGTCCACGACTTAATCTCCCTTCACTCTTAATGACGACAGAGTTGGTCGTGTGTCCGACGTAAAACTTTGGTTTTAAACTCTTTGGCGTCTTTCCGGACAGGCGAGCCAACGTCCCTCTAGGTAACTCGATACCTGGACCGGCCATGCGGTTATGCGCCTGGATGGAAGGAGGACGTAAGAAGGTAGAATAACGAGAGATGGAAGGGACCTTGGAGGTCTTCTAGTCCAACCCGCTGCTGAAGCAAGGGATCTTAGATCCAATCAATCAATCAATCAATCAATCAATCAATCAATCAGAATAGAGCTGGAAGGTCCTGAGTCCCTTTTTTTCAATGCTGTTGTAACTTTCAACGGTCACCAAACGAACTGTTGTAAGTCAAGGACTATCTGTAGTGCTTTCGATTTTCCTTCCTAAGCAGGAGATGGAGGGGCGCCTGCCAAGAATTTGATGAAAGAATTTCAAAATAGCTTCTGAACAATTCCAGAGCTGCTGCTGCTGCTGTTGTTGTTCTCCTCCTCCTCCTCTTCCTCCTCCTCCTCTTCCTCCTCCTCCTCCTCCTCTTCTTCTTCTTCTTCTTCTTCTTCTCCTTCTTCTCCTTCTCCTTCTCTTCTCCTTCTCCTTCTTCTTCCCGTCCTCCATCTTCCTCCTCCTCCTCTTCAATCTAACACAACTTGTCTTTTCTCCGACAGGGCCACCTATCCTTCTCCCGGTTCGCTGAAGATGTCTCGGGCTTCACCAGCAGACGAAGGCACAACCTTTGAGCATCTCTGGAGTACCTTGTAAGTAAGAGGAGGGGGCTCCGTTGAAACTCACGGGGCCACTCGCAAAATGATGGCACAACGGAGCAGCGGTCTGGTCAGCTGAGTTGGGTTTGGCCTGACATGGGGAGGAAGGAATTAGCATCTTCGTGACGGCCTCTGATATAGGTCGTCCTCCACTTACGACCGTCCTCTTAGTGACCGTTCGAAGTTACAGCGGCGCTGAAAATTCACACATCTTGCGGCATCCCCAGGACCCTGGCATCAAAATTCAGAAGCTTTGCAGCTGATTCATACTTACGACGGTCCACGGGGGGGGCCAGATTCACTTAACAACTGGGTCACCAATTTAACGACTGCAGTGTTTCACTTAACAACCGAGGCAAGGAAGGTCATCAAAGGGGTCAAAATTCACACATGTCTCACTTAACAACAGAAATTACGGTCGTAAATCGAGGACTACCTCTCCAATAATTTTTGTAATCTGAAGGGCCCATAAACCACACAGGTTCCTTCTGAATTATTAACTGAATTCACACAACCCCGCCAAATCCTAAACAAACCAGATTCACAAACACACCCTACCAGGATCAAACATAACATCTTAGAACAAGGCTACCATGAAGATCCCAGTTTACAAGTAGTCCTCGTCTTGCGACGGTTCATTTAACAATGGTACGGTGGAGAAAAAGGTGACTCATGACCTCGACTCACCCTTCCAACTTTCCTTGAATTCACAGGATGGCGATTTGTACCCTTTGGGCCGATTGCCGGCAAACCCCCCCCCCCAAAAAAAACCTCTACCCCTAGGGGAAGCTGGCTTCACTTAATGACCGGCTCAATTCATTTAACGACCCCCGTAGAAACGGTGATGAAATGGAATTCGACTCGACTCACTGCTATAACAGCTCACAACTGGTCCCCAAAAGTCAAGGATTAACCCAGATGATTCAAACCTAGACCCCACGTTTTGCATTCCCGAAACAACGTCGGCACTATCGGGGTTGCGTCGATTTGGGGCCAAACTCAGCTGGCGTTTTGCTTTGATCCATTAAGAAATCTACCCACCTTCTGGATCCAATCTGATCCACCATCTTATTTGGTCATCCGGCGAGTCCCCTTTGGCTGAAGCCAGCTGGGAGAATTCAGCACCTCGGCCAGCGCCTTGTCAGCCATTGTTGGCCCTCCATCCACATGACCATCAAATTTAAACAGATTGACAGAGTTGGAAGGGACCTTGTAGGTCATCTAGTCCAACCCGCCCCGCCCCCCGCCCAAGCAGGAGACTCTACACCATTTCTGACAAATGGCAGTCCAGTCTCTTCTTGAAAGTCTCCAGCGATGAAGCTCCCACAACTTCCGAAGGCAACTCCTGTTCCATCGGTTGATTGTTCCCATTGTCAGGAAATTCCTCCTTATTTCCAGGTTGAATCTCTCTTTGGTCAGCTTCCATCCATTGTTTTATTTTATTTATTTATTTATTTTGTCACAACAATATATGTAGGTATCATACAAAAAAGATTATATAGTATATAAACACATATATGAGTAAATATAAGGAGGTATAAGCATATATATAGGAAGAAGAAAAGAAAGACAATAGGACAGGAACGGTAGGCACGTTTGTGCGCT
The DNA here is from genome assembly GCF_028640845.1 of Ahaetulla prasina. NCBI lineage: Eukaryota > Metazoa > Chordata > Lepidosauria > Squamata > Colubridae > Ahaetulla > Ahaetulla prasina. Next base: position 2,550,468 of record NC_080556.1, on the reverse strand, counting down.
TATGCACGCCCCTTATGGTCCTCTTAGGAATGGGGTGAGGTCAATAGTAGAAAGTTTTTGGTTAAAGCTTTTGGGATTATGGGAAGAGACCACAGAGTCAGGTAAAGTATTCCAAGCACTGATGATTCTGTTACAGAAGTCATATTTTCTGCAATCTAGATTAAAGCGGTTGACGTTAAGTTTAAATCTATTAGTTGCTCTAGTATTATTGCAATTAAAGCTGAAGTAGTCTTTAACAGGAAGGACATTACAAGGACATTGTTCCCTGTCTGGCCTTCAGGTATCTTGGAGAATAGCTTGACCCCCTCCTCTCTATGTACTCCTAATTAAAGGCAATTATTATTTGGCATCGGGGCCCCTCTGGGCCGAAACAGTTGTAGCTTACAAAAGAGCCTCCAAAATTTAGGGGCGAGATTGCGGCAAGCTTTCAATCGAGGCGCAAATATTTGATGTTGTGTTTCCTTCTCTGGGACAGAGAGCCGGACAGTACCTATTTCGACCTCCCCCAATCTGGAAATAGGGGAGAAGGCGAGCCCCACAACCAGACAGAGGTCACCATGGACGTCTTCCAGATGAGGAGCATGGATGAGGACTCCGTCATGGTAAGTTTTGGAAAAGCGGCGATAGAAAACGTGCGAAAATCGGTGCTTTCTGATCAAGCTGGAATTAGGATAGGAAAAAAAAAACATGGTGCTACACTCGTCCTTGAGTTACAACCCAACGTTGTTTAGTGGCCCTTGGTAATTAGAACGGCACGGATAAAAGGGGCTTACAACCCCTTTTATCCTCCTCCTCGGACTTACAACCGTTGCAGCAGCTGTACGGTCACACGATCAAAATTCATGCCAGGGTATTTACAATTTGCAGCATCCCGGGGGGCTGTGTGTGTCTTGCGCTCGCCGTTGGCCTTCATCATGGCGAGTAAAGTCAATGAGGGAAGCCGGATTCACTTAGCCACCATGTGATTCACTTAACAGCCCCGGTGGTTCACTTAACAACCAAGGCACGGCTCGCTGAATTGGCTTAGCGATGGAAATTCTGGTTGTGCTTGTCAGTTGAGAGGCGGCTGTATGCTTCCAGGTTTTGGTGCAAACATCCAGGTTTGGTGACCATGTTCCAAAAAAAAAGAAGAGAGAGGTTGAGTGCAAAGAAGAGCAACTGGGATGATTAAAGGCCTGGAAGAATAAAACATAGGAAGAACGGGTTGCAGGATTTGAGTTTGGCCAGTCTAGAGAAAAGAATAGAATAGAATAGAATAGAATAGAATAGAATAGAATTTTATTGGCCAAGTGTGATTGGACACACAAGGAATTTGTCTTGGTGCATATGCTCTCAGTGTACATAAAAGAAAAGATACGTTCATCAAGGTACAACATTTACAACACAATTGATGATCAATATATCAATATAAATCATAAGGATTGCCAGCAACAAGTTATAGTCATACAGTCATAAGTGGAAAGAGATTGGTGATGGGAACTATGAAACGATTAATAGTAGTGCAGATTCAGTAAATAGTCTGGCAGTGTTGAGGGAATTATTTGTTTAGCAGAGTGATGGCCTTCGGGAAATAACTGTTCTTGTGTCTAGTTGTTCTGGTGTGCAGTGCTCTATAGCGTCGTTTTGAGGGTAGGAGTTGAAACAGTTTATGTCCTGGATGTGAGGGATCTGCAAATATTTTCATGGCTCTCTTCTTGATTCGTGCAGTATACAGGTCCTCAATGGAAGGCAAGTTGGTAGCAATTATTTTTTCTGCAGTTCTAATTATCCTCTGAAGTCTGTGTTTTTCTTGTTGGGTTGCAGAACCGAACCAGACAGTTATAGAGGTGCAAATGACAGACTCAATAATTCCTCTGTAGAAGGAGTACTTTGAAGAAGGAGTACTTTGGCGACATCACAGCAATTGTTGTTATTGTAGTTTGGTCTTTTTGTGCTATTTTCTCTCGGAACAAGAACTGGTGTTTTTATTTTTTGGTTGTTGAGTTCCCCAGCATTATTTGCAAGCCATGTTTGTGTGTGTGGGTGTGGGTGTCTTTTCATTCGATCAAATGAAAGAAAGAAAATAATACGCCCATACCAAATACGATCGTTCCACCGCTTCAAACATTTGCAAATGAGTGAATTGCAATTCTTAGTCTGAATTTTGTCGTAATTATGCGAGGCATCCATTTGGTGCAGCCGTGGGCAGGCCCCATGCTTTGCGCTTTGCGGGCGCTACATTTTGGAGTACCGTCGGAAAACAATTAAGGCGTGGATCAACATTTCTCCCCAATTTTTTCTATGGGGCAGATTTTGGGAAGGTCTACTATAATAATAATAATATAATAATAATAATAATAGTAGTTATTATTAGTACTACTACTACTACTACTACTACTAGTAGTAGTAGTAGTAATAGAAGACCTGTGCCAAGTGGTAGCCCTCCAGAGGGTCAACATCACTGCCCAGAGGATCATGGGTTGCTCTCTCCCCTCTTTGGAAAAGCTTGATAGCTCCCGCTGCCTTAAGAAAGTTCAAAACATCCTTAAAGATCCATCTCATCCTTTTTTTTTGAACTATTACCCTGTGGCAGCCGGTACAGGACAATAAAAAACCAAGGACAAATAGGCTGAAAAACAGCTTCTATCCCAGAGCAGTAACTATATTGAATTCTACCTGTATCAGGGGGTTTTCAATGCAATTGTATAGAATCTGAAGGAGGTTTTTTTTAAATTTGCATTTATATCCCGCCCTTCTCCGAAGACTCAGGGCGGCTTACACTATGTCAAGCAATAGTCTTCATCCATTTGTATATTTATATACAAAGTCAACTTATTGCCCCCAACAATCTGGGTCCTCATTTTACCTACCTTATAAAGGATGGAAGGCTGAGTCGACCTTGGGCCTGGTGGGGCTTGAACCTGCAGTAATTGCAAGCAGCTGTGTTAATAACAGACTGTCTTACCAGTCTGAGCCACCAGTTGTCTTTATGTTTTATTTTTTATAGTTATAATGTACATTGTATATTGAAGATGGCATTTAATTTCTTTCTACAAGGTGCAATGACAATAAAATCAACTAAACTAAAAAAAAAGAAAAAAAGACCAGGGATGACATGAATGCAGTCTTCCAATATTTGAGGGGCTGCCCCAAAGGGGACTGGGGGGGGGAGATCAAGCTATTTTCCAAGGCCAGATAAGGAATAATGGATGGAAACTGATTAAGGAGAGATTCAACCTGCAAATAAGGAGGAATTTCCTGAAAGTTAGAACAAATTAATCCGCGGAACAGCTTGCCACCAGAAGTTGTGAATGCTCCAACACTGGAGGCTTTTAAAGAAGGAGACACAACAACCATTTGTCTGAAATTGCATAGGCTCTCCTGCTTGAGCAGGGGGGTTGGGCTAGAAGACCTCCCGGGTCCCTTCCAACCCTATCATTCTATGTTCTATGACAATAATCAGAGTCCTCTAACCGAACACGCCCCTGGGCCACTGCGCACGACGTATGCCCTCTTTCCGCCCCCCCCAATAAAACCGCATCGCCAGCAACAAAGGCCTATTTTGCCACGGCTCCGTTGCTGCCAGCCGCCTCGGTTTTTGTTCCCACCCGGGGCAGGGACCACCCCCTGGTGTCGCTGACCGCCCCAGGAGGGCATTTCTAACCACCTTGTTTGCAGAGGGCAGGACGGGCGTTCGCACCGAGCGTGGCCCGTATTGTGCAAACGGGCATCGTCGCGCCAGCTCTGCCCACCTCTTTCTTCTCCCCCCCCCCCAACTCACGGGGCACCCTTGGTACTGTCCAATCTTCCAGCGGGCATGTTGAAACTTGCCTTGTCTTTAATGAACAATCTTAAGGGAGGAAAGAGAGGCTGGCTACGGAGCCTTGGTTGTTAGATGCAACTCAATGACAGCATCTAACGGGTGGTAGTTGGGGGTGAGGGGGGAGAGAAGAGAGAGGAAGAAGGAAGCCATCTAGGCTACCGCTAACAAGCCAGCTTCGAATCTGACCCCCTCCATGTCCTTCTGCCGTCGGCACCCCTTTGGTGGACCCCGGAAAGCTCCATCTGTGGTCGCCCTTCAACCCTCATGACTCCAGAGGCAAGACCCTGGTTTGTCACCTTCAAACCCCAAGGAGATAAACATGTTGTACGTTAGCAACTCGGTGCAGCCTTACACCACGGTAGGTGCTGGGTTTCTCCCGGGGTTTTTCTAGGAAGCGGGCTATGAAGGAGGAGAACCTCAACTTGGGTTCTGAAAGGCCACCCGGTTTGGTCCAGAAGCCGTTCAAGAGATAAGATAAACCTGTGGTTGGTTTGATGAGCTATGGAGGATTTTCGTGTCTTCTTCTGCGCTTTTCGGTGCCCCAAAACCATCATTTGGATTTAATCAGGGTTAGAGATTGCTTGAGGTCTTGCTTGAGACGACAAGCCAGTTTGTCTTGGTCTCCCACCTGTCAACTTTTCACCTCCTGGGTGGGATGAAAATTCCAGCAAATTTGGGGAACAAACTGGGACGCACCAAAATCAGGATTTCCATATTGCGATTTCCCATGCAATTCAGCCTGAGCTGTTCACAGAAGGCTGCGGAGATGGGTACCAAACTTGGCTTTTCTGGTCAAGCCAGGATTGGCTAACCGGGGCTAAATACCAAACCTTCATTAAATTTAGTTTGTCCCAGCAGGTTCGAGGGAGTTTGGCTGGCGAAGAACGAAGGACTGTCGCCGGTCTCTTCAAAGGAGATATTAGATTACAATAAGGGCCACCAAACACCCGCAAACATTTTCTCTTTTTTTAAAAAAAAATAATTAGCAGCCGTCTTTATTGGAGGGTATCAGAATAAACGTAGCTGCCTTTATTTGATCCCGTCAAATAAATAGGAGTCGAACACCCGACGGGGTCACAAACCAGGAACCTTCGGTCTCGATAAAAGATTTGATTTTTTTTTTTGCTCTCGGTTATGCGAGTTTTTAGGATAAATAAAATCCAGATTTGAGGACGGTGTTTTGAGACCGGGGAAAAAAATCGGCCATGAAGGTGTGGCCTTGTTTGTTTGCAGCAGCCGACAACATCTGCAGCTGTGTGTGTGTGTATGTGTGTGTGTGTGTTGATGTGTTTTCGGCAGTTTTCCTTGGCTTGGATCCACCAAACCGCAAAACAGTTAGCAAGCTAGGTTTTCTGTTGACAAGGCAGCGGGCCGCATCGTATCTCCAGGCGCCGCGAACCCCAACGCAAAGGTCAAAGGGGATTCAACCCCAAATTTTGGGGACCCGGGATGGCAAATTTTAGGCCTCTCCCCGAGATGCAGCATGTCGAAAAAACGAGGGTGCAAAAACAAGAGGATTTATTTTTCTCGGGCGGTGGAAAGGAAAAATCCGTCCTTCCAAAATAAAAATCAAGTCGATTTTTGCCCAGGTTTTTTTTCCCCCGACGTGGCTGCATGTTACCGAACGCGACGTGGATTTAAAAGGAGATGCCCGTTTAAACGTGGCACTAATTAGCCCCGTGGTTGTGTACCCGCCGGGTGTGTGTTTTGCGGTAACCTTAGGAGTTAATTGCCAAGCGGGAGGGATTGTGTTTCTTTTAATTTGTGCAACACTCGGCAACTGTTGTTTTCAACTACATGCAACCCCGGGTTTTCTCCATCTGCCGCTCTCCCCATCGCAGGCTGGACTACAATTCCCAGCAGCCCCAGCCAGCAGGAACGTTATTCTTTTGAGTGTAGGCATTCCTTGATTTGTGACAGTTTGTTTAGTGACCGTTTGGAGTTACAAAGCCATTGAAAAAAGGGACTTACGACCGCTTTTCACACTTATGACCATTTTTTTTTGCACTTATGACCATCGTGGGATCCCCATGGCCACGTGATCCAAATTTCGGATGCTTGGCAACTGACTCGTATTTATGACGGTCGCAGTGTCCCGGGGTCACGTGATTCCCCCTTTTGCGACCTTCAGTGGGGAAGCCCGATTCGTTTAACAACCATGTGGATAATTTAACAACCGGGCAAAATTCGCTTAACCAATGTCCTGCTTAGCAGCATAAATTCTAGATTGGGTTGTGGTCGTAAGTGAAGGTCTACCTTGCCCGATTTTTTCCAACGTAGGAGGGGGGGGGGAAAAATCAATTGGGAGAAATTTTCAGAAATTTCCACCTGTCAGAAATGGTGTAGGGTCTCCTGCTTGGGCGGGGGTTGGACTAGATGACCTCCAAGGTACCTTCCGACGCTTGTGATTCTGTGAATTAATCAGTGGAACCACCTGCCTCCAGAAGTTGTGAGTGCTCCAACACTGGAGGGTTTTAAGAAGAGACTGGACAACCGTTTTGTGGAATGGTATAGGTCTCCTGCTTGAGCCAGGGGGTTGGACTAGAAGACCTCCAAGGACCCATCCAATTCTGTCATTCTGTCATTCTATAATCCCAAATCAATCAACCAGTGGAACGACTTGCCTCCAGAAGTTATAGGTGCCCCATCTCTGGCGATTTTCAAGAAAATGATAATAGGGTTTCCTGCTTGAGTAGAGGGTTGGACTAGAAGACCTTCAAGGTCCCTTTCTGTTATTCTGTATTTCCTTCCTTCCTTCCTTCCTTCTTTCCCTCCCTCCCTCCCTCTTCCTTGAGCAGAGAGTTGGACTAGAAGACCTCCAAGGTCCCATCCAATTCTGTTATTCTGTATTTCCTTCCTTCCTTCCTTCCTTCCTTCCTTCCTTCCTTCCTTCCTTCCTTCCTTCCTTCCTTCCCTCCCTCCCTCTTCCTTGACAGAGAGTTGAACTAGAAGACTTCCAAGGTCCCATCCAATTCTGTTTGTATTTCCTTCCTTCCTTCCTTCCTTCCTTCCTTCCTTCCTTCCTTCCTTCCTTCCTTCTTTCCCTCCCTCCCTCCCTCTTCCTTGAGCAGAGAGTTGAACTAGAAGACCTCCAAGGTCCCATCCAATTCTGTTATTCTGTATTTCCTTCCTTCCTTCCTTCCTTCCTTCCTTCCTTCCTTCCTTCCTTCCTTCCTTCCTTCCTTCCTTCCTTCCTTCCCTCCCTCCCTCCCTCTTCCTTGAGCAGAGAGTTGGACTAGAAGACCTCCAAGGTCCCATCCAATTCTGTCATTCTGTCATTCTAATCCCAAATCAATCAACCAATGGAACGACTTGCCTCCAGTAGTCGTAGGTGCTCCATCTCTGGAGGTTTTCAAGAAGAGATTGGACAACCATTTGTCCGAAATGGTATAAGGTCCCCTGCTTGTGCTGGGGGGGTGGACTAGAAGACCTCCAAGGTCCCTTCCAGCTCTATTTGATTGATAGATTGTTTGATTGATTGAAATGATCTAGGGTCTCCTGCTTGAGAAGGGGGTTGGACTAGAAAACTTCAAGGTCCCTTCCAGCTCTACTCTGATTGATTGATTGATTAATTGATTGATTGATTGATTGAAATGGTCTAGGGTTTCCTTCTTGGGCAGGGGGTTGGACTAGAAGACCTCCAGGGTCCCTTCCAGCTCTATTCTGATTGATTGATTGATTGAGTGATTGAAATGGTCTAGGGGTCTCCTGCTTGAGCAGGGGGCTGGACTAGAAGACCTCCAAGGTCCCTTCCAGCTCTATTCTGATTGATTGATTAATTGATTGATCGATCGAAATGGTCTAGGGGTTTCCTGCTTGAGTAGGGGGTTGGACTAGAAGACCTCCAAGGTCCCTTCCAGCTCTATTTGATTGATAGATTGTTTGATTGATTGAAATGATCTAGGGTCTCCTGCTTGAGAAGAGGGTTGGACTAGAAAACTTCAAGGTCCCTTCCAGCTCTACTCTGATTGATTGATTGATTAATTGATTGATTGAAATGGTCTAGGGGTTTCCTGCTTGAGTAGGGGGTTGGACTAGAAGACCTCTAAGGTCCCTTCCAGCTCTACTCCTTCTGTAAGATCCATGTTGGTTCACCATTTTTGGGTGGGAATGACCTCCCCCCCCCCCAGCCTGATCGAACTTCCTGTCTAGGTGGGTTTACAAGGAAGTAGGGAAAAAAGAAACCATTTTGGGAACTGTGGCTCTTGGAGAGAAGGATGAAAATATATATGTATATATATATATTATTTGTTTTCCCCCCCCTGTCCCATCATGCATACTTTCGGGGAGAAGGGAGGTGTTTCTCTTTGCCGACGCAAGTCAAAGCTTGTTGCAAATTCCAGCCGTTACTCACCAAACACTGCAGAGATTGTGAGAGACGCAACACAACCGGAGGTCTCTTCAAACCCCCCCACCACCCATTAAAAGGAAGAAAAAAAAGCCATTACAGAACAACTTTGGAAAAGTTCTAAGTGGGTGAGGTTCGCATCCCAAGTTTTAACATGTTCCTTGAACTCCCGAGCCTGCCGAAGTTGGAAGGAAAGGTTGAAATTGATGGCGGGGGGCGGGGGGGGGGGAGCCGAGATCTCGGAGAGGCCAGACAAGGTTATCAGCAGCTAGTCCTCGACTTACGACTCCGCCAAAACGGGGACTAGACGTGCCGTCGTTAAGCAAGGCGACGAAGCGAGCGGCGTCCGATTTTACGGCCTTTTTTGGGGGGCGGGAGCGGGCACGGCTGTTAAAGCAAATCGTCACGGTCATTAAGCAAATTGGGCAATTGGACGGTCGTTAAACGAATCCAGCTCCCCTCCCCCTTGGATTTTGCTGGTTGGAATGGTCCCCAGGGGAGATCACATGACACACACACACCCCCGGGGATTCTGCCACAGTCATAAATCCATGCCGGTTGGCACGCGGTCAAATTTGGATCAGCTGATTGGGAGGAGGCTGCGATGGTCGTAAGTGTGAGACCGGGGTGTTTTTTTTTTTTTGGTTGTTGTTGTTGTTTTGTTTTCAGTGTTGTGGTAACGGTCGTAAGTCGAGGGGCCCCCTGTCATTTTTCCGCTGGGACAAGAAAGGGAATTGAACTGGGGGACCGATGGACGCACAGCTGGGCGGAGCGCAAAAGATGGCGGCCGTCACGCAGGATTCGAATCCAAACCCCCCCCCCCGCTTTTTTTTTTTTTTATGTGGACCATCCTGACTTCTATTAAACCAGGCGACCTTGGGTTTGATGTCAGAAGCGGCTTGGTTTAATTGAGGGAGTGGGTTTGCAGTTGCGAGTGGTTTATTTGCAACCCTTCCAGCGTGGAAAACGCGCAATTATTTTATCAATCCATCAGTCAATCAGAATAGAGCTGGAGGGGACCTCGGAGGTCTTCTAGTCCAACCCCCTGCTCAGGCAGGAGACCCTAGCCCATTTCAATCAATCAATCTATCAATCAATCAATCAATCAGAATAGAGATGAAAGGGAGGACCCTAGACCATTTCAATCAATCAGAAGGGAGCTGGAAGGGACCTCGGAGGTCTTCTAGTCCCACCTCCTACTCAGGCAGGAGACCCTAGCCCATTCCAGACAAGCGGCTGTCCAGTCTCTTCTTAAAAACCTCCAGTAATGGAAGCACCCACAACTTCTGACGGAAAACTATTAAGAGCTTGTTAAGAATCGCTTGACAGCAGCAAATAAGTTTAATTAATAATAATAATAATAATAATAATAATTGCACGATAGAGCCCAGGGGTGCCGATATAAAAAATCCAGCTCTCCATCTGTAGGCTTAGCTGTAAATCCCAGCTTTCCACAACTTGCAATTCCTGGCTGGTCTTGGATAGCGGCGTTCTGCTCATCCGCTTCATTTTTTGACTCTTGAGAGCGCCAGGCTCGGTGGATCATGGTTATAAAGGAATAAACCAGCATCGGTTGACTTCGCATGTCATATTGCGCCTCGTCTATTCCCGGTCCACGCTTCCAAACAACAACAACAACAACAACAAAAAACATACGTTGGAGCCCTCAAATTTCGGTCACTAAGCGAAACAGTTGCTTAGTCGCAAAAATGGGGGAATCACGTGTCATAAATACGAGTCGCTTGCCGAGCGTCTGAATTTTGATCCGGTGACTTTGGCGGTGCTGCAACGGTCGTTAAGTGTGAAAAAGGGGTCATTTGGTAACTGTCATTAAACGAATGAGGTCGTAGCTATATACAGCATATTTTGCTCCATAAAATTGTGTGGGTGGCTAAGCTTTCTCTGGGTATTTTCACCCCAATAAATTGAATTTCCATGGTTATTTGCTCCCCGTAACTCCTCTGGGCTTAACCCAACAGTCCAGATTAAAACTCCTGATAAGCCTACTTTGATGGTTTGTGCCTAGCTACCGGCCTGGTTTTTCTAGAGGCCATAAATCTCAGCTTAAGATAAGCACCATGGAGATTGTGGTCATTGGGTCATTCCAATGATTGGGTCAGTTGGGTCATTGAATGCCGGGAGAAGGGGGCCTCGTTCTCCTCTCTGGGGAAGTGGAGTACCGAAGCCCATAAACACGGGGGGGGGGGGAATCTTGGCTAGGAAGCACAGGAAGATGGGGACGCTCCAACCCACTTGTGCAAACTTGCCACGGGCAGATCGGAGTCCAGGAGGGGTTGAGTGTCAGGTGAGACGCAGGCCGGGACAGGCTCAGGTTGGCGAAGTCGACACCCACCACCACCCTCCCCAATTTCTTCGTTCTTCACCCCCCAAGCTCCCCGTTTTATGAGCCTCCAAATCTCTCAGCCTTTCCCAGAGCAGGAAAAATATTTGCACTGGGACTTCAGAGCTCAGGTGAAAAAGGCCTTAGGATGCGTTGGCTTAATTCTATGCACTGAAAGGCTGTGTCTTCCTTCCTTCCTTCCTTTCATTCCTTCCTCCCTCCCTCCCTCCCTCCTTCCTCTTCTTTCCTTCCTCTTTCCATTTCATTCCATTCCACTCTCTCCTTTCCTTCCTTTCTCCTTTCCTTCCCTCTTCCTTTCCTTTCCTTCTCTTCCCTTCCCTCTTCCTTTCCCTCCTTCCTTCTTTCCTCTCCCTCTTTCTCCTTCCTTCCTTCCTTCTTTTCCAATTATTCCTTTCCCTCCCTCCCTTCTTCCTTTCCGTTTCTTCCTTTCCCTCCTTCCTTCCTTTCATTCTTTCCTTCCTCTCTCCTTCCTTCCTTCTTCCTTTCCTCCTTCCTTCTCTTCCTTCCTTTCATTCTTTCCTTCCTTCTTCCTTCCTCTTCTTTTCCAATTCCTTTCCCTCCTTCCCTCCTTCCTTCTTTCCTCTCCCTCTCCCTCTCCCTTTCCTTCCTCTTCTTTTCCAATTCTTCCTTTCCCTCACTCCCTTCTTCCTTTCTCTCCCTCCTTCCTCTCCTTCCTTCCCCCCTCCCTCCCTCCTTCCTTCCTTGCTCCCATCCATTCATCCATCCATCCATCCATGCAACCTACACGGTCAGTTTAGGCTCAACGCCTTAAGGCCACTTTTCCCCTCTCGTGCGTTGGTCCTTCCCCCAACCTCCCGCCTTACACGAGCCCTCTCCATCCTCTAGCTCCTGCGCCCCACCGCCGAAGTGGGCCCCTGCCTACCCTCCAAGACCCCCTCCCCACCCGCAGCCCCCCTCTCCTTCACCGCCCAGCAGGGGACCCAGCTGTCCCCTCTTCGCCAACCGTTCTCCACCCTTTGCAAACGCAAAAAAAAAAGAAAAGAAAAAAGAAAAGAGAAAGGAAACTCTGGCAGAGAGCAAGCGTGGGCTTGTTTTGAAGGGGAGGGGGTGGAATGCAAAAAAAAAAAAAAAAAAAGCCTCCACCGCAGGACCCCAGCGAGGTATGTAGCAGGAGTTTCTCCTTAACACCTGGCGCATCTTTGCACGGGCACACTCGGGCACGCTCGCTGCCAAAGCAGGGCCGCTGGTTCCCCCTCGTCTGTGCAAGTGGCAGTGTGACTTCTCTTCTTCTTCTTCTTCTCTTCTCTCCCCCTCCCTTCCCCAACCCTCCCTCTCCCCCCCCCCCCACATCACCCCACCCCAGTCCCAGTACAATTTGCTAAACAGGAGCATGGATCAGACCGCTGACAGCCGAGCCGCCTCCTCCTCCTCCACGCCTTACAGCTCCGAGCACATCGCTAATGTCCCCACGCTTTCGCCCTACTCCCAGCCCAGCTCCACCTTTGACACCATGTCCCCGGCACCCATCATCCCCTCCAACACCGACTACCCGGGGCCCCATCACTTCGAGGTCACCTTCCAGCAATCCAGCACGGCCAAGTCGGCCACCTGGACGGTAAGTTGGCTGTCTCTTTACTTTGCTCGCTCCAAAGTTGTATTGGAAGGGGTCTTGTATTTTTTGGGGTGGGCGGTGGGCTTCCTTTTCCTGGCGGGAATGCCACCCCAGGTGGGATAGGGGTGAGCTCTTTGCCCTATCCCTCCCCCCCCCTCAATCCAACCACCCTGGTCCAGAGTTCTAAAATCCGGCACCACCAAGCCCATCCTCCAAAAACGGATGGCCAGCTGTCCGCAGCCAACCTCTCTGAGACTTTTAAGGTTGCTCTCTCCAAAATTAGCCCCCCCTCAAAAAAAAAAAAGAGAGAGATTTATCAGGAGTCTCTGACCTTAGTTGTTTTCTTGCAGGCGTTTCATGACCAAACTAGGTAACATCCTCAGTGCTAGAAAGGAATGGGGGAGAAGGAGGAAGAGAAGAAAGGAGAAAGAAGGAGAGGAGAAAGAGAAGGGGAAGGAGAGAGAAGGAAAAAGAAGAAGGAGGAGAAAGAAGGAGGGAAGGGGAAGGAGAAAGGAGAAGGAGAGAGAAGGAGGAGAAAGAAGGAGAAAGAGAAAGAGAAGGGAAGGAGAAAGAATTAGAAGGAGAAAGAGAAGGGAAGGAGAGAGAAGAAGAAAGAAGAAGAAAGAAGGAGAGAGGAGGAGGAGAAGGGGAAAGAAGGAGAAGAAGAAAGAAAAGGAGAAAGAAGGAGAAAGAAGAAGGAGAGAGAAGGAGAAGAGGAAAGAAGGAAAAGGAGAAAGAAGAAGGAGAAAGAATTAGAAGGAGAAAGAGAAAGGGAAGGAGAGAGAAGGAGTAAGGAGGAGAGGAGAAGGGTAAAGAGAAGGAGAGAGAAAGAGAAGGAGAAAGAAGAAAGAAGAAGGAGAGAGAAGGAGAAGGGGAAAGAAGAAAAAGGAGAAAAAAGGAGAAAGAAAGAGAGGAGAAAGAGAAGGGGAAGGGGAAGGAGAAAGAAAGAAAGAGAAGTGAAGAAAAAAATTAAAAAGTTTTCTCGCACGGTTAGCCGCGTGGGGTAGGTTACTCTGCCAAAGATCCTGGCACGTGGATTAAGTGTTTTGGCTTTTCGCGTTGCGACCATCCCTTCCGGGACGCCCTCATCATCACGACCTTGATTGCTCGGAAAACAGATAAAGACTCAAAGCATTGTACCCATTTTACAGATTTTATCCGGATAGCTGCAATGAAAGAGTTTGCCGCATTATCTTCCCTTAAAAAACAAAAACGGGAGGATAGCATTTACCGTTAACTTCTCCCAGGGTTCACCTTCGGGGAGGGGGGGCTGGTGTGTTGTGTAAGTTGTGTGTGTGTTTGTGTGTGTGTAAATACACTCCTTCGCTGCCTCTCCTTCGCAGCCTGCATATCGATACCCACTTCTTTAAAAAAATATATATCTTGGTGCTTTCTTTTACCCAAAAGCCACACCTGGGGGGGTGGGGCGGGGGGAGGAAAAAAAAATCTACTTTCTGAATCCTGTTTTTGGAGTTGTGGTGCAAAGGGGCGGATTTAACAGCCTTAAAATGAATTAATTTTAAAAAAAAGAGAGAGAAAGAGAGAGACAGTGGCTCGCAGAGTCATCCAGATGTTCGGACTGGATCTGGCATTGTTGGGGCTCCTCTGGCGTCTTTGCTGGGCTGGACAGATGCTGAATAATATTACAGTGTCCTCGAAGGATGTCAGCCGTTCCGAGTCAAAGCTGCCTTTTCGCAATTGACCGACGGGGATTTCGTCAACGCCGAGGGTGCTCCAGAGGTTTTACTATCACAGATAGTCCTTTGGCTTACGACGACCACGGAGCCCCCGCATTTCGGTCGCTAAGCGAGACACCGGGGAAGTGATTTTTGACACCGGTTTACGAAGTTTTTGGCCGCGGCGGTTGTTAAGTTAGTCACAACCATTGTTAAGTGACTTTCACTCTGTCTGTGTGTGTGTGTGTGTATGTTTCAAAATAAGCCCTTTCACTGTTATGGAATTTTTAAAAAATTATTTTAAACTATTTAAAAATTATTTTAAATTTTTTTTACAGTAAATAATTTACATAATTTTTACAGTAAATGATTACAGTGTGTGTTTGTGTGTGACTTGCCAGCTAATACTTGGTAATGCATAAGTTGTATGATGGTTTATTTAAAACAAACCTCCCATAAACGGACAGATTTCACCCGTTGAGGCCTTTATGAGAATTAGAAATAGAATCCTAGAGCTGGCCTGGAAGGGACCTCAGAGGTCCTCTAGTCCAACCCTCTACTGCTCAAGCAGGAGACCCTATGCCATTCCAGACAAATGGCTTTCCAATCTCTTCTTGAAGACCTCCACAACTGATGGAGCGCCCACAACTTCTGGTGGCAAGGCGTTCCACTGGTTAATTGTTCTCACTATCAGGAAATTTCTCTTGAATTCTAGGTTGCTTCTCTCTTTGACAAATTTACTACCTGTTACTACCTTCTGATGCCCTAGAGCAGGGGTCTCCAACCTCGGCAACTTTAAGCCTGGAGGATTTCAACTCCCAGAAAGCAAAGCTGATTGGGGAATTCTGGGAGTTGAAGTCTGCCGGGCTTAAAGTTGCCAAGGTTGGAGACCCCTGCCCTAGAGATTAAGATCTTGTAGGGTCTCTGGAGTTCCTCTCTATTTTAAGATAATCTTCATTATTCAGTTCAAGAGTCATCAGTCATACATATATTGTTGTGACAAAATAAATAAATAAAATAAAGAGGTTATGAACCCATTTCAAATACACCAAATAAATTACAATAAATATATATTGTAAATGTTGGATAACCATCTGTCTGAGATGGTGTAGGGTTTCCTGCCTGGGCAGGGGGTTGGACTAGAAGGCCTTCAAGGTCCCTTCCAACTCTGTTGTTATTATTATTAAAAATATATGTATGTATGTATGTAAATTTTCACGCCAGGGAAGCAAAATTATAAAATAAACATCAAGATTTGGAAAACATAAAAACAGGCCCAGGTTTATTTTGGAATAAGCCTATATTTCATCAGCTCTGGATTAAAAGGCCCATTTTTTGAGCGCGGAACCGCCTTCAAACTCAAGAGGGTATTTTTCAAAGGAGGAAAAAAAAAATTCCTAATATATTCTAAAGTTTTTTTGTTTGTTTTTTTAACCTGCGAAGGTTAAAACCTCAAGGTGTTTTCCACCCAAACTCTGCAATTGATTATAGTGTCCTTGATGCTCATCCATAAAAATAATTATAATTCTGCCTTGTAATATTCGACTATTTTAATATTTAGTTCTGTGTCTGGTTTCAAGGACTAGAAGCTATTAAATGTAGCAAAATATTGCATCTCATTTTTTTTGACCAAATCCTCCTTTTTCTCTGCCGGGGGTGTGTGAAGGGTCTTTCCTTACTCCCAAGTAGACCCCCCATCATCCAGTCCCCATCTTGGAACAGGTTTCTCTCTGGCTGTGAGGTAGAACAAATCAGAGGATCAGTTCATCAAGCTGCAAATAGCTAATTAAGCTTAGCAAGATGGGGAACTAAAGTTTACAAATTGAACAAACCAAGTTTACTGGTTGAGCTTAGGAAGTTGGGCAAACCAGGCTTACTACTTGAGCTTTGCAAATTCGACAAACTAAGTTTACTAGTTGAGCTTTTTAAGTCAGGCAAACTAAGTTTTTCGAGTTGAGCTTAGGAAGTTGGACAAACCAAGTTTACTAGTTCAGCTTAGGAAGTTGGGCAAACCAGGCTTACTACTTGAGCTTTGTAAATTGGACAAACCAGGTTTACTAGCTGAGCTTTTTAAGTCAGGCAAACTAAGTTTACGAGTTGAGCTTAGGAAGTTGGACAGACCAAGTTTACTAGTTCAGCTTAGGAAGTTGGGGAACCCAGGCTTACTACCTGAGCTTTGTAAATTGGACAAACCATGTTTACTAGTTGAGCTTTTTAAGTCAGGCAAACTAAGTTTACTAGTTGAGCTTAGGAAGTTGGACAAACCAAGTTTACTACTTGAGCTTTGTAAATTGGACAAACCACGTTCACTAGTTGAGCTTTTTAAGTCAGGCAAACTAAGTTTACTAGTTGAGCTTAGGAAGTTGGACAAACCAAGTTTACTAATTCAGCTTAGGAAGTTGGGGAACCCAGGCTTACTAGTTGAGCTTTGTAAATTGGACAAATCACGTTTACTAGTTGAGCTTTTTAAGTCAGGCAAACTAAGTTTTTCGAGTTGAGCTTAGGAAGTTGGACAAACCAGGTTTACTTGAAGTTTGTAATTTGGACAAGCCAAGTTTACCAGCTGAGCTTAATAAATCGGGCAAACCAAGTTAACTTGTTGAGATTGTTCCCATAACCATCAGACCCACCATAAAACCAGGTTAATCCCATAAACTGGATCAATTGTTGCTGTTTAGAGGCATACCTGCTTTTCAGGTGACTCCTGATATCCCAGCAACCTTTGCAGCAGAAGCATTCTGGCATGGCTTCATAACATCACCCCCCTCCTTCTCCATTGGCCACGTAGGAAGCAGGGGAGGGCGTGGCTTGTCCACCACGACCAATCAGTGTTTGCGGAATTTAAGGCTGCCCTGCCAGGTCGGTGGCCTGACTCAGGTGAGAGATGGGCTAACTTTTCCAGCCAGTCTTTCTCTCCAACTTTTTCCCTTGGAGGACTAAAGACAGGCAACCTACCATTCATTCACGTGATCAAAATTCAGATGCTTAATTTAACAACCGCGGCGAGTCACTTAACAACGCTGTCCAGAAAGCTCGTAAAATGAGGCAAAAACTCACTCAGCAAATGTTTCACTTAGCAACCTAAGTTTTGGGCTCAGTTGCGGTCGTATCCCGAGGACTACCTGTATTACTGCAGAATCGTCTCCTGTTAACGACCCCATAATCCCTTGCATTGGGGTGGAGTCTGGGCAACCGAATGGAGCTAGCAGAGTATTGAATGGCCGGATGCCCTTCCTGTCGCCAGTGTGGAGTTTTTTCCCCCCAGCAGATATATTCTCATCGTGCCCAGAGAGAGAAAAATATCTGCCTCTACCTAGGATCGAACTCACAACCTGTGTTACTGCAGAATATCGTCCAAATATTCAGCATTTCCAGTTGCAATTATTTGGGAGCGGTGTTTAGGGTGGAATAGATGTCTCCCTGGAGGATTTTAGATAAAATGTGTTTTCTTGCCAGATTCATCCTCACGTACGAAAATTTTAAAAAAAAAAAGTAACTTCCATCTTCCTTATTCTGCCAAATCATTTTTTCCCCTCTTGAGGTCTCCAGGACGGATCCAGGAGACGCCCCCCCAAAAAAACAGACGGAAGGATTAGGAATCGGTTTGCAAATGCCTCTCCACCACTTCCTAATTTCAAGCCATCCAAAAAATGTAGCTCATCACCCACAAAGTATTTAATCACAATTTTCTTTTTCCTTGCAGAATAGAATAGAATAGAATAGAATAGCAGAAAATATGGAGACTAAATAGAACAGAATGCAGAATAGAATAGAATAAAATAGAATAGAATAGAATAGAATAGAATAGAATAGAATAGAATAGAATAGCAGAAAATATGGAGACTAAATAGAACAGAATGCAGAATAGAATAGAATAGAATAGAATAGAATAGAATAGAATAGCAGAAAATATGGAGACTAAATAGAACAGAATGCAGAATAGAATAGAATAAAATAGAATAGAATAGAATAGAATAGAATAGAATAGAATAGAATAGAATAGAATAGCAGAAAATATGGAGACTAAATAGAACAGAATGCAGAATAGAATAGAATAGAATAGAATAGAATAGAATAGAATAGCAGAAAATATGGAACTAAATAGAACAGAATGCAGAATAGAATAGAATAAAATAGGATAGAATAGAATAGAATAGAATAGAATAGAATAGAATAGAATAGAATAGCAGAAAATATGGAGACTAAATAGAACAGAATGCAGAATAGAATAGAATAAAATAGAATAGAATAGAATAGAATAGAATAGAATAGAATAGAATAGAATAGAATAGAATAGCAGAAAATATGGAGACTAAATAGAACAGAATGCAGAATAGAATAGAATAAAATAGAATAGAATAGAATAGAATAGAATAGAATAGAATAGAATAGCAGAAAATATGGAGACTAAATAGAACAGAATGCAGAATAGAATAGAATAGAATAGAATAGAATAGAATAGAATAGCAGAAAATATGGAGACTAAATAGAACAGAATGCAGAATAGAATAGAATAGAATAGAATAGAATAGAATAGAATAGAATAGAATAGAATAGAATAGAATAGAATAGAATAGAATAGAATAGAATAGAATAGAATAGAATAGAATAGCAGAAAATATGGAGACTAAATAGAACAGAATGCAGAATAGAATAGAATAGAATAGAATAGAATAGAATAGAATAGAATAGAATAGCAGAAAATATGGAGACTAAATAGAACAGAATGCAGAATAGAATAGAATAGAATACAGAAAATATGGACATTAAATAGAACAGAACAGAATAGAATAGAATGAAAGAGTTGGAAGGGACCTTGGAGATCTTCTAGTCTAACCCTCTGCTCAGATGCTCAAAGCATTCCTTGCCCTACAAAGTGAAGGATGGAATTAGAAGCATGAGTGTTTTTTTAAAAAAAAATAATTATTCATCAAATTTATACATTCGACCATCTAACTTTGGTCAGTGAATGCGTAAGAACAACCCATTTTTTAAAAAATGTACATAATACGCAGATTCACACCTCCTCAACAAAGTTTCGTCGCAGTTTAAATGATAATTACGGGATATATTTTTTTTCCTCCCTCTGTTGTTGTTTTTAAATTCTACCCAGAACGGGCACCTTAAAGGTCTTCTAGTCCAGCCCCCTGCTCAAGGCAGGAGACCCTGTATATACCCGTGATGGCGAACCTATGGCACGCGTGCCACACGTGGCACGTGGAGCCATGTCTGTGGCCATGCGAGTGTTGCCCTAGCTCAGCTCCAATACATATGCATGTGCTGGCCAGCTGATTTTCAGGTCTTCTGAGCCCACCGGAAGTCTGGAAACGGGCAGTTTCGGGCCTCCGGAGGGCCTCTAGAGGGGGGGGAGAGGCCGTTTTTTAAAATTATTATTTAAAAAGTTTTACAAAAAGAAATAAGTTTTTCTTCCCCCATCCCCTCCCTCCCCTCCTCAAACCCCTCCCCCAGACTTCCCGGAGCAAACACAAGGTATAGTTCAAAAAACTAACATTCATACATTAAATAACACAATTATAATCCTTCTCTTTCGCATATCTTGACTTCCTCCTTTAAAATCAAAAATTACGTCCTTCATTCAAAGGCAGTCTGATATCTCTTAGTCTGATATCTGTTTTGAATATAGTCAATCCATTTCTTCCAGTCAGGGGAAGGCCGTTTTTGACCTCCCCAGGCTCCAAGGAAGTCTCTGGAGCCTGAGGGAGGGCAAAAAACGGGCCTACCTGGCTCACCGGTAACTATCGCGTGCCAAAAGCAGGGGGCATTGGATTATAGGTGTGGGCACCCATGCATGCCCCCCACACTTTTGGCACGCGACAGCAAAAAAGTTAGCCATCACTTTGACCATCCCAGTCAAAGGGTTGTCCAGTGTATTTTATTCTGCTAGATAACATTGAAAAAACAGCTTACACTGGGTGGAAAAATTGCATTTAAAAAGCCCAGTCTTTGAATGACTTCCACAACCAAGCCCCGTTGGCATTTAAAAAGGAGAAACAACAACAACAACAACCCACAATCCTTGTGACTTTTTTTTTTCCTTTTTGACATGAACCTTCACATCCCAACCTGGCCGAATGCATCGCCCAGACTTCCCGAGAGCCATGCACAGTCTGGCCCAATCTTCTAGTCCTCTGTGAGGAAAGTGGGTGGAAATATATATATATGTAGGTCTTTGGTTATTCGGGTTTTCTCCCGCGTAAAATTGGAAGTGTCTTGGCGACGTTTTGACGAAGTCTCATTCGTCATCTTCAGGCTTCAGCTTCGTGCTTCTGGGAGCAATGTGTGATCGCAGCTGTTTCTTCCTTTTTAACTGCTAGTGGGGGTTTGAACTGATTGGGTGGGAGCTTGGCTGTGCTCTGATTGGATGGGGTTTTTTTGTGCTCTGATTGGATGGGGGTGTGTCCTGTTTGGGTGGGGGCTTGGTTGTGCTCAGATTAGTCTGAGTTGCAGGGGGATTTGAGCTGGTGAGCTGCATTGCTGTTGTTTGGCTTCGTGTTTGTGGTCGTGCTACATCTTCATAGTGGGTGTCTGTCTGCTGCATGTATGGATTGGAGGGGTTTGAAATGGCTAATGTTGCAGCTGCGGTCTGGCTTCTGGTCCTTGGTCGTGCTTCATGATCAGTGTGGGTTTGGGTCTGCTTTCTGGGTGGATGTGCGGTGGTGACATCCTGTGTGGACCTCGTGAGTGTGGGTCTGGTGTCATTCCTCGTGTTAGGGACTCGTTTGTCAATAAGGGCGGGTTTCCAAATGGCTGGTATATATTTATTTTCTGAGGTTTTTGTTTTCTGAGGTTTTCGCGGGTGTTTGTATGTATGTATGTATATAATATTTATAATAATAATTATAAGATAGAGAGAGAGAGAGAGAGAGAGAGATGATAGGTAGGTAGGTAGGTAGGTAGGTAGATAGATAGATAGATAGATAGATAGATAGATAGATAGATAGATAGATAGATAGATAGATAGATAGATAGATAGATAGATAGATAGATAGATAGATATATTTTGCCCTAGTCACACAGTCAGGATTTCTGGTTGTTTTTTTTTAAAAACAAACACACACACAAAACTCATCACTACGTTTTCTCCGGAAAACTTCCTTCCCACTTCACACACACAAAGACACACACACAAACACACACACCTTTCCTGCCTTGTGATTCATTTTTGCCAGCGGGCGATCGGTCAGCTGCGGCGGCACCCAGCATGACGGTGCACGCCAAGCGGTGCAAAAATTGGGGGGGCTGCTGCCGGTTTGGGCATGTTGGAGTTAGGAACTGCTCACAGCTGTTGCTCCTTTCCTAACTGAGAGATAATTAATATTTTTTCCCCACAAATCCATCTCTCCAGTCGTGAGGTTCCCTCGGATGGCCTGGCAACTGGCCGAGGGGGGTTGCGGGGGTGGTGGGAACCCCATCTCCATCTGGTCTAATTGGCATCTGGAGGGGGGGGCCCGGCAGCTTCAGTTTTGGGGGTCTGCAGAAGCGGTGGGAAGGGGAGCAAGCTGCAAGGAGCCGGCTTCCTAAATTTGGTGGTTTGTTGTTTTTTTAAACCAAAAATGAATCTGTAGCTCTGACGAGACTTTTTCGCATCCCGGCGGATTGGAAATAGGAACAGAAAAGTCTCCTGAAACGATGATTCCTTCATGAGTCTTGCGACTTTTATCAATAAGATGAAAGAACCTAGAACGCGGGATCCTAGGGCTGGAAGGGACCTTGGAGGTCTTCTAGCCCAACCCTCTGCTCAAGGCAAGAATAGCAGCCTTAAGTAGGGTCTTCTGCTTGAGCAGGGGTTGGACTAGAAGACCTCCAAGGTCCCTTCCAACTGTGGTATTCCTTCCTTCCTTCCTAATTTCTTTTTCTATACCCCTTCTTTCCCCTTTCTTTCCTTCCTTCCTTTCTTTCCCTTCCCTTCCTTCCTTCCAATTTCTTTTTCTATTCTCTTTCTTTCCTCTTCCTTCCTTCCTAATTTCTTTTTCTATTATTCTTTCCTTTTCCTTCTTTCTCATTCCTTCCTTCCTCCTAATTTTTCTATTCTCCTTTCCTCTTCTTTCCTTCCTAATTTCTTTTTCTATCCTTCTTCCTTCCTTCCTTCCTAATTTCTTTTTCTATTCTTCTTTCTTTTTGCCTTCCTTTCTCCTAATTTTTTTCTATTCTCCTTCTTTCCTCTTCCTTCCTTCCTTCCTTCTTTCCTTCCTCCCTCCTAATTTCTTTTTCTAGTCTCCTTCTTTCTTTTTTCTTCCTTCCTTCCTAATTTCTTTTTCTATTCTTTCTTTTTGCCTTCCTTTCTCCTAATTTTTTTCTATTCTTCTTCTTTCCTCTTCCTTCCTCCCTCCCTCCCTCCCTCTCTCCTAATTCCTTTTTCTATTCTTTCTTTTTCCTTCCTTCCTTCCTTCCTTCCTTCCTTTTTTCCTTCCTTCCTTCCTTCCTTCCTTCCTTCCTTCCTTCCTTCCTTCCTTCCTTCTTTCCCCTGTGTCCTGTATCCCAGTCAAAACTGTTCATAAATAGAATAAAAATTCAGTTCTTATTCTGTTCCTAAAACGATAAGGATTAAAACCCTTATTCCAAAGGATTCACCCTTTATCACAAATAAAGCCAACGGTTAAATTCACAGAACCCATGTCCTCCCTTAACAATAGAAATTTGGGGCTCCATCCATAGCGGTCGTAAGTGGAGGATCCCCCCACAATAGGAAGGGGAGCATTGACCGGCATTGTCTCTTCACTCCCTGGATGTGTCCGAACAGATTTCGCCAAGTCGGTTAACGGTATTTGCGGTTTGCAAGCCGCTACACGCCAGAGCGAGACGGCATATGTGTTATTAGCACCTTTCTCGTGCAATGTGTCTGAGCCTGCCCTGCGGAGGGGACTCCTTGCAGCTGCTTGTACAAAGGCGGTAAGGAAATGGGACGCCCCAGGCACCCCGCTTCTCTTCCCCAAACAACACACAAACACAATCGCCCACAGTCCCCCCCCCCCCCACCTCACCAGGTTTGTGCCTTTCCGCACAATCGGGAATCAACCCTCTTTGGAACATAAACTGAGTGTATTATATAAAAGTATATATACACTAATATTCCCCCTTCTCTCACACTTTTATATAATAAAATAAAAGCAATAACAGGGAATAATTGAATGACGATAGACCGCAAGAAGCAACGGGTGGAAATTGATCAAGGAGAGAAGCAACTTAGAACTAAGGAGAAATTTCCTGACTGTGAGAACAACTTGCCTGCAGAAGTTATGAATGCTCCAACACTGGCAATTTTTAAGAAAATGTAGGATAACCATTTGTCTGAAACGGTGTAGGGTTTCCTGCCTGGGCAGGGGGTTGGACTAGAAGACCTCCAAGGTCCCTTCCAACTCTGTTATTATGAATTATGAAGGAGGGAGGGAGGAGGAGAGGAGAGGAGAAGGAAGGAAAGGGAGGGGGGAAGGAAGGAAGGAAGGAAGGAAGGAAGGAAGGAAGGAAGGAAGGAAGGAAGATAGGGGGGAAGGAAGAGCCAGGAAAGATCCAGGAAGGAAGGAGATTGGGGGAAGGAAGAAAGGAAGGAAGGAAGGAAAGAAGGAAGGAAAGTAGGGGGAGGGAGGAGCCAGGAAGGAAGGAAGGAAGGAAGGAAGGAAGGAAGGAAGGAAGGAACGAAGGAAGGAAGAAGGAAGGAAATAGAAAGTGGAGGGAGGGAGGAAAGAAAGAAGGAAAGAATGAAGATTGGGGGAAAGAAGAGCCAGGAAGGAAGGAAGGAAAGAAGGGAGGGAGGGAGGGAGGGAGGGAGGGAGGAAAGAGGGAAGGAAGGTCTCAATTTAAAGAACAGGGCAGATGCCCGTCTGGTGGGCCCAACTACCCGCCCCCCCCCGATTCCCCTGCCAGTCCTGCCTGGCTTCCAGAGAAAAAGGTACCCTTGGCAGGTGTGCCCCCCCCCCCGTCCCTCATCCCCAGGGGCTGTTGCCATCACCCTCTCTGGGGCGGCCTGGCGGGAGCTGTTGGGGCTTGACAGAGGCGGAAGCTCATCTGCGTGGGACGATGGCTGCCATAGCCCCGGGCTTCTCGCCGCTGTTCTTGTCCCAACATGGCAGAACAAACCAACATGCACAGAAAAACCTCCTCACTTCTTTGTTTTGTTTTTTGTGGGGTTTTTTTTTGTGGGTTTTTTTTTTTGAGGTGGGGGGGGTTGCCTCCTTTCCCAGGAAGACGGTCGGTCTCCTTTCTGGGAAGCAAAGCCAGCCTAGCCATAAACAAGCCACCTTGTAGGTTAAAGTTCACGCGATGCCCTAAGCCAGGGTTTCTGCACCCTGATCAATCAATCAACCATGATCAGCTGTTGCTCAGATAAGCATGTCAAGGTGGAAACCCTGGCTGATAAACCACACAACACAAGTAATTTTATCTAGCCATGATGCTACGATACCAGCCAAGATCAAGATTATTTGGAGGGAATGTACAGGAGGATACGTGCACTGGGCAAGGGGTCAGAGTAGATGACTTCTGAGATCCCTTCCAGCTAGGAGAATAGAAAAAGTACCCCACCTGGAATCCATGCAGAGGGTTATAAATATTGCAAATCTAAACACATAAACATGTATATCTACATATTATACGTATACAGATATGTATATTAATTTTGTATCTACCTACCTACCTACCTATCTATCCAACCATATCTATCTAACCATTTCTATCTATCTATCTATCTCTCTATCTCTCTATCTCTCTATCTCTCTATCTATCTCTCTATCTATCTATCTATCTATCTAGCATCTATCTATCAACAGACTGCAGGGTTGTTGTTGTTGTTTAAATGCATGGATTTTGCATGGATTTTGAAGCATTTGTTTTCTTGTGAAGTCTTTGTTGATGGTTAGGAGGGAAAATGCCTCTAATTTTTCATTCATTCATCGTTTCTTGCTCTTCTATGCATCTATCCACTTTTATTCCCTTCTGTCTTTTCTCGCTCTCCTTCCTTCCATCCATTCATCCATCCATCCATCACTCTTACTCTCCTTCCTTTGGTCCATCCATCCTTTCGCTCCCTCTCGTTTCCTTCCTTGCTCTCACCTGCCTGTCTGCCTTTCTTTTTCTTTCTTTCCTTCTTTCTTTTTTCCTTCTTTCTCTCTGTCTCTTTCTTTCTTCTTTGGTACATCCATCCTTTCCCCTCCCTCCCCTTCCTTCCTTCCTTCCCCATCGCCCTTTGCCTCCCTCCCTTTCTTCCTCCCCTCCCTTCCAATCCTTCCCCTCCCTCCTGCCTTTGGTCCATCCATCCATCCATCCATCCATCCATCCATCCATCCATCCATCCATCCATCCATCCATCCTTTCCCTTCCCTACCTCACTCTCACCTCCCTCCCTCTCTTTCCTTTCTTCCCTCTTCTTCTTTTCTTTGCTCTTTCCTTCCTTCCTTCCTTCCTTCCCCATCTCTCTTTTCCTCCCTCCCTTCCAATCCTTCCTCTCCCTCCCTCTTTCCTGCCTTTGGTTCATCCATCCCTTCTTCTCCTGCATCTTGCCAACTCCAACTCCCATCATCCTCCCCCCAATGGGAACCGCTGGCAAAGAGAGAGAGAGAGAGAGAGAGAGCGAGGTGGCGTGTTTGGGCAGGAGGCGCTTTGGCGTCAAAACATACCTGTGGAGTTTGGGGGATGAGGTGATCTTTGGATCCAGGGATTTCCGAGCATGTCGGAGTGGGGGGGGGGAACACACTGCGCCTTGGCACGGGCCTGGCCTTTTCGCGGGAAGCGGGCAGAATGCTTGGCATGGCAAGGCTTGCCCTGACGCCCGGGCATGCTGAGCCATGCTCTCAAACCCCCCCCCCAATTCACTCACTCCCCAATGGAGAAGCCAAGGGTGGGGAGAGGCGTCGGGAGCTGCATGGCTGGGTGGGTCCCGCCAACTGGTGCCCACTTTGCCCTGAGTCAAGGGCTACCTTGTCTTCAGCTGGAAGGCCAAGAGGGTGGAGGGTGGGTCCCAGAGCGGGCACTCTGACTCCCCCTCACCTAAACTGGCTGGCTGGCTGGCTGGAGGAAATTGCTTGGCCCAACCATGGTTTGTGTCAGTCTTCCTTCTTTTTTTTCCCTTCCTTCCTTCCTTCCCTTTCCTTTCCTTTCCTTTCCTTCCTCCCTCCCTCCCTCTCCTTCCTTTGTTTCTTACACTCTCCTCCACCTCCCTTTCTTCCTCTCTCCTTCCTTCATCTCCCTTCCTTCCTTCCCTCTCTTCCTCCCTTCCTTTCCTGATTTCCTTCCTTTCTGCTTCCCTCCCTCCCTCCCTTTCTTCCTTCCCCATCTCCCTTTTCTCTCCTTCCTTCCTTCCTCCTTCCCTTCGAATCCTTCCTCTTCCTCCCTCTCTCTCTTCCCCATCTCCCTTTTCTCTCCATCCTCCATCCTCCATCTTCCTTCATCCCTCTTCCTTCCTTCCTTTCCATCCTCTCTCTCTCTCCTTCCTTTCTTACACTCTCCTCCACCTCCCTTTCTTCCCGTCTCCCTTCGTCTCTTCTTCTCTTTCTTCTTTTCCTCCCTCTTCTTCCTTCCTGCCTTCCATTCTTCCCTCCTCTCTTCCCCATCTCCTTCTTCCTTTATCCCCACTTCCTTCCTTTCCATCCTCTCTCTCTCCTTCCTTTCTTACACTCTCCTTCCCTCCCTTTCTTCCTGTCTCCCTCCATCTCTCCCTCCCTCCCTTCCCTCTCTTCCTCCTTCTTTCTTGCCTTCCATCCTTCTCTCCCTTCCGTTTCCTTCCTTCCTTTTTCTTTCTTTCCTCCCTCTTCTTCCTTCCTACCTTCCATCCTTCCCTTCCCCATCTCCTTTTTCTCTCTCTCTCCTTCCTCCCTTTCTTCCTTCCCTCCTTCCCTTCCAATCCTTCCTCCCTCCCTCCTTTTGGAAGTTTAACTCCCCCCCTCCCCGTCTTAACATTGCAAAGGTTGTGCAACCCTTCACTTAACCAAAATTGCCAATCCCCGCCCGCTAAGCTACAAGGATAAGTTGTCCCGGAGAGACACAGTGGGGTCATATTGTGAGTCATAACACCCTGTTCTCTTTCTCTTCACGGAGTACAACCATGTCACTAAAACGAACGGTGGCTAAGTCCAGGAATCCCTTTGGGTTTCTTTACTCGAGTTCTATAGCTGTCCTTCTCTTTGTCTTTGCGCTAGGTTTGCTCCAGATGTTCCTTGAGAAGCGTTTCGAACGCAGAGCCCTGTTTCTCTCTTGTCGCAAAGTCAATTTTATTTTTTTATTTTTTTGGCGAACGAATGAACCGAAAAGGAACCCGGCTTTAGGACGATGAGCCGATAATGAAGCTTTTGTGATAGCAATTATTCCAGATGGGACGCACTAATGCCACATTCTGACAGGTTGACGGGAATAAATCCACATTGGCAAAGTTTTTGACATCTGGATGAATTCGGAAAAGAGAAGTTGGATTTTCCCCACCGCAGGCTCCCTCGAGCCATAGCTTAACTGATAATAATCCCAAGGAAATTTTGAAAGCCTGGAAAATTGTCCTTTAAAAGCAAGCTGCGATTTAAAATTTTGCACGGGCTGCACTGTGTGTTTGTGTGTGTGTGTGTGTGTGTAGCCGTCCAATTTCCGCCGCCCAATTAGTTTAATTCGATCGAAACAATCTAAAATTCATCCGCTTTGAAGCATGCCCACAAGAATATTTATATTTTTAAAGGGTTTAAAAGCCGAAATATGCTTTGGGCAGACGCTTTTCCAAGGGCCGGTTGCGAAGCTTAGCGCCGAGGACTAGAAGCGCAAAACTTTTCACAATGAGGACTAGAAACATGAAACATCTCCACACCGCTAAGTGTGGCTCACACCCTGCAGGGGGCAGCCCTTTTTGAGTTGCGGCGATTTGCAAGGACTGGAATTGTTGCTTTTAATGGCCCAATTGCTTCAACCCGAAGCCTGAAAGGTTAAATTTTTGAAGAGTGCATGCTAGAGAAAAATGAGTCATGAGAAGAAACTGTAAATAATAATAATAATAATAATAATAATAATAATAATAATAATAATAATAATAATAATAATAATAATCCTAATCCTAATCCTAATCCTAATCCTAATCATAATGAAAAATAATGGAAAAATGGGACTGGAGAGATTGCAGACTGGAGAAATGAATAGGTCTTGGTGAATTAATTAGATACAGGAGTCAGAAGGGACCTTGTAGGTCATCTAGTCCAACCCCACCCCCCAAGCAGGAGACTCCTACACCATTTCTGACAGAGGGCAGTCCAGTCTCTTCTTGAAAGCCTCCTACAATTTCTGAATAACAGAATAATAACAGAGTTGGAAGGGACCTTGCAGGTCATCTAGTCCAACCCCCCCACAAGCAGGAGACCCTTCACCATTTCTGACAGATGGCAGTCCGGTCTCTTCTTGAAAGCCTCCAGTGATGAAGCTCCCACAACTTCCAAAGGCAACTTCTGTTCCATGGGTTGATTGTTTCTCACTGTCAGAAAATTTCTCCTTATTTCCAGGTTGAATCTCTCCTTGGTCAGTTTCCATCCATTGTTCCTTGTCTGGCCTTCGGGTGCCTTGGAAAATAGCTGGACCCCCTTCCTCCTCTCTGGGGCAGCCCCTCAAATATTGGAAGACGCTCTCCTGTCTCCCCTGGTCCTTCTCTTAATGTGAATTTTATTCTGATTTCCAGTATTCGCCTCTGCTGAAGAAACTCTACTGTCAAATTGCAAAGACGTGTCCGATCCAGATTAAAGTCTCCACGCCTCCCCCACCCGGGACGGTCATCCGAGCCATGCCGGTATACAAGAAGGCCGAACACGTAACCGAAGTGGTCAAGCGGTGCCCGAATCACGAGCTCGGACGCGATTTCAACGACGGTGCGATTTTTTTTCCTTTATCCTTTATCTCTCGACCTCGGCTCTCTTTGGTCTTATCTCGAACTCGGCTCTTAGCTTCTCTGAATGCGTTTTTTACGTCCCGCAGAAGAGTCTTCTGCTTATCATCATCATCATCTTTTAACTACCCCATCATCACTTGTGTGGATGGAGTCTGGGCAACTGAATGGAGCTAGCAGAATGTTTTACTGGCCGGATGCCCTTCCTGTCGCCAATGCGGAGTTTTGTTCAGCAGATATATTTCTCATTGTGCCCAGAGAGAGAGAAATATTTGCCTCTACCTAGGATCGAACTCACAGCCTCCCGATTGTGAGGCGAGAGCTCCACCTCTAGACCACCGTACCACTCTAAGAGGCTTCTGGTTATCTGCCTCATTAAACGTCTTAAGACTTTGGGATGGGTTGTTGTTGTTTTGTCTAAATTCGTCCTATTAAAAAAAAAATCCCTTACAATATTTCCCTTGGGGAATTTGATTCATTGATTGATGGATGGATTGACTGCTCAATCATGATTGATGGATGAGTCGATAACAATGTGATAAATATGACCATCATAAATATGAGTGGCCAGATGTCCGAATTTCGATCATGTGATACAAAAGTTATAACTGTGAAAAACGGTCGTAAGTCACTTTTTTCTGGGCTGTCGTAACTTCAGGCGGTCACTAAACGAACGGTATCTGTCCCCTGTTATAAAACGAGGAGCGAGGGACACATTCGCCGTTTTTTAGCAAAGAATATCTTGCAATCCCGGAAAGAGACATGGGGAAAAAAGAGAGATTATACCCGACGAGATGTTAATATTCATAATAATATTACGATAGGAAAAAGGTTTGCCTCGGAAGAATTTTCCGTAGTGGCTGCTCCTGCCCCTGGATGGAGCCTCCATGGACAGAGGCAGTAGAGCTGAAAGCAACCACTTCTCGCGGTTTTGCGCATCCAGCGTGAATGAATCCAGATAATTTTGACATTTTTCCTTCTTCTTCTTCTGCAATGCAATTTCGTTGCTCAAATCTGCAACTTTGCAGTTAAAACAATTTTCTTGTTTTTCTAGGCCTCTCGGCGCCCGCCAGCCATTTGATCCGCGTGGAAGGCAATAACCTCTCCCAGTATGTCGATGACCCGGTGACGGGAAGGCAGAGCGTCATGGTCCCTTACGAGTCCCCCCAGGTGAGGTGTCAAGTCTGCAAAGTTATGGGCTCCTTTGCTTTGCTCCTTTTTGTGCCCCTGCCGGGCTGCCAAAGGTGCTAGTCCTCTTGAAGGTTCAGGTGGGAAAAAGAATTGGCATTGCTCGGGGCTGGGAAAGTGGCGCTTTCAGGAAATTATTCTTGCAAACTTATTGCATCAAAAGAAGTGAAGGCTGAGCCCTTTTCCCACCCACCCCTTCCGATATTGAGCCAAAATTTCCATTACGGGGTTAATTTTCATTGGCGGAATTGATTTCTTCGCAGGCAGTAATAAAGATTAAAGAGAACAAATCTGCCGCCATCTGGTGGCCGTCTGAGTAACTGCAGCCAAGTCTGCAGGGTCTCCATTAAAAGGGGCTGCAAGCTAAGCAGGGTCAGGCTGGGTGAGGAGTTGGAAGGGAGACTGGGAGTGAAAAAAGCCACAAGATAGCCAAGGTGATTTTCTTGTGTGTTGTGGCCCAGAAAAGTTACGGAGGTGCCCATCTCAGTGGGAGTCAAGTTTTAGATGGATTTTACAACAACCGAAAAAAATTTCATATTTTTGGCCAGAAAAATCTCAAATAACAATAAATAAGAGTTCTCTTTATCTTGCAAGATCTGAGAATTTATTTTTTTTTAAAAAAAGACCAGCCAACATTGGCTAAGTGCGCCCCCTGCTGGACTCCCCAGACATTGGGTTTGGTACACAGATAGTCCTCGATTTATGACTGTAATTCATCCTGCAGTTTTGGTCCTAAGTCATGATGGTCACACGGTTGGTCGCTACATGACCGCATCCGAATTTACGACTTTTTTTTTTTTTTGCGATGGCCGCTAAGCAAACGCTGTGGTCGTTACACAAACCCGTTGTTCGCTAGGGGGCGTCTTTTGCTGGCAAAACCGTCATCCATAGAACGCTGACGGGACTGCGGGATGCCGCAAACCGCCTTACACGCAGGCCAGTTGCCAAACCCCCCCCCCAAAAACATGCTCCCGTGAATCGAATCTGACTCATGAGTCGCTTTTTCCGGGGCCCGTCGTAAGTTCGAACCTTTGCTAAGTGGCCAGTCGTAAGGCGAGGGCTACCGGTAAAAACAAAAGCCGAATGTTGAATTCGAGAATCGCACCATCATTTTGTATTCCTCTCCTACGGCAGCACTTTTTAGACTGTGGGGGTGGGGGGCGATGGGAGGTGATGCTGACACGGGACCCCGACTTGCCATGGCAGGGAGTGTGTGGCCCATAGTGTTGTGGTCTGTCGGCTGCCGGCCCCTCCAGTAGCTGAATCAGATGAGGCGGCGGCATGGGAGTCCAGGTCAGCATCAGAGCAACCTGTGAGCTCCGAGGGGGAAGAGGGAATGGAGCTGGCAGAGAGAGAGAGAGAAGGAGGGAGGGAGGAAAGGAGAGAGAGAGAGAGAGAGAGAGAGGTGGAGCCTGGGCTGTCCGTCCACTCTCAGATGGAGAGTCAACAGCCCCCAGGTCTGGAGTTGGCTGATGAGGAAGAGGAAGAACAGCCGGGTCCAGTGCCTGATGCACAGAAGGCAGAGGAGAGGAGAGCAGTGGAAATCTATGGGCCGGTCCTTGGGACGGAAGAGCCACCGCTGATAGCAAAGCCCCACCCACTTGGGATAAAAGGCAGAGGACGGAGATGAATAGGTGTGGCAGACAACTATTCACCTCCCTGCCGGACAGACTTGTTAGCCCGCAGTGAGAGAGAAAATTTTGCTGGAGCTGCCGGCGCTCCTAATAAAGGAATCGTTGCTTCAACTACAGAGGATTTGTCGTGTTTGGAGACCTGGGTCAGAAGACGTAGCTTACGAATTCCGCCCTTTGTTTGTTTGGAAAACGAACCGCTCTTCTGTTTTGTCTCGTCAAGGTGGGCACCGAATTCACCACCATCCTGTACAACTTCATGTGTAACAGCAGCTGTGTGGGAGGCATGAACCGGAGACCGATTTTAATCATCATCACGCTGGAGACGAGAGAGTGAGTTCAGCCGCGTGGGCGCCCCCTTCGGGGCTCCTCTGGAGTCCCGCTCTGCAAGGTCGGTTGTTGAGATTAGAACCCGAGCGCCGTGAATGAATCCCGGGGTTGAAACGGGAGCCGATACGAGCGAGATTCTCACCAACGAATCTTTGCCGGTCCTGTTCAGGTTTTTTTGTGTTTTTTTTTTGAGATGCTCGTACAGGAGATTTTAGAGAATTTGGGGACTCCCTACCCCGTGAGAATTTTGCAATTTTTGCTTTCCACCTGAACTGGAAAAATTGTTTGATCCTTGTAAAAGTTTTAGAAACTTCACCAAGCTGATTGAGGATATTTCGGGTCGTCTCGAACACGGCACGATTTGCATGGCGGTTTTGTTTTTTTTTAATCGTGTCCAATTTTCGGACAGTGTGGCTTTCTTGGCAAGGTATTTTTCAGAAGCGGTTTGCCGTTGCCTCCTTCCTAGGGCTGAGATGAGAGTGGCTGGCTCAACGTCATCCAGCTGGCTTCGTTCCCAAGACGAGATTCGAACAGTTTCTAGCCGGGTGTCGTCACCGTGACACGAAACTGGTTCTCTCGCGTGGCCGTTAAAAACCCCAACTCCAAGCAGCCTGGAGTTAGTAACAATCGTGGCAAGAATGAAGGGCGTAAAATGGAGCAAAACCCGCTTAACAAATGTCTCACTTTGCGATGGGAATTTGGTGTTCAATTGATGGATCGTAAGTCGAGGGCTACCTGTGCTGTTGTTTTCCCCTAGCGGACAAGTCTTGGGCCGCCGATCGTTCGAAGGCCGGATCTGTGCCTGTCCCGGACGAGACCGGAAAGCCGACGAAGATCACTTCCGAGAACAGCAAGCTTTGAACGAAAACGCCGCCAAGAACGGAAACCCCAATAAGAGGAGTGAGTTCTGGGATTGGTGGTCCTGACCCTCTGAGGCTGGTTAGGGAGATGGGAGATGGAGTCCCATCATGGGGGAGAAAGCATCAGCTTAGGGTTAAAGGGTGAACCTTCCAGGATACTGAATCATCCAACATGTAGGAATGGATTTGCGCCCTGTGTTAGTGGGTTGGACTCGATGACCTCCGGTTTCCCTTCCAGTCTACAATTCTTAGTTTAGATTCCTCCCCTGGGCATGGGTTGGACTCGATGATCTCCAAGTTCCCTTCCCTTCTAGGATTCCAAGCTTTAATTTGGATTCCTGGCAGGGGGTTGGACTAGATGACCTCCGAGGTCCCTTCCCTTCTGTGATGCTATGATTCTTCCCAGCTTTCAAACAGAACCCGCAAAGCATCCCAGCATTGGGGGCCGGGGTTAAGAAACGGAGGCACGGCGAGGAGGAAACGTATTACGTGCCTGTAAGTAGTAAGTTCGCTCCCCCAAAAAAATCCCG
Source organism: Ahaetulla prasina (assembly GCF_028640845.1). Taxonomy (NCBI): domain Eukaryota; kingdom Metazoa; phylum Chordata; class Lepidosauria; order Squamata; family Colubridae; genus Ahaetulla; species Ahaetulla prasina. The sequence continues at coordinate 2,517,311 of NC_080556.1, read as the reverse complement.
TTATTCGTGTTTTGTCTTGTCTTTAAATAAAAAAAACTTTGCAGTCTGTTTCTTACCATTAAAATACATACATACACACACACACACACATACACCCTGAAAATTATAGAGATATTTAGTTGGGGACTCCGCAATTCACTCCAGGTAATTTCATCTCCGGAACTCAGTCTTTCCAACCACCGGCGGAGGCCGATGGGCGCTGCAGTCCCAAAGTCGGCAAAGCAGGACTAGATTCCCCCCCATAATTTGCTTCCTCTGGAAATCCAAACGGTCCCCTCTGGTTTCTCCTTCGCTCAGGTTCGAGGTCGGGAAAACTTTGAGATGCTGATGAAGATCAAAGAAAGTTTGGAGCTGGTCGAGCTGGTTCCCCAGCAGTTGGTCGACTCTTACCGACAGCAGCAACAGCAGTTTCTGCAACGACAGTGAGTCCCGCGAAGACAACACCTCCCCCCCACCCCGCCCCGTCCTTTGTCAACGCTGCCTCCTCGTTGCAACGATGCAATGAAAACTTGACAGGGAGGAGGGAACCCTGCTGGTGGCCGAAATCTCATGTGTTATTCTGTGGGTTCACTTCTCCTAAACAGGGGTGGGCAACCCGTGGCCTCAGAGCCCTGTCCCACCCAGATCTTTGAATCGGGAACTTCATGTCCAGCTGCTCCTACAAAACTCAACCGCGTCGTATAAATCCTGCAGTTCAAGAATTGACGGTGGCCGAGAATGGCTTAAAACGGAGCTGGGCATCTTATGGACCCCAAGGCTAGCTTGGGGCCTTCGGTTGTCCCTGTCCGGTCGTTGTGAGGTCAATTGGAAATTAGAAATGACAGGAAATAACCAATAAAGGAGAATGCGTGTAGGTCAGACTTGAAAAGAGGGGTCCTTGGTGCTCTCTGAGCTTAAGGGTTTTTCTTGCAGATGTTTCATGGCCCAACTAGAGAATATCATCCGTGCTAGGAGGGAGGGGGATTTGCATTGGTAGCGCTTAAGATATTCCCTAATTGGATCATGAAATATCTGCAAGGAAACCACCAAGCTTAGAGAGCACCAAGGACCCCCACAGTCGTCCTCCTCCCCCTCTCTGCAAACCCACTCCCATTCTACCTCTGATGATGTTATCTAGCTGGGTCATGAAACTCTGTGTTAGAAATTCTGTTGATATATAGCACCACAGGGCAAAGAGTACAATCACCATGTGCTTTACTGCTCAACTATTTTAACCGTAACAGGAAAACTCTTACTTAGAACAAAAGAGCATAGAGTATATACCATAGATCCAAACTTGTAAACACTGCCATCTGCTGGCTGAATACTACTGTAGTTGTTCCATACAAATACATTCCAACAACGAATTCCAACAATCTGCAAGGAAAAAAAACCAAGCTCCGAGAGCATCAAGGACCTCACAGTCTTCCTCCCTCCCTCCCTCCCTTTTCTCTCTGCAAACCTAGCTCTGTTGATGTTCCCTAGTTGGGTCATGAAAACGTCTGCAAGAACATCACTGAGGTCAGGGAGCACCAAGGACCCCTGAAATGAAATAAAACAGGCTGCAGGGGGCAGGAGAACCTTCAGCCGACTGGCGCCCTCAAGTGGCCCCCCTTGGGAAAAATCAATTGCCCGTATCCCTGGCTTAAACATAACAGCAGATTCTCCACATTGGTTTTTGTCGAGGACGGGCACAGCTCTCTCTAACCTGCAGGGAGGGCACCACCTTGGCCCGGCGCCCCCTGGCATGTTTTGGGCTCACTCTCTGCTCCTCTCGCCCACAGGACGCACCTCCATTCTCCATCGTCCTACGGCCCGGTTTTGTCCCCCGTGAATAAGCTTCATTTAGGAGGCATCAACAAGCTACCCTCCGTGAACCAGCTGGTGGGACAGCCCCTTCAGCAGGGGCCTGGCGCGGGGCCAAACCTGGGGCCCATGGGTAAGACCCCTCCCCCTCTCAAAGGTATCCCCATCACTTATTTCACTACCTGCCCTGCTGATCATTTCAAGGAATCCGTGTCGGTTGAACCCAACCCGTTTCAGGTTGTCGTTGAGTTTCTGGTCCCTTCCATCCCTTCTACGAGCACAGGTAGTTCTTGACTTGCAACGGCGGCTGTTCGAAGTTACTTAACGGCCCTGAAAAAAGCGACTTACGGCCGTTTGTCACATTTACAACTGCCGCAGACTCCCCGCGGTCACATGACCCCAAAATTTGGACGCTTGGCACAACTGACTCGTATTTGTGACAGTGTAGGGTCCCGGAGGGGTGTCTGTGTTACGTGATTCCCATTTGCGACCTTCTTGACAAGCCAAGTCAATGGGGGAGGGGGGTCAGGAAAACCGGGTTCACTTAACGTCCGTCTTAGTCATATAACCGCTGCGGCGATTGACTGAACAGCTGCGTTGAGAAAGAGCGTAAAAACGGGGCAAAATTCATGGACTCTCGCTTAGTGACAGACCTGTTCGGGCTGAGTTATGATGGCAGGTAGAGTTTAGAAATTTGGCTTGAAAGCGCGTAGCTGTTGTGGCCAGCAGGGCTGGCAGCACAGTCGGACAGCGAGGAGGTTGGGGAGGAACATGGGCCAGTCCTGGGGATTGGGGAAAGCTCGGATGTCGGAGGCAGAGAGGGAGCTAGACAGCAGCGAGGCAGAGGAACAGCTGGAGCCCGTTCCCAGTGTGCGCATGCACAGAGCTGCCGGAAGACAAGAACAACTGAGAAAGCAGGGTCGACTTGGGAGTAAAGCCACAACTTGGAGGTGATTGGCCCCTCCCTTAGGAAACAAGATAAGAACGAATGGGGAAGGGCTTTTGCGGGAAACAATTCGGTCGGTCGGTCGGTTTCAAGAGTGAAAAGTTCTGTTCGTGTCTTTAAGAGACTCTGTGCCAAGTTTTGCCTTTCTCTGCGTTTGGAACCTAGTTAATCTGGCAGCCTTCCAAGCGAGATAAGTTTGGTGTTGATAAGCATTCCTCTTGAAAGACTGTTTGGACAGGCCTTGCTGACTGCGAATAAAAGGAATTCAGAGTCATGCAAATACAAGGGGTTTTGCCGGGACGAAGACTCTGCCTCATGCTTTTTAGGGAAGCCTAGGGCAGAACAGTAGCCGACATCCAAGCATTCGTATTTATAAGAAAAATGGGATTTGTAAAGTCACCGCCTGTCTTTCTTTCCCGGATCTCAGGCCCGACAATGCTCAACAATCACGCCATGCAGCCCAACGGCGAAATGAACGGGGCTCACTCCTCACAGCCCATGGTGTCCAGCTCGCACTGCACTCCGCCCCCACCCTACAACCCGGACCCCAGCCTCGTCAGGTACTGATGCCGCGGGTGGTGGTAGTGGTGGGGTGTGTGGGGGGCAGCCCCTGTTGTCCGTTTTAACTTCTACAGGGATCCAGGGTTGGGGACCCCGGTGATGGTCCAGGTGCGGTAACCTTGACGACGTGTGGACTACAGTTCCCATAATCCCCCAGCCAGCCATGCCAGGGCGGAAGACCCATGGTCTAGGGCCTCCTGGGTGAGCAGGGGGGGCTGGACTAGAAGACCTCTAAGGTCCCTTCCAACTTTGTTATTTTATATATTCTATTTATAGATATAGAATATATTCTATATCTATATTTATATTTTTATAGGACAGAATATATTTTCAAGAAGAGATCAGACAGCCATTTATCCAGAATGTTATAGTCTCCTTCTTGAGCAGGGGGTTGGGCTAGAAGACCTTCAAGGCCCCTTCCGACTCTGTCATTCTATATATTCTGTTTATATATCCTATATTTATATAGAGCAGAATATATTTTCAAGATGTTAGACAGCCATTCGTCCAGAATGGTATAGAGTCTCCTACTAGAGCAGGGGGTTGGGCTAGAAGACCTCCAAGGGTCCCTTCCAACTCGGTTATTCTACATCTTACATCATCTCTGGAGCAAGCTGGTTTGGGGCTGAGGGCTGCACACAATTCGATTCCAGGGGTCTCCAAACTTGGCAACTTCGAAGACTTGTGGGCTTCAACTCCCAGAATCCCCCCCAGCCGGTTGCCAAATTCGGAGACCCCTGGCCTAGAATACCTTCCCCACCCCCCCGAAAAAAAATGCAAAAATCACTCTCCTGACACGCCATTTGAGGCTGTTTTTTGAAACCTAGTTCTCAAGAATTTGAGCAGAGGGTTACTGGCTGCCCCTTCGTTGGGGAGGATGGGTTTTGGAGTGCTGCGCCTCCTTGGCAAGTTCCTCCCTTGGCAAGTTCTTCTGGCCCAGGACCTCTGGATTTAATCTTTTTTTTTTCTTTCTTTCTTTTCATTCTCGTTTATTTTCCTTTGCAGTTTTCTAACCGGATTGGGTTGCTCGAACTGCATTGACTATTTCACTTCGCAAGGCTTACAGACTCTTTATCACCTGCAGAATTTGACCTTGGAGGTAAAAATAAACCTTGCAAATATTCTTGGAGTAGGATATTTGTGGCTCGGGGTTGAACTGTGGGGATCCTTCGGATGCACTCTGAGCTGGGTGGTTTTCTCGCAGACATTTCATGACCAAACTAGGTGATATCATCAGCGCTAGGAAGGAGTGGAGGTCGTGGAGAGGAGGAGTGGGAGGAAGGGGTAGAGAAGGAGAAGGACTGTGGGGTCCTCGCTGCTCTCTGAGCTTCTTGGTTTTCTTGAAGACATTTCATTTACCCAACTAAGTAACATTATCGGTGTTAGCAATGAGTGAGGTTTGCAGAGAGGAGGACAAGGAAAAAGGAAAGGAGGAGGAGGAAGAGGAGGAGGACTGTAGGGTCCTTGATGCTCTCTGAGCTTGGTGGTTTTCTGGCAGACGTTTAATTACCCAACTAAGCAACATCGTCAATGCATCGTCAGTTATGACGTTACCTAGCTGGGCAATGAAACGCCTGCAAAAAAACTACCCAGCCTAAGAAAGCACCCAAGGACCCCACAGGATGGAGTTGATCCACGCCTTGGTCTCTCGGTAGGATCTGGCGGCCCTGAAGATCCCGGAGCAATACCGCATGGTCATCTGGAGGGGCCTCCAAGATTTGAAGCAGAACCACGATTACGGCGGGCAGCAGCTCCTCCGTTCCAGCGGCAACGCCGCCACCATTTCCATCGGGACTTCCGGAGAGCTGCAACGGCAGCGCGTCATGGAAGCCGTGCATTTCCGAGTCCGCCACACCATCACCATCCCGAACCGGAGCGGATCCGACGAATGGGCGGACTTTGGCTTCGACCTGCCGGATTGCAAATCCCGCAAACAGTCCATCAAAGAGGAGTTTCTCGAGGGAGAAATCAACTGAAGGGGACTTGTGGGGGGGGAGAAGGTCAGGGGCAAGCCAGCCGGCCCTGCGGCCCTGTAGATTTTGGCACCAGACTGAAGCCACAGAAAAATATTAAAAGTATTTCGGCGAGGTTGTGGCGGTGTCCACTCTCGTACGTTTGTCTACTACGACCTTGTCGCGCAACCCCTCAGAAGGAAAGAGTTCGACCGGCAGACTCAGAAAATCGTTAAAAACGTTACATGTCACTTTCGGACGACGTCGTGGTGCAAAAACGCAAAGGAAGAAGGAAAGCGACGTGTTCCGGCAGACTCAGAAAATCGATGAAAACTTCCCTCCGAATTTGCTGAACATCCAGGTATCAATTTTGCGTCTGCAAGGAGAGAGGAGCTGGCTGGTTTTGTTCCTGAACGATCCTCAACTTTTCCTCCAACGACGGCCATGGTTTCTTCTGAAAAAATGGGTCTGTGGTTCCTCAATCCCCCATTTTTGGTTGAAAAGGATCTAGAAACAAGGGGTACCGCCTCCGCCGACCCCCATCCCTTCCCGTAACGGACTGCCAAAAAGTATTTGTTTTTCTACAGTGCTACGTAGACTGAAAACAACAACAACAACAACAAACTGTTTATAAGTCAGTCAACAAAGCTAAGTGACGTTTTGTATTAGTTAGGTTCACCCTTTGCTCTGCCCGAGCAGACATACGCTGTACATAACTGTATTTAATCACTGTTGTAAGGTTTATGTAAGCTATTTTAAGATGGACGTGGCTTTGTCTATCACCAAGATTTGACCATTTGGGGTCTAATTCCAAGGGTCTCCTAACTTGGCAACTTTTAAGACTTGTGGACTTCGACTCCCAGAATTCCCCAGCCAGCAGCAAATGGCTGGTTAGGGAATTCTATGGGTTGAAGCTCACAAAACGTGGCAACTTTTAAGACTTGTGGACTTCAACTCCCAGAACTCCCCAGCCAGCAGCAAATGGGGGAATTCTGGGAACTGAAATTCACAAAACTTCATAATTTGTGGACTTCAACTCCCAGAACTCCCCAGCCAGCAGCAAATGGGGGAATTCTGGGAACTGAAATTCACAAAACTTCATAATTTGTGGACTTCAACTCCCAGAACTCCCCAGCCAGCAGCAAATGGGGGAATTCTGGGAACTGAAATTCACAAAACTTCACAATTTGTGGACTTCAGCTTCCAGAATTCCCCAGCCAGCAGCAAATGGCTGGCTAGGGAATTCTGGCAGTTGAAGTCCACGAATCTTAAAAGTTGCCAAGTTTGGAGAAAAAGACAAAGAAAAAAAGCCTTATTTGTACAGTCAAAGGGATTAAAATTCGCAGATGATTTCGGCTTGGGGAATCCATTCCTAAACTGAACGTCCCGATCTTCATAAAGAAATGGATTTTTTAAAATTATATCTGCTTCGCCATGAACTCCGAAGTCACACTTCCTATGTCGCTGAAGAAATTTGTGGTTGTGTAATGGGGTTGCGATTCAGAAAATGGGTGTCCTTTACGGATGCAAAGTTTTCCCTCTTATCACAATTTGCTGCCTGAGAGTCCTGCATCAGTCTGTCTAACGATAAAATTAGGATAAATATTCAAGGATCATATTGGGGCTGTGGGTCACAAACAACCCCCAAGATAAGCAATCTGTACGCAACACCTACATGCAAACTTAACATACACACATTTTTCAGTCTCTAAGGACTGCCCCAAACATGCAGCAAATTCCTGGGGAATTTTTGGGGTGGACAAAAATAGCTAAGACTAAAAGAGAAGAAAGAAAAAAAATTGGCTTTCCTGTTTAAAATCTTTAGAGTAAGAAAGTGTAAAAAACAAAACAAAACCCACTCTTGCCAGTTCCCAGAGTAAATTCAACGGATCGTAAATATTTTAAAGAAGGCGGTGTTAATTTTGGAAGATTGTCCTCTGATCCCAACCAATTTTTCCCCCCCAACTTTCAAGTATTTGGAGCTTCGAGGTCCAAATTTAACAGTGCTCCAAGTTGTTTTTAGCAGGAAAAAAAAAATAAGATTTTCCAATCAAGTCCAGGATTGAGTTGACTTTTAAAAAGTCATTCCTTTTACATATTTTTTAAAGCAACGCATCTCGGCCGAGCAAGAGATTCACACGGCTTGGTTTATTTGCTTGCAGAATTGGTGTTGTTGCTGTTGTATTTGTGTGTGTGTGTGTGTGTGTGTGTGTGTGTGTGTGTGTGTGTGTGTGTGTGTGTGTTGAAGCAGCTGGCTGTTTCGCAAACGCACACATTTCCAGGTGATTTCAAATTTCCCATCTCTTTAGCAGTTTTCCTGTAGGACGAGGGGTAAAACTTCCTTCTTGTCTAACCAATTCTCCGAGCCAATTGAGAGAGGCAGCCCCGAACTGGGCTTTGCGATCCCGGATCCCGAGATCGAATCACGCCAGCCAAGCAGAAATCCTTTTAAAGCACTTTACTTTAAAAAAAAAAAAAGCTTTTCAGTCTCTTACGTTGTGGGAATAAGAAAAACACCTTTCCTGACCCTTTTTCCCTAGCAGCAGTATTACTATCAAAGATTTCTAGATAAGCCAAGATTAGCAGCAAAACAAAATAGCCCAGGATGCAGCCATGAAGCCATGAATCATTGGCTTGCTTGCTTGAAGGGGAACTATGGTTGATTCTGGGTTGTTGTTGTTTTTTAAATTTGCTTGAAGATATAAAGAAGAAAGTACAAGAGATGGAGAATTATCTTTTCGTCTAAAAATCTCTGCTTTAGGATGGGCAGCGATACCCTTCAAAAAAAACCAAACCTGATTTATGTCTAAAGGTGGAGCTCTTGCCTCACAATCAGGAGGTTGTGAGTTCGATCCTAGGTAGAGGCGGATGTAGGGTCTCCTGCTTGGGAAGTGGGTTGGACTAGATGACCTGTGAGGTCCCTTCCAACTCCGTTAATCTGTTAAATTATCCCCACAACTTCTCAAACCATGGCCTTAAGTGACCAAAAAAAAAAGGGCCAAGCAGAAGTTTTTAACGTGCTGCCCATATCTAAAAAAAACCAAACCTGCACAATGGCCCCAGACTGATATTTTCTCCCACGAAAAAGAAAATAAATTACGTCATTCAAACTACTGTCTCACTTAGCGACCGAAAAATGTTGGGCTCCATGGTGGTCGTACCTCGAGGGCTACCTGTACTACAGATAACACAGCGAAGCGTTGAAAGTTGTTTAGAATTCATGGCTTCTGTGGGTCTGGCTCAGGACGCAGCAAATATATCCGCCTCTTTCTGGATGATCGTTCAGACCAGTGCTGGTATTCGGGCGAACCGGTGGCGGTGGCGGTGGGAGGCTCCGCCCACCCGCCCAGACGTCACGTTTTTTGATGCTCTGCGCGTGCGCTCAAGGCCCCGCGTATGGGCGGTGATGGCGTGTGTGCTCGCATTTGCCAACCGGTAGCCAAGGTAAGTGACTACAACCCCTGATTCCGACAATAATGCTGGCTTCAGTTTAGGGGATCTGACTGGGACCCCAAGAAACAGACAGAAAATGGATTTCAGTTTAGTTTAGTTTTTTTTTCCCCCTGAATGGTCAAACATGTTTGCTTTGCTGTAATGATCTTTTTGAGGAACACACAAAAAAAGAGAAATTCTTATTTTTGTATGGTTTTTTTTTTCCTTTTGGTAATACAATAAATGTATTTTGAATGTTGTTTTCCCTCTATAGGGAGGGGGGGGGAAATCCCTTTTGTATAAATGCATCTTTTTTCCCCCACATTCCTGAGCAAATATTTCTGACTGTCCTGTAGCCAAACTATTTAACACTAACGCTAATCGTTCCAAGTGTTTTAAAGCAGTATTTCTCCGCCTTAGCAACTTTTAAAACGGGTGGACTTCGACTCCCAGAATTCCCCAGCCATTATGTCTGGACTTTGACTCCCAGAATTCCCCAGCCATTATGTCTGGACTTCGACTCCCAGAATTCCCCAGCCAGTATGTCTGGACTTTGACTCCCAGAATTCCCCAGCCATTATGTCTGGACTTCGACTCCCAGAATTCCCCAGCCAGTATGTCTGGACTTTGACTCCCAGAATTCCCCAGCCATTATGTCTGGACTTCGACTCCCAGAATTCCCCAGCCAGTATGTCTGGACTTTGACTCCCAGAATTCCCCAGCCATTATGTCTGGACTTCGACTCCCAGAATTCCCCAGCCATTATGTCTGGACTTCAACTCCCAGAATTCCCCAGCCATTATGTCTGGACTTCGACTCCCAGAATTCCCCAGCCATTATGTCTGGACTTCGATTCCCAGAATTCCCCAGCCATTATGTCTGGACTTTGACTCCCAGAATTCCCCAGCCATTATGTCTGGACTTTGACTCCCAGAATTCCCCAGCCATTATGTCTGGACTTCGACTCCCAGAATTCCCCAGCCAGTATGTCTGGACTTCGACTCCCAGAATTCCCCAGCCATTATGTCTGGACTTCGACTCCCAGAATTCCCCAGCCATTATGTCTGGACTTCGATTCCCAGAATTCCCCAGCCATTATGTCTGGACTTTGACTCCCAGAATTCCCCAGCCATTATGTCTGGACTTCGACTCCCAGAATTCCCCAGCCATTATGTCTGGACTTCGACTCCCAGAATTCCCCAGCCATTATGTCTGGACTTCGACTCCCAGAATTCCCCAGCCATTATGTCTGGACTTCGACTCCCAGAATTCCCCAGCCAGTATGTCTGGACTTCAACTCCCAGAATTCCTAAGCCGTTATGTCTGGACTTCAACTCCTAAAATTCCCCAGCCAGTATGTCCGGACTTCAAATCCCAGAATTCCCCAGCCATTATGTCTGGACTTCAGCTCCCAGAATTCCCTAAGCAGTTGACTTCCATGCATCTTAAAGCAGCTAAAGTTGAGAAACATCGTTTTCAACCACTAACAACCCATCATTCCCTGCCAGAATGGCTCCTGGGAACTACTGAACGATGGTAGATGTAGTCAAAACAGCCCAGAGAATCCGAATGGAGGTGAGCTGATCCGGAAACAAATCTGGATCAGCTTTTTTTAATTTTATAAACATTTCATTTCATTTCATTATATTTTTAACTTTAAACTCACCAGGCCTAGGAATGTTCTGAGCAGTTACTTTATCCAGACAATTAAAAAAAAGGTATCAATGCAGGAGTGGAAGGAGAATTTAATGACATCTCCCTTGGGAAAGGCTCAAACTCGAAAACCAATGCAGATAAAAATTAAAAACAATAAAACAGCCACTCACCGAAAAGGAAGGAGACGTTGGTCCAATGGCCATCATATTTTAATCACAATCTTCATCCATTTTTTAACCTTTTGCTGCTCATAGTTGTGAGGTGGGGGGGAATGGTACTCGAAGACTTTCCACCATCCTTTTCTCAGCCTCTGATGGTTGCCCCAACAACTACAGGTCCCATCCTGCTGGAAAAACCTCTCGTAGCTCCAAAGCGCCGTGATTTGAACCTCATGAATGCCCCCCTCCGATTATTAATGAATTAAAGACAAATGGAAAAGGAGGGTCTTCGAAAGCGATTCTTTGCACTCGGGTCTGTTTGCAAACCTATCCTTTTATTTTTGGATGCCTTGAGAACCTTCCAGGTGGTTCTCCGAGACCTGGTGGGATTCCTGCAAGGCTTCAGACATTATTTTGAGTTTTCCGGATGGATCAGCAAAATACTCACGTTTGGGGTTGGATATTTTTAACTAAATCAGTTTCCCAGATACGATGGATTCAGAAGGCTCGGCGATGAATCTGCAGAGCGCCTCCTGCAAGCAAAATTATAATATAATATAATGAATTATAATGTAATAAATTATAATATAATATAATAAATAATAATGTAATAAATTATAATGCAATGCAATGCAATGCAATGCAATGCAATGCAATGCAATGCAATAACATAACATAACATAACATAACATAACATAACATAACATAACATAACATAACATAACATAACATAACATAACATAACATAACAACATAACATAACATATAACATAACAAAACAAAAACTAACCTAACCTAACATAATATAATCAGTGGCGGATTTCACTTATTTTTACCGGCCAGCCTTCCATACATGTGCTTTGCTCATGTGCGTGGCTTCCATGTATGCGCCCAGCATAAAAAATGTGGCTAAATAGGACCACCTGCAATTTCCGCTACCGATTCGCCTGAACTGGTCCGAATCGGCTAAATACCACCTCGGAATATAACATAGTAATTAATGCAATGCAATGCAATGCAACGCAATGCAATGTAAGGCAATGCAATGCGATAACAACCGTAACATTTTTAACGAAGACATTTGGTTGATACCTAGGATGCTGGCAGCAGCCGGTATCAACCCCCAGCGCCAGTTCAATGATATTCGTGATACATCATTTTAAATGTTCAGTTGAGTCAGTTTCATGTTTAATGAATAAAAGAGATAACAACAACAACAACAACAATAAGAAATCTGACCCCGCTCAGTTTCCACACTCAGAGAAAGGAGATCCAGTGGAGTTTTCCTTCTGGGTTTGTTTGGATCAAGAACCAGGGTGGATGTGGAGGGAGGGGAGGGTCTTAGTGATAGGGGGTAGGGGGTCCCTCACCGGAAAGCCGCAGGTGCCTTCTTCGTAGCCGTGTCCGGTACAGTTCTTTCCTCCGTGTTTCGGGGAAGGGCTGCTGCACCGCCGTGACCGCCGTACGACTCCTAATCCACAGGAGACGGGGCAGGGCGTCCACGAGGCCCACGGGGACCACGCTCCATCCACTAAGGCAAAGAACAAACCGTGGTTTAATATCCCGAGGCGTGGCTTGGAAAAGGATGAACCAGTGAGTCGCGGGTTGCTAGTCCTCATGTTGCGTCTGTGCCCCCCGAGTCGGGCCCCCTGCCAGAAAGTGACTTGGAAAGTGAGGGGGAAGGGCCATCAGGACTTACCTCGGGAGCACCGGCTTCCCTGGCTCAGCTCCAGGAGCCAGAGGCAGGCCAGGTGGAGGAGATAACGAGGCCTCCGTCCTCTGACTCTTCCCCCCCCCAGGCCACGCCTCCAGACCCAGCTGATGGCAATCAGGCCTGGCTGGACCCTAGGTTTTGTAGGCAGGAGAGGCGGGAAGAACAGAAGCAGGGGTGGGGCAGGCCTAGGAAGTGCTGAGTCATGGAGCCACACCCCACAGGATATAAAAGCAGCGAGAGCTATTATGCCTGAGAGCTGTTTGTTCCTGGGTGACTCATCGGCGACTCATCGGGAGATAACAGAGACACTTGGCAGAAGCTCGCTATTTTGCTGCCAGAGCTGATAGTGCCAGCTAATTAAGCCATCGCTCGGACGGAGGCGAGGGGGGACAGAACATCTCATTAAATACCGGCACAGTGGCTCGAGTGGCATAATCCGAGTTGCTCCTCCTCCCCTTTGCAAGGGAGACCTCCTCTGGAAGGGGGAGGACTGTCGCATAACCGGACCCGTTTCTTGATCCCCGAACATGTCTCCAGGCACGGCGACCAAGGGGACCACACCGTCCAGCCGCCATTACCTGAGACAAGGGAAGACAGAAAGAAGCAGAGGCAATACTGATTAGGGGGGCGTCAGGGACCAATTAAAACAGAACAGGCAGGTTAGTCCTCGACTTACGACCACAATGGAACCCAACGTTTCTGTCGTTCAGTGAGTTTCGTCCCGTTTTACGACCTTTCTTGCCGCAGTCATTAAGCGAATCACCGCAGTCGTTATGTCAAGTCGCCCGGTTGCTCAGTGAATCTGCAATTCACTTTATGACCGCCGCCAAACGTTCGCAAAATCAGGTCCGGTCATGTCATGATGATGCGACTTACGACCTCACCCCACTTAAGAAGGGGAATTCCCACCCCCGTTATGGTCGTAAGTCAAGGACTACCTGTATTGCCACCGATTCTTGGCCAAAAAGCGATGGATTTTAGGCCTGGAGCCATCTGTAAGGGGAACCAGGCTTAAAATGTTGATTATTTTATTATTATTATTATTATTATTATTATTATTATTATTATTATTATTATTATTATTATTATTATTATTATTATTATTCGGACAGCGAAGAAAATGGACTTACTGGGACAAGGCTGCAGGTTGGGGCACCCCTTGAGGTCAGCTGAAGGGCCCAGGCAGCGCATCCCGCTCTCCTCGTGGGTGCATTCGCGAATACGCATCTGGTTTTGGATGCCGCAAGTGACGGAGCAGGGGGACCACGGTGACCATGGCGACCAGGTGCTCTTGGCTGGGCGGGAGAAGAGGAAAAAAACAAACCCATGTTCGACTTACAACACTTCGCCTAGCGACCGTTCCAAGTTACAACACCACTGCGAAAAAAAAGTGAGCTAGGACCATTTTGGTCACCCTTACGACCGTTTCAAGGACGGTCCCGCGATCGACATCCGGACGCATGGAAATGGGTTCACATTTCCTTTTTTTTTTTTTTTTTTAAAGGTTTTTATTTTCTTATAAACATATTGTAAATGTACATTCTCTTGTCCATTCATTAATCATACATATTTTTTTCTAATGAAAGCACACAGATAAAACATTTTAATTACGTTTGGGGTTGCTCTTCTACCCTTTCTTTCCCTTCATTTTACAACAAACCACCTTCTTTTTTCCCTTCCTCCCTCCCTCCTCGCCTTTCCTACCTTCTTCCTCCTCCTCTCTCTCCTCCTTCCTACTTCTCCTTCCTCTCCCCCACTCCTCTCCTCTTTCTCTCCTTTCTCGCCTTCTCCCCTCTATCCTACCTTCCTCTCCTTTATCCTTTATCCTCTATCCTACTTTTATATCCTACCTTCCTCTCCTTTTTTTATAGTAATAGCACTATAGTAATAGCACTACTATTAATCTTCTCATCGTTCCCATCACCAATCTCTTTCCACTTATGACAGTATGACTATAACTTGTGCTGGCAATCCTTATGATTTATATTGATATATTGACCATCAATTGTGTTGTAAATGTTGTACCTTGATGAAGGTATCTTTTCTTTTATGTACACTGAGAGCATACGCACCAAGACAAATTCCTTGTGTGTCCAATCACACTTGGCCAATAAAAAATTCTATTCTATTCTATTCTTTATCCTTTATCCTACTTTTATATCTTACCTTCCTCTCCTTTTTTTAATCCTACCTTCCTCTCCTTCCCCTTCCTTCCATCCCTCTCTCTCCTTCACCTCCTCTGTCTTACCCTCTGTTCCTTCCTTCTTTCTTTCTTCTTTGTTGTGTAGTATTTCCCTTGTTTGGTAACCGAGCGACTCCAATTTTCTAATATATTATATACTTTCTTTTCATCTTCTTTTGACTCTGTTCCAGCGTAAATCTTCCCCACCCCTTCAGAAACTTACAATTGAGGGGTGGGGGTTACCTGTACAGCGCGAGCCGTCGCCCACGAAGCCACTCTGGCAGGCGCAAACGTAGGAGCCCAGAGTGTTCAAACACAACGCGTCTCGGTTGCAGTTGTGGCTGCCTCTGGTACATTCGTCGATGTCTGAGAAAGAGGAAAAAAAATCAGAGAATATTTTTATAAGAGAAATATAAGAGAAACACTGAAGCGGGCCGAGGTCACAGCCCCGCCGGAAGGGACCTGTGAACGGACGTCCAAAAATGATAAAACGGTACCCACAATCGTATACAGGTAGTGGCCCTAAGACTTACGCAAACTCACTGAAACCTCACCGGGCAAGTGAGAAAACGTCTCCCTACCTATGCAGCGGAGTAGGCCGTCTCCTTCTAAACCCTGGGGGCAGCGGCAGGAATACGACCCATAGGTGTTAATGCAGGTGGCCTCGGCCAGGCAGCTCAGGGCTGTTTTCCTCTTGCACTCATTGATGTCTTAGGGAGGGGAAAAAATTAGGAGCAGGAGGAGGAATAGTGAAAGAGGAGGAGGAAAGGAGAGGAGGAGGAGGAATGGTGGAAAAGGAGGAGGAGGAAGGAAGGAAGAGAAAAGGAATGAGAGAGAAAGAGGAGGAGGAGTGAAGGAGACGGGACAAGAAAGGAAGGGAGGGAGGGAGGGAGGGAGAAAAGAAGAAAGGAAGGAGGGAAGGGAAGGGAAGAGAAAGAAAGGGGAAGGTGGAAGGGGAGGGAAGACGAAGGAAGAAAGGAAAGGAGAAAAGAAGAAAGGAAGGAGGAAGGAAGAGAAGGAAGGAAGGAAGAAAGGGGAAGGGAGAAGGGGAGGGAAGAAGGAAAGAAGGAAGGAAGGAAGGAAGGAAGGAAGGAAGAAAGGGAGAAAAGAAGGAAGGAAGGAGGGAAGGGAAGGGAAGGGAAGGGGAAGAAAGGGGAAGGTGGAAGGGGAGGGAAGAAGGAAAGAAGGAAGGAGAGAGAGAGAGAGAAATAGAAGAAAAATTACACTATTTATAAAAAAAGGGCTGAACTATGATTGTAAGTCGAGGATAAAAGAACTGAATTTGAATACTTTGAATGTGATATTGATATTGAACATTGATAATATTTTGAATACATTATCATCTTGAAAAGAAGAGAAGAATAGAATAGAACAGAATAGAATTTTATTGGCCAAGTGTGATTGGACACACAAGGAATTTGTCTTGGTGCATATGCTCTCAGTGTACATAAAAGAAAAGATACGTTCATCAAGGTACAACATTTACAACACAATTGATGATCACAATTGAAGAAGAAGATGTCAACGAAGATTCAACCCTCCAGGCCAAAAAGTATTTTAAAAAGGTTTAAATGATGGCCACTGGACTAGTTGATTTAACCTTTTAAAGAAAGATAGCAAGAAGGATAAATAATAATACTACAGACATACGACATGAATTAAGCTTCTGTCGTCTATCATTCTGCTTCTTTTAATCTGAGAGATGGCTAATCTGGGATCCCCTTTGCTGGAGAATCCACAGGCTCTCTGATTTATTTATTTATTTTTATTTGCTAGAGGATCCACTTAGCTCCTCCCTGTCATGAATTTCCTATCGTTTTAAATCTCCTTTCCGGTTACAAAACCTACTTCGGTAGAGTTCACCATTCTCGCAAACGCTAACCCCGCAGACCCACACGCACACAAAACACACCGCTACACAAAGAGACAAAGCTCAAAAGTTACCGACACAATGCACACCCCTTCCTTCGAACCCCGGGTTGCAACGGCAGCTCCTTTCTCCTCGGCTTCCCTCGCAGGTTTTGCTGACGTCTGAAATGGAAGCAACGTAGTTGGTCTGTTCCCGGGTTTCAAGGGAGCGTCAAATCAGAACGACGCAGTCAGATTAAACCAAGATTAACACTGGAAGTTTTTAAGAAGAGATTGGATAACCATTTTGTCTGGAGTGGTAAAGGGTTTCCTGCCTAAGCAGGGGGTTGGACTAGAAGACCTCCAAGGTCCCTTCCAATTCTGTTATTCTATTCTATTCTATTCTATTCTATTCTATTCTATTCTATTCTATTCTATTCTATTCTATTCTATTCTATTCTATTCTACTCTACTCTACTCTATTCTATTCTATATTTTCTATTCTATTCCATATTTTCTATTTTATTCTATTCCATATTTTCTTTTCTATTCTATTCAATTTGATTCGATTTAGGACGCTGTCCATGAATTAAAAGAGAGAGAGAAAAACCCAGTACCTTTCTTTATTAAGAAGAGCCTCTCAGCTACCAAAACACGTCCAGGAATCTCTGGGTGGAAATCGTAAACCAGGGCTCGGATGTAACCAAAACTGGACTCCCTGCGGGATGTAAAGAGGAAAAAAAACAACCCAGCAAATATTGGCCAATTCTGAAAGGGAAAAAAAAGAGAGAGGAAAGGCTTGCAGGAAATTTCCTGAAACGGGCAGAAAAAGAGCTCCATTTTTTTGTCTCCTTCTCAGCTTTTTATTGCCTCTTTTAAATGGCGTGTAAATGTGGTTTTATCTCTATGTGTCTGTTGATGGCTTTTCTTCCGGAAACAGGAGCGGTAGATGCTGGTTAGGTTCAGGAAGACAAGTAATTTCCCAGCCTCTTATACTTCTTTCTGCATAGGACTAATGAGCTAATCTGTTGTGGCCCGCCAGTTTGCTGGCGGAACCGACAGCAGACTTGGACGATGAGGAGGTTGGGGAGGAACTGGGGCCAGTTCTGGAGTCTGGGGAAGGCTTTGGGGGATGCTCTGCCTCGGAGGCAGAGATAGAGCCAGGACTTTATGACATTTCCCAGCTACCAGAGAGGCACCTGCCTTTGGAGGCTGAGATGAGTGAGGAGGAAGAACAGCTGGGGCCTGTTCCAGAGCAGTTAGAAGAGGCGAGGACAAGGAGTCGACGCGGGAAGCAAAACACATGTGGACCAGAGGTGGGTTTCAGCAGGTTCTGACCAGTTCTGGAGAACCGGTAGCAGAAATTTTGACTAGTTCGGAGAACCGGTAAACACCACCTCTGACTGGCCCCGCCCCCATCTATTCTCTGCCTCCCAAGTCCCAGCTGATCGGGAGGAAATGGGGATTTTGCAGTATCCTTCCCCTGGAGTGGGAAGGGAACGGAGATTTTACAGTATCCTTCCCCTGAAGTTAGGTGGGAATGGATATTTTATAGTATCCTTCCCCTGCCACGCCCACCAGGCTATGCTACGCCCACCAGGCCACACCCACAGAACCGGTAGTAAAAAAATTTTGAAACCCACCACTGGTGAGGACACTGAATGGCCTCTCCCTGACTGGGGAACATATAGAAAGAAAGGGAAGTAGTTGTCGTAGGAGACAACCGTTCGTATTTCTGAAGATTTTGCTCATGGTGTTTCGTGCCAGAGAGACTCCTTTTGCCAGAATTTAATTTGCAGCCTTTCGGCTGGGAGCTCACGGCTTGGCAATTATGGCAAGGAACTGATAAGGTCTGCTACTGCCGTTATCTCCTTGAAGGACTCTTGCCTGGATTTTTTGGTGGGTGAATGCAATTAATTCACAAGAGGTGAATAAAAGAGGGGATTTTCGCGACCAGAACTCTGTTCCTTGCTGTTGTTGTGGTCTGCCCCAGCAGCCTGCGGAGCGGCAATGGAGTCGGACAGCGATGAGGCCAAGGTGGGGCCAGGGCCATCTAGAGACTGCTAGTAGTGAGGCAGAGGAACAGGAGGAGCCTGTTACTAATGCACGCATGAGAAGAGCTGCCAGAAGGCAAGAGCAGCTCAAGCAAAGAGGACGACTTGGGAGTAAGGCCAAGAGATGATTGGCCCCTCCCATAAGGCTTAAAACAGACCATCAACGGCGTTTGGGCTTTGCCGGAAAACAACGTTGGTAGCTTCGTCGTCTTCTTTGTGACTTCTGACTGTTTGCCAAGAAAGGCCTTTGACAGTTTGCCTAATTGGACCAAGGTTTGTCATAGGACTGAGGAATTTGTGTTGGGAGGAATTTGCTTTAATTTAGTTGAACTACGCTGGGAATGAAGTAATTCTCAGCTGTTCGAATAAAGTTTGTTTTTTTCACGGACTGAGTTTCCTACTACCTACTTGGGCCTGGGTCACAACACCTACGTCAAACCGCTGATCTCCATCTTCTCCACCTCGTCGGCGATGACCACGGCTTGGTCATCCAGCAAGGTCAGCGGACGTGGTTCCTTGATCCACTGAACGAAGCTGGAAGGCGAGAGGTGCAGGTACTCGGGTAGCCGGAGGACCGCTGTATCTCCTTCCAAAAGGGGTCCAACTTCTTTTCCCAAAACAAAAAGAAGAAAGTGAGGGGGGGGGAGATGAGGGAAGAGGAGACGAAATTTCTCAACGTTCAAATAGGCCGAATAGGTTATTTAAAAAATGCTTTTAAAAGGTTTAAAAAAAAAGGTTCTGACAATCGCGTGGCTCAGCTGAGGTTGGGGGGTGGGGGCAGGGATTTTTGCTACTGGTTCTCCCAACCAGCTGCCCCCATTGCTACCGGATCGGCCAATCCGGTCTGAACCGGGAGCATTTCAACTCTGGGTCAAACTATTCTCCAAAGCATCTGAGGGCAGGACAAAAAGCAACGGGTGGAAACCAATCAAGGAGAGCAGCAACCTAGAACTAAGGAGGAATACCCATGCATTTGCTTTTCCCTGCCAAACTGCAAGGTTGTCGTTTTTCTCACCACTCGCTCCATCTTACCGATCGATGCTCCCTCCAGGGCGAAATAGAATCTCAATCCAGAAGGGTTTAACATTTGAAGGCGGGTTAAATCGTAAGCTTCGACTCCAGGAGTTTTGGGGAGCAGGGCACGGAGCCTCACTTCTGCCCAGAAAAGATTGGGGTAAAAATCGTCATCTTGTACCGATAGGAGGGTTAGGATACGGCTGCGGTTGCCCACCGTTATCCTCAGAGCCCTGCTTCCCACGGATCCCAAGCGCCGCCGGTAGCTGCAAGGAAGAAAGACGGTCTGTAAAGAGAAAGGACAGCTTGCCCTTGACTTAACAACCAGAATTGAGGCCAAAATTTACGAGGCATTTGTTAAGTGAGTCTTGACCCCGTTTTACGACCTTCCTTGCCACGGTTAACAAGTGAATTCCTGCAGTTGTTAAGTCAGTCATATGGGTTGTTCAGTGAACCCGGCTTCCCCGTTGATTTCGCCTGACAGGAGGTCGCAAAAGGGGATCGTGATTGGCCCCTCCCAGAAGGCTTAAAAGAGCAGCAAGGAGCCGTTGGGTTCTTTGTAGGAAAGCAATGTTGATTTCCATGCTTCTTGTCAGCGTCTCTTGAACTTTTTGGGGGGTTTGCCAAGAAAAGGCCTTTGGCAGGTTGCCAAAGACATCAAAGGTTGGTGATAAGGCCAACAGAATGGTTATTAAGAATTTTGTTTTGGACTAAGCTGAGAATGGATTAATTCTCATCTTCTTTTAATAAGTTTGTTGAGGACTGAAATGTGTTTGGTAATCACTACTTGGGTCTTGGTCATAACTTTTCCACTTTCTTCTTTCCTCCTCTCCCTCCCCTCCTTTACTTCCCCTTCCTTTCCCCCACTCCTCCCCTCTTCCTCCCTTTTTAACCTTCTCTCCTACTCATTTCCCTTCCCTTTCTTTTTCTCCTTTTCCCTCTCTTCTGTCCCTCTCTCTCCTTTCCTCCCTTCTCCCCTCTTCTTCCTATCTGTCCCTCTACTCTTCTCTCTCTATTCCCTCTCCATTGTTGTGTTTCTTTTCAATTCGATATATTTTTCAAGATGGTATTGGAGCAACCCCCGATTGTCTATTTACATACATTTCCCTTTCAATTTCTTTTCTATTTTACTGGTTACGCATATATCAATGTACATTTATATAATAACACTTTTTTTTTTCGTTTCCCCCCTCTTTCATTTACTCGGGTGTCGTCTGGGTTTCTATTCCTTTTTTGTCTGTTCTCTCATTTACCAGCTTGGCTAGGTGGCTCATTGGCCAAGACACTGAGCTGGTCGATCAGAAAGGTCGGCGGTTCGAATCCCTAGTACGCGTCTCCTGCGTGAGCAGGGGGTTGGACTAGATGACATCCAAGGTCCCTTCCAATTCTGTTAATGTTAAATTCAATTGACTTTGACCCTATCCAATTTGTATCTTGAGAATTTCCTAGGAAATGCCCAATATATTACCCATCTCTTACCATCTCGTACGGGCCGAGCTGGTAAGAAACCTGTTTTCCGTAGCTTTCCACAGCTACCTTACCTGTGGAACTGCGGGCTTTGTCCAGTGTAAAACTTGTACCAGATCACGCTGGGTGATCGTCGGTTGGCGGAAGCCGAGACGGAGACGTGGAAAGTGACGCGTGGCTCTTTCACGTGGAGGAGACACACCTGCTCGCCCATCTCGTCACAAATGGAAGCGTCAGAAACGGTGATGTGGAAGGCAGGGGCTGCAAACAAGCAAGGCGAATTTGGGAACTCTTTAAAAAAAAAGAAGAAGAAGAAGCGAGCAAACCAAATTCTGACCGTTTTCAGCCTGCTGGATATTTTTTCGTCCCTTTTCTTGACCTTGCCTTATTTATTTTATTTTATTTATTTCGTCAAGCATGTATTTTATGACAGATACAAGTGTGAACATAATTATAAGGATACGAATAAAAGGAAACGTTAGGACAGGGACGGAAGGCACACTGGGGCTCTTACGCACATCCCTTACAGACCTCTTAAATTCTCTCTCTCTCTCTCTCTTTCTTTCTTTCTTTCTTTCTCCGCCAAGCCCAGAAATAGTCCCAAGCAGGCTACTTTAAAAAAATTTTAAAGTACAAATAGATGCCAATTTTTTATTTTTCTTTTTCTTTCTTTCTTTCTTTCTTTCTTTCTTTCTTTCTTTCTTTCTTTCTTTCTTTCTTTCTTTTCTTTCTTCTCTTTCTCCATCAAGCCCAGAAATAGTCCCAAGCAGGCGACTTAAAAAAATGTAGAAATACAAATAGATGCCAATATTTTCTTTTTTCTTTCTTTCTTTTTTCTTTCTTTCTCTTTCTTTCCTCTCTTTCTCTCTTTTTTTCTTTCTTCTATTTCTCCATCAAGCCCAGAAATAGTCCCAAGCAGGCGACTTAAAAAATGTAGTACAAATAGATGCCAATATTTTCTTTTTCTTCTTCCTTCCTTCCTTCCTTCCTTCCTTCCTTCCTTCCTTCCTTCCTTTCTTTCTCTTTCTTTCTTTCTTTTTTCTTTTCTTTCTTCTTCTTTATCTATCAAGCCCAGAAATAGTCCCAAGCAGGCGGCTTAAAAAAAATGTAGAAGTACAAATAGATGCCAATATTTTCTTTCTTTCTTTCTCTTTCTTTCTTTCTTTTTCTTTCTTTCATTTTTTTCTTTCTTTCTTCTCTCTCTCTCTCTCTTTCTCTCTCACTCTTTTTTCTTCTTCTTTTTTCTCCGTTAAACCAGGACGAATTCCCCGAATTCTCCCACCAGCATAATTACCAATCACCAATCACCAATCTCTTTCCACTTATGACTGTATGACTATAACTTGTTGCTGGCAATCCTTATGATTTATATTGAGATATTGATCATCAATTGTGTTGTAAATGTTGTACCTTGATGAACGTATCTTTTCTTTTATGTACACTGAGAGCATATGCACCAAGACAAATTCCTTCTGTGTCCAATCACACTTGGCCAATAAAATTCTATTCTATTCTATTCTATTAATTCCCAACCGTGAGGTGGTGGACTTCGTATCCCAGAATTCCACCGGGCGTTGAGGAGAATGCTGGGAGTTGAAGTCCCCAGCCCTTGGAAGATGCTGAGGTCACCTAAAAGGACCTCAGGTGGAAGAAAGACATGAGTGGGACTTGCCTTGGCACAGATTGATCCCGTCTCCATCGTAGCCTGGCAAGCAACGGCAATAAAACTCCAAAGAAAGCTCGTCCAGTTGGCAAATCGCTTTCGGGTGGCACGGCATCTTCCGGCGGATGCATTCGGGTTTATATGGATCTAAGGAGCAGAAGAAAAAAAACAGAGGGGAAAAAAACCCCCCACTACTACAGAGTAGTTACAACGGAAAAAAAGTGACTTAAGACTATTTTTCACATTTACGACCATTGGATCCCCCTCCCCCACAGTCATGTGATCAAAATTCAGACACTTGGCAAGCGATTCGTGGTTACGACGATGGCAGTGTCCCCGGAGTTGCGAGATTTCCCTTTTGCAACCTTCAGATTCTCATTATCATAATTTAACTACCCCCATAATCCCTTGCGGGGCGGAATCTGGGCAACTGAATGGAGTTAGCCGAGTTGTTTGAATGGCCGGATGCCCTTTGTGTTGCCAATGCGGAGTTTTGTTCGGTAGATATATTTCTCATTGTGCCCAGAAAGACAAATATTTGTCTCTACCTAGGATCGAACTCACAGCCTCTCGATTGGGAGGCAAGAGCTCCACCTCTGAGGCCACTGCACTATTCATTCTCTAATAATAATAATAATAATAATAATAATAATAATAATAATAATAATAATAATAATAATAATAATAATAATAATAATAATAATAATAATAATAATAATAATAATAATAATAATAATAATAATAGCCTTTATTGTCATCGTACATCATGTATACAACGAAATTTGTTTGGCCTCTACTGGTGCAACCCTTTAACAGAAAATACATTTATGATGTGTGTTATTCTTATTCTTATTAGTAAAATGAGGACCCAGATTGTTGGGGGCAATAAGTTAACTTTGTATATAATATACAAATGGATGAAGACTATTTTTTTTTTATTTACATTTATATCCTGCCCTTCTCCGAAGACTCAGGGCGGCTTACAGTGTGTAAGGCAATAGTCTTCATCCATTTGTATACTATATACAAAGTCAACTTATTGCCCCCCCAACAATCTGGGTCCTCATTTTACCTACCTTATAAAGGATGGAAGGCTGAGTCAACCTTGGACCTGGTGGGACTAGAACCTGCAGTAATTGCAGGCAGCTGTGTTTTAATAACAGGCTTGACATAGTGTAAGCCGCCCTGAGTCTTCGGAGAAGGGCGGGATATAAATGCAAATTAAAAAAAAAAAATCTGTATTCTATTTTCCCACGTCAAATTAGGGTCAGAGCCAAAACAAGAACGGCAGCACTAGAAATTCATGATCCTTTATTTTATTGAGTGATTATTTTTATCCCTGCCTTTACTACTGTATAAGTAACCTAAGGCACCTGTATAAGTAACCTAAGGCACCTGTATTATTTTTAACCAGCCATTTGAGGGGGGAAATTAAGAGTCCGACGTGCTTCGAAAGAAGGGGTGGGGTGGGGAAATATAACACAGGAACGGAGACAAGAGGTCTCCAATTCTTAGGTCTGTCAAAAGCCTAGAACTCACCATGAATCAGGTTTTTACCCTGCACGGTGGAGAGGATGATGAAGAGGAGAGGAGAAGGCAAGAAACTCTTCTGCATTTTGATTGAGGAGGGGGTTCTCTTTCCCCCCGCCAACCTCTCATCCTTCAGCCTAAGAACGCAAGCGAATCTTCCAGCAGCACCCGTCCATCTGCGTCCGGCCGGAACGCGCTTGAGCCCGGACGGAGTCGGCATGCAAAGAACCAGGAGAGTCCGTTTCATTTCAAACCGTTCTGAAAATTCCAGTTCTGGATTCTAGCCATCCCCCACACACACACACACACCGGTAGAAATTTCATCGTTTTCCAAAGTGGCAATGTGGGGGAAAAAAAACCCAGAAGATGAGCTGGCCCAAGAGACCTGGATGAAAAAGCATCCAAAGACAGGCTAGAGGTTCCCAACGTTTCCCGGCGCATGGCCGAAATGTAGAGTTTGAAGATGCGGGCGGAACGAGGATGAAAATATGCTACTCCACATCATTAACGGCCGCCAGAATTTCACTTGCACAAAATTGGAAACAAAGATTTGCTCCACCGAATACCGTGATTATAAAAAAAAAGGTGCTAGGATGCGCAGAAGCAGATAAATTAACAATGGGATTAAAAGACCGAGAGGAAACGATATATTAGGAAACGTGGAATAGATGGTATAACTGGTTGGAGAAAGAATCTAAAATTGATGCATAAATGTATAAGCGTAAGAGAAGATACTACAGAGGAACGAAATACTTAACGTGATGGGTATAAAGTGTAATGAATATAGGAATTAGTTGTAGCATATAAAATGTATGTGTATATAGTTGGTTAAAAGATAAAATAGATAGTACTAGAGATGCCGGTATCGGAAAGCTGTAAAAATATAACGAAGATGTAAATGCTGAATAAAAATTATTAAAAGAAAATATGCATGGCTTCCTTGCTTTGGCAAAATATCCACCGGTCACAAAACCCCTAAAGGGGGTCTTTAGCACCCCCAAAAAATTGATTTGGCGAGGTTGATGTAGATGACTAGGCTGAGCTCGAGGGAGGGAGGGAGAGGTCAAGAGCGTCATCGGTCTCGAGTCATCTTCGCGACCACAGGAGTCCACCTTAAATTATGTTCACTCTTACCTACTACCAGTTTACTCTGGAGAACAGTTGGACCCCCCACTCTTTTCTGTGCCAGACCCTCAGATATTGGAAGACTGCTATCGTGTCCTCCCCCCCCAGGCCTTCTTTTCATTAAACTAGATATACCCAAAGTTAGAATATTTTGGAGATGTGATGCGACGCTCGGAAAAATACAGCATAGTTCACTTAATCCTCCAACGAAAAGAGGTCCAGGCAGAAGAAGAACATCATGGCTTCAAAATCAAAGCTTGGGCAAAACTCAAGAGCATTTTTTCGTTGCGGCTGTTGATAAAAACAGGATCGCACAACAGGATGGCCAGCATCCAATGACGGATATGAAGAAAAAGAAGATATACCCAAATCCTGCAGCCGTTCTTCGTACGCTATACTCTTCGTTGCTCTTATTCCGCACTTTTACCAAAGTCTCAACATCTTTCTTGTCATGTGGGGGACCCAAACTGGACGCGGCGTTCCAGCTGCGGCCTTGCTAAGGCTTTATAAATCGGTGCTGATGCTTCCAGCTAGCGACCGTACGAATTACAATTAATAATCATACGAATGCACAAGAAAACGGGGAGGGGGGAAAAAAAACATGAGTGCCATCTTTTAATTGGAGACAGGAAAAGGAACAGCTCAGGAGCGGGATAAGAAAGTCGAGAGATGTAATTTTTTTGTGGGGGGGGAGTTAAAATAAAGGGGGGGGGATTTATTATTTCCCTCCGGCTTTTTTCTTATGAGTCGGTGGTGGGGCAGGCTCGGAGCTGAGCGATGGAACCTTCACGCCTTTCTGCTTCAGCATCTGGTGGAAGTCCAGACGGTCGGTTATGATTTTCTGCAAGACAGTGGTGTCAGTCAGGAAGGGGAGGGGGCGGCCTCACCAGGCCAAGGGTCTCTCCTTCCTTCCCTCCCTCCCCCTCCCCATTCTTTCCACCATCCTGACTGCTCCAGGTTACCTGCAAGGCCTCTAAAACCTCTTCGTCAGTGATTTCTGCCTGCGGGGACTTGGTGCCGGGCGTGCTGTAAGCGGCTTGGATAATTTTGCTGCGGAACCTTTCAAACTTTCAAAAAAGAGAGAGAGAGAAAAGAAGAGAAGAGAATAAACAGAGTTGGAAGGGACCTTGGAGGTCTTCTAGTCCAACCCCCTGCTTAGGCAGGAAACCCTCCACCACTTCAGACAAATGGTTAGCCAACACTTTCTTAAAAACTTCCAGTTTTGGAGCATTCACAACTTCTGGTGGCAAGTTGTTCCACTGGTTAATTGTTCTCACTGCCCAGAAATTTCTCCTTAGTTCCAGGTTGCTTCTCTCCTTGATTAGTTTCCACCCATTGCTTCTTGTCCTGCCTTCAGGTGCTTTGGAGAACAGCTTGACTCCCTCTTCTTTGGGGCAGCCCCTCAAATATTGGAAGACTGTTAAACTCGGACTACATGTCTTCTGAATAATTTTTATCCCAGAGCTATAATTGCACTCAACAATGAATTAAAGGGCCATCCTCAGTGAGCTGTTGGACAGCATTACTTGGTCTGTTGTGTGGATGTTTGGGTGGGTTAGGGGTGGGTAATTTTGGTGGGTGGGGGTCTGTTTGGGGACTGTCATGTGAGCTGGGCTTGGTCTCTGGGTGTTATGTGAATTTTGTTGTATGGGTATACTGTGTACATAAGTACAATGACAATAAACTTTATCTATCTATCTATCTATCTATCTATCTATCTATCTATCTATCTATCTATCTATCTATCTATCTATCTATCTATCTATCTATCTATCTATCTATCTATCTATCTATCTCATGTCTCCCCTAGTCCTTCTTTTCGTTAAACTAGTTCCTGCAACCGTTCTTCATGTTTTAGCCTCCAGTCCCCTCATCATCCTGGTTGCTCTTCTCTGCATTTTTTCCACATCTTTTTTAGAGGGAAGCGTAAATCTGGAAGAACGCAGAATGGGAGGAACGGGGCAGCTGCTAGTGGCTTCCTAAGATTTGATGTTTGGTTCCCAGCTGCCCCTGCGAGGTAGACCACATTAGAGCCCCAGGGTCATGCCAGGCTAATGCTATTTTTATTACAAGGATGCAGGACAGGTAGTTCTCGGCTTGCAACAATTAGTGACCGTTCAAAGTGACAACGGCACGCTTACGACCGTTCCAGCGTCCCTGTGAACACGTGATCAAAATTCGGACGCTCAGCAAACCGGTTCCTATTTATGACGGTCACGCTGTTCCTCCGGGGTCCCCATAATCCGCTTTTGTGACCATCCAACCAAGCGAAGTCGATGAGGGAAGCCGGATTCACTTAACGACCGCGTTCCAAGCTTACCCGGGCGCTGACGCTCTCCAGAGTGACTCTGGTCTGCTGTTCCGCCCGTTGCAAAATCTCCAGCTGCTTCTGGAGTTCATCCTGGCTGCTCAGCTGCTTCCCGGCGCGATGCTGGTTGACCAGTAACTCGGAGTGAAGCTGCTGGACGTTGGTCTGCAAAGTGTGGATGGCCTGGTCTCTGTCTGCCAGCTGGACCTCCAGCTTGGTCACCTCCTGTGCAGGAAGGAAGAGGAGGAAAAGAAAAGGGCAAAACGAGAGAATCCGGTCACTTTGGGGGTCTTTTTCAGGGCACCTCTAGAATAGAAATAGGAAGAGAACATAGGAAGATAAATAGGAATAGGAATAGGATAGAATGCAAAATAGAATGGAATGGGAATGGAATGGAATGGAATAGAGTAGAATAGAACAGAACAGAACAGAACAGAAACGAAACAATGGAAAGGAACAGAATGGAATGGAATGGAATGGAATGGAATGGAATGGAAAGGAAAGGAAAGGAATGGAATAGAATCAGAATAGAATATAAAATGGAATAGAATAGAATAGAATCAGAATAGAATCAGAATAGAATATAAAATGGAATAGAATAGAATATAAAATAGAATAGAACAGAACAGAATAGAAACAATGGAAAGGAATGGAATGGAATGGAATGGAATGGAATGGAACGGAAAGGAATGAAATGCAATGCAATGCAATGGAATGGAATGGAATGGAATGGAATGGAATGGAATAGAATGGAATAGAATAGAATAGAATAGAATAGAATAGAATAGAATAGAATAGAATAGAATAGAATAGAAACAATGGAAAGGAACAGAATTGAATGGAATGGAATAGAATAGAATCAGAATGGAATAGAATAGAAAATAGAATAGAATAGAACAGAATAGAAACAATAGAATGGAATGGAATGGAATGGAATAGAATAGAATAGAATAGAATAGAATAGAATAGAATAGAATAGAATAGAATAGAATAGAATAGAATAGAATAGAATCTGTAAAGGGGTGGGGAGAATTGTACTTTCAAATCCGCAAGCTTCAGCCAACGTAGATTTATAGCAAAGTAAAAAAACTGGTAGTTTCAATTCCTGTCTGGATTATCCCACAAGGCCGTTGAGTGCCTTGTCCGCACAGTTTCCCATAGGGGACCTTAAGAACAACTATTTTCTGGAAATTGTGTGTGTGTATATGTGTGTGTGTGTGAGAGAGAGATAACAGAATCAGCTGGATTCATTAATGTCTTTATATTCATAACAACACATAAAGTATTTACATTTATATTTACAATACCAACGGTTGATTCTTCAGCTCAGATCAGCAGACATGTTCACACACAGAGTACAGCAGAGAGCTTCACAAAAAGACTAGTTTCAGTTTCTCTTCTCTGCACAGACTCAGAAGCTGCAGACTAAGACACGCTCTGGCTCCAGTCTGTCTCAGCTCCCAATTGGCTGACTTAGTTTCTATGCCTATTCATTGGCTGACCTCGTTACCGTGTCTTCCCAGTCATGAATATTCTGGCACAAACACCCAACCAAGAGCAGAAATCCCACAGATAAGAGATCCAAGGAGGGGGGGGGGGTTTCCTTACTTGTCGGAGTTTACAATTCTCTCTCTCGATGGTGCCCATCATTTCTTCGTGTTTCCTCTCCTCCCGCAAGTTGGAAAACTAAGAAGGGAAGGCGGAAGTGGTAAAAAGCTCCCGCACTGGAGATTTCCAACGGGCAAGCTTCCCCCCCCCCCCGTTTTTTAAAAAAAGGAATGCACGAAAACAGGAATCCCGTGGGGGTCTTCCCCCCCCCAACCAAATTAGTCAGCAGAGAGCTGCAGCTGCCCCCCTCCCCGCCGCCAAAAAAAGCTAACGCGATCTTAGGTTGCGTCCACAGAGGGAAAGCGTCAAGATCACCAAGAAAGACTCTCAGGCTTACAAAAGAAAATTAAAGATGTTTCTGTATTTTGATCACCAAAAAGGATATTTAATCATGAAAACCAAAAGAAACAAAAATCAAGCCTCTGGGATTTGACCTTCCCTCTCTTTACCTTTGTGGAGACTGAGAGGGGGGGGGTCAAATCGAAGATGCTTTTCCCAAATTGGGATTCCTGCTCTGGGCCTTTTTCTTTCGAACGGGTCTCTCTTCCTAATGTCCTTCAAAAATTATCCCTGCTGCCCATTACACATACAGCTAGCCCTCGACTTTTAACAGGTCATTTAGTGACCGCCCAAAGTTAACAACAGTCTGAAATGGTCTACTTTTCTGCCTGAGCAGAGGGGCTGGACTAGAAGACCTCAAAGGTCCCTTCCAGCTCTGTTATTCTATTATTCTGTTATTCCTTCCCTCCTTCTTCCCTTCCTTCCTATCCATCATATCTTTCCTTCCTTCCTTCCTTCCTTCCTTCCTTCCTTCCTTCCTTCCTTCCTTCCTTCCTTCCTTCCTTCCTTCCTTCCTTCCCTCTCAGCCATCACCTCTTCCCTCCCTCCCTCCCTCCCTCCCTCCCTTCCTTCCTTTCCTGGGGTCAGAGTCTGAATGCCAACCCTGTAAAATCCATTTTTCTCGACCGACCGCCCTGCAGGCCCAGCCCGTTGACCAACCTTATTGGACATGGCCTCCAGCTGTTCGCCTCGTTCCCGGAGTTCCTTCTGCAAAGATTCTTTCTCCACCTGAGCTTTCCGGAGTTGGGACTCCCCGAAGGACAACTCTCTTTGCAGGGATGAAATCGCGCCTGGGGAAGCAAGCAAGAGGGAGCAGGGGAAGCCCACCCACCCAAATTTCCACCCAGGCTTCCTTTCTTAGCTTTTTTGACAGGCTCTACGCTACTACTCTATTACCCTACTCTTCTCTATTACTCTACTCTATTACTCTATTATGTACTCTACTACTCTACTCTACTCTATTACTGTACTCTATTACTCTACTCTAATTATTACTCTACTCCTCTCTATTACTTTACTCTACTCTATTACTCTACTCTATTACTCTACTCTTCTCCAATACTCTACTTTATTACTCTACTCTATTACTCTACTCTACTACTCTACTCTATTACTCTACTCTGTTACTCTATTTATTACTCTATTACTCTACTCTATTACTGTACTCTTCCTGTATTCTTCTCTATTACTCTATTCTATTCTACTCTATAACTCTACTCTGTTACTCTACTCTACTCTACTCTATTACTCTACTCTAATTATTACTCTACTCCTCTCTATTACTTTACTCTACTTTATTACTCTACTCTATTACTCTACTCTTCTCCAGTACTCTACTTTATTACTCTACTCTTCTCCAATACTCTACTTTATTACTCTACTCTATTACTCTACTCTACTACTCTACTCTATTACTCTACTCTGTTACTCTATTTATTACTCTACTCTTCCTGTATTCTTCTCTATTACTCTATTCTATTCTACTCTATAACTCTACTCTGTTACTCTACTCTACTCTACTCTATTCTTTCCAATTCCAATTCTTCTGTTCTGTTCTGTACGTTTCTACTCTACTCTATTCTATTTTCCATTCTGGGTTCTGGAGGGCCTTAGGGGTAGGTACCTGTGGCCAGCTCGTAATCGTTCCGCGCTTTCTGCAGCTCTTCGTAGAGGATTTCGTTCACCTTCTGGAACTCCAGCAGCTTGTAGAGGATCAAGGTGTTGTCCGAGTCTTCCTGATCGCTCGAGTCCCCTTCCCTCACTCTGGATTCGTTGTTCGAGGGCACCTCCTCCTCTATTTCCAGCAGGCTCTTTTCAGCCACGTTCATGTTTCGGGAGGCGGGTGGGGGGAGGTGGGAGGGGAGAAAAAGAAAAGAGACTCTGTTTTATTTTATTTATTTATTTATTTTATTTATTTTATTTGGTCACAACAATATACGTAGGTATCATACAAAAGATTATATAGTATATAAACACATATATGAGTAAATATAAGGAGGTATAAGCATATATATAGGAAGAAGAAAAGAAAGACAACAGGACAGGAACGGTAGGCACGTTTGTGCGCTTATGCATGCCCCTTATGGTCCTCTTAGGAATGGGGTGAGGTCAATAGTAGAAAGTTTTTGGATAAAACTTTTAGGATTATGGGAAGAGACCACAGAGTCAGGTAAAGTATTCCAAGCACTGATGATTCTGTTACAGAAGTCGTATTTTCTGCAATCTAGATTAAAGCGGTTGACATTAAGTTTAAATCTATTAGTTGCTCTAGTATTATTGCAATTAAAGCTGAAGTAGTCTTTAACAGGAAGGACATTACAATAGATGATTCTGTGAGTTAAGCTTAGGTCATGTCGAAGGCGACGGAGTTCCAAGTTTTCTAAGCCTAGGATTTCGAGTCTGGTGGGATAAGGTATTTTGTTGTTTTCAGAGGAATGGAGAACTCTTCATTGTGTTTTTATTTACAGACGGGGTGGGGGGTGGGAAGGGGAGGAGAAATTCCATCGACAGTGGAAGGCATTGATCTGTAACTTTATTCGCTCTTGCAAAGGCAGGCAGGGCTCGTCTTACGGCCGCGAGTGAGCCCGAAGCCTCCGTTGCTAAGCGAGACGGCCATTAAATGAGCTTTGCCCTGTTTTAAGACCTTCCTTGCCATGGTGGTTAAAGGGAATCGCTGAGGTTGGTAAGTTACTCATGGATTCCCTGTTGATTTTGCTCGGCGGAAGGTTGCAAAAGGGGACCGCGTGACCCCGGGTCCCACGGTGACGGTCGTAAATACGAGTCCGTTGCCAAGCGCCTGAATTTTGATCACGTGGCCACGGGGAGGCTGCGACGGTCGTTAAGTGTGAAAAACGGCCCTAAGTCACTTTCTTCAGTGCTGTTGTAACTCCGAACGGTCGCTAAGCAAACAGTTGTAAGTCGAGAACTATCTGTAAGGCATGTTTTGTTTGCATTTAGGGTTCGGGTTCATTTAGCAACCATTCAAAGTCACAATGGGACTGAAAAAAAAAGTGACTTAGGACTTCGTTTTTCACGCTTTTACGACCGTCGCGGCCTCCCCGTGGTCACGTGATCAAAATTCCCACGTTTGGCAACGGACTCGTGTGGACAACAGCTGCCGTAAACCGGGGGGGTCACGTGATCCCCTTTCGTGACCTTCGCGACCGGCAAACTCAAGGGGGGAAAAGCCAGTTTCGCTTAACGGCCGTGTTCCTAACTTAACAGCTTCGGTCGATTCGCTCCGGAAGCTCGTCGCATGGGGTAAAATTCACCGCGTGCACGTCTCGCTTAGCCAACAAGGTTTGGGGGGTCCTAAGTCAAGGATTTTCTCTATGGGCAGCAGCCCTCGACTTAACAACAGTCTGTTCGGTGGCCGGTCGCTAAATTTTGGGCTCCACCGTGGTCGTTAAGTCGAGGTCCAGGCGTTTCTCTGGGGTTCTTTTATCAACCCCGGGTTTTTTTGGCCTTCCTACCTCTTTCTCGAAGTGGTGCAGATCCCCCTGTTGTTTTATGAGCTCTTTCTTCACAAGCTGCGCTTTCGAATCCAGCATCTGCTCCGACTGGCTCAGCAGCTCTTTCACACGCTCCATGTCCTGACTCAACTCTTCCGACAACTCGACCTGATCCACGCAGACCGAAGGGATGCTCTTCTGCTCGAGCCCGAACGACGGGGAGGCGCCCTGCGTGGACGGCTGGGTGAGGTCCCAATCGGACAGAACCTCCACTCTGGCACGCTTCTGTGAAGGAGATTTCGAAAGCAAAACCTGATGGAGTTTTTTTGGTTTTTTTTTTTTTTTGAGGGGTTGGTGGTGTCTGGAGTTTCGGCCAATTCTGAAGATTTGGGTTTGCAGGAGGTAAGGTGGGTAGTCCTCAACTTACAACCATAAGGGAGCCTGCCCGTGATGGCCATAAATTGAGGATTAGCCGGGTTGCCTTCTGCATTTTTCTCTATTCCGATTCCTATTCTATTCCTATTCCATTCCATTCCATTTTCTTCTATTCTAAATTCATTTTATTCTAATTCTAATTCTATTTCTTATTCTACTCTACTCTACTCCACTCCACTCATTTTATTCTAACCTGCTATGGTATGAACGGTACGTAAGCCTACCTAAGGGCTTATTGCTGTTGCCATTAATTAATCTCGCTATGACTATTTCCTAATATGTTTTGATTGCTTATTTGTACCCTATGACTATCATTAAGCGTTAATGATGATAAGATTCTTGACGAACGTATCTTTTCTTTTATGTACACTGAGAGCTTATGCACCAAAGACAAATTCCTTGTGTGTCCAATCACACTTGGCCAATAAAAAATTCTATTCTGTTCTATTCTATTCTATTCTATTCTTTTATTCTATTCTATTCTATTTTTCTATTGTATTCTTATTCTTATTCTATTTCTATTCTATTCTATTCTATTCTATTCTATTTTTCTATTGTATTCTTATTCTTATTCTATTTCTAATTCTATTTCTATTTCTAATTCTATTTCTTATTCTATTCTATTCTATTCTATTCTATTCTATTCTATTCTATTCTTTTATTCTATTCTATTTTTCTATTGTATTCTTATTTCTATTTCTATTTCTATTTCTATTTCTATTTCTTATTCTATTCTATTCTATTCTATTCTATTCTATTCTATTCTATTCTATTCTATTCTATTCCATTCCATTCCATTCCATTCCATTCCATTTCTATTTCTATTCTATTCTATTCTATTCTATTCTATTCCATTCTCTATTCTCGATTCCTTATTCTATTCTATTCTATTCTATTCAACTTTGTGGCTTTTGGGGGGGTAGGGAAACCATGTTCCGGCAGGTATCAAGGCTCGAGACAAGACCAGGAAGCAAAGAAAAGAAAAGAGAGTGATCACCTCTTCCGAAGTGCTCTCTAAAACAGAGGCCTGCCATTTCAGGAGCTGCTCCAGCTGTTTGTGCATTGCCTGGACCTCTTCCCGCAGAACGGCGATCACTTCCTCCTTCCGGATACACTCGGCTTCAAAAGGAGCCAGGCGGGCAACCTCCTCCCCCAACTTATTAAGGCTCAGATCCTGGGAAGGGAACAAAAAATTCCTTTTAGCCCAACGGCCCCACGACTTCCAGATTTTCTATTCTAGACCTCCACGGGACTCGCAAGCGAACAACAGCCGCCTGTTGTTCCACCTAGACCACACC
Organism: Ahaetulla prasina; assembly: GCF_028640845.1. Classification (NCBI taxonomy): domain Eukaryota; kingdom Metazoa; phylum Chordata; class Lepidosauria; order Squamata; family Colubridae; genus Ahaetulla; species Ahaetulla prasina. Next base: position 2,482,784 of record NC_080556.1, on the reverse strand, counting down.
TAGAGTCCTGCATCCAGTTTTGTTCACCACACTATAAAAAAGAGGTTGAGACTCTAGAAAGAGTGCAGAGAAGAGCAATCAGGATGATGAGGGGACTGGAGGCTAAAACATACGATGATAGGTTGCAGGAACAGGGCCTGGCTAGTCTGGTGAAGAGAAGGACCAGGGGAGACAGGAGAGCATCTTCCAATATTGGAGGGGCTGCCAGAGAGAGGAGTTGGGGGTCAAGCTATTTTCCAAGGCACCCGAAGGCTAGACAAGGAATAATGGATGGAAACTGATCAAGGAGAGATTCAACCTGGAAATAAGGAGAAATTTTCTGACAGTGAGAACCATCAACCCATGGAACAGAAGTTGCCTTCGGAAGTTGTGGGAGCTTCATCCCTGGAGCCTTTCAAGAAGAGACCGGACTGCCATCTGTTAGAAATGGTATAAGCAGGTCTCCTGCTTGGGATGGGGGTTGGACTAGATGACCTACAAGGTCCCTTCCAACTCGGTTAATCTGTTAATCTGCAATCTGCTCCTTGCAAACCGCTCCTTTCAGCCCCTTTTCTGACCGCTCATCTGCTCATCTTAAAAATGCCCTGCTTTTTATTAAACTTTTGCAAGTTGGAAAACGAGCCACAGGGCTCCTGGTTCCGTCCATGCCTCCTCCGTGGGCAAACGTCGGCTCTCTTCTTATCACGTCCCGAAACATCTCTGGCCAAACCTTTCCGCCCTCGTTCCTGTTCCTTCCGTTGGGCTGGCGGGTTCGAATCCTCACCTTCTCGTGAAGCACAGGGATGTACCAGGGCATGCGGTTCCCGGAGTGGGCTTTAAGATGGCCTTGGGGGACGATGCCTTCTGTGAAGCTCTTCCATTTGGGCAACACCAGCTCCGAGGAGGAAGCGGAATAAACTGGGAAGAGAAAGGTCACTCAAAGACAACCCGAAGAGGACAGTCTGCACCCCAAGGGTTGCTGGGTTTCCCCCTCTTTTTTGGGGGGGATGTGGGGGGAACAGAGGCCGGCCTATGGAAGAGATTCTTTGTAGTTCAGGGTTGAAACGGGGGCTTGGTGGTTTTCTTGCAGACGTTTTCACGACCCAGCTAGGGAACGTCATCAGTGCTAGAAGGGAGTGGGGATTGTGGAGAAGAGGAAGAGGAGGAGGAGGAGGAGGATTGTGGGGTCCTTGGTTAAAGTCCACACGTTGCAAGGTTGACCTGCTGTATGTTCCTGCTATAAACCTGCTATGTGTTTTTGGGGGAGGGTGATGGGAAGAAAACCTGTAATTGAATCCGGACAAAGAAACTTACATCTGATGCGACTCCTTGAGTCCCAAATGTCGGGATTTTGGAGCAAGGAACTCCAGTCGTCCAGGGATATCTGGGAAGTCAGACTCATGGTGCTGAGGTTGATCGGGAGAACTCCAGTTCTCGAAGCGCTGCTCGCTGGTGGGGAAGAGGAATGGGGTGAGGTGGGGGCAGCGAGCAGAGAATTCAATGCCGACTCCTTCACGTCTGGGGTGGCACAAAGTCTCCTGCCTTGGGTCGGGGGCTGGACTAGAAGACCTCCGAGGTCCCTCCCAGCCCTGGGATTCTATGTTATTCTACGCTAAGAGGACTGAAGCTTGGAAAATGTGGATCCACCACTGCGCTAAGCGGCTGCTTGCATCAGCACGAGAAATGGACAGATAGTCCTTGGCTTACAACCACCCATTTAGTGGCCGTTCGAAGCTTACCGCAGTCCTTTAAAAAGGGCTTTTTCACACTTAACGACCGCTGCAGCGTCACATGATCCAAATTCAGACACTCGGCAACCGACTCGTATTTATGACAGTCGCAGTGTCCCGGGGGTGGGTGGGTGTCATTTGATTCCCCCCCCCCCCGCCTTTGCGACCATCCAAGGAGCAAAGTCAACGGGGGAAGCCAGATTCACTGAACAACCGTGTGACTCACTTAACGGCTGCAGGGATTCCCTGAACAACGGCGGCCAGGAAGGCCGTCGAACGGGGCAAGACGTTCGTTTCACGACCATTTCTGGCCCAGCGAAGGAACTTTGGGAGGGGGGGGGAGGGGGGAAGCCCTCCGTCACGGTCGTTAAGTCGAGGAATCGCCTGCACGGTGCGATTTCACCGCCCGCCCAACCGAGCCGGAGTCGGGAGCAGGGAGGCCAAGCAAGTGACAAAATGGACCTGCCAATGGTTGAGGTTTTTTGTTTTTTTTTACCAAGGAGGGTCGCCGATGTCGCCTGGTTGCAATACTGAGGGCACCCGGGCCGTTTCAAGAAGCATTTCTGCAGCAACGATGAGTCGGAAACATCGTTTGATAGATTGGAGACTTTCCTTTGTTCCTCGGCCTGGGAGACGAGAGAAAGTAGAGTCAACGCCTTCTGGTTTATCAGGATTTTATTTTACTTATTTTACTTGAGAGTGTATAAGGTAAGAGATATAATAGGGGTGAAATGCTGCCGGTTCAGACCAGATTGCCCGATCCGGTAGCGATGGCGGCGGGTGGTTCGGAGAACCGGTAGCAAAAATCCCCCTCCCCCAAGCCCAGGTGAGCCATGCGATCATCAGAGGCTTTTTTTTTTAACTTTTAAAAGCATTTTTTCTTCGGCTGATGATCACGCAGCTCAGCTGGGATCGTCAGAGGCTTTTAAAAGCATTTTTTCTACACATAACTGCAATCAGAATTTACGGTATTTATTACATTGATATTAATTCTCTAATCTTACAATCATAAATATTACTATTACATAAGTATAAATATTACAAAAATATTTACAGACCCCTCGCATCCTGGACATAAACTGTTTCAACTCCTACCCTCAAAACGACGCTATAGAGCACTGCACACCAGAACAACTAGACACAAGAACAGTTTTTTCCCGAAGGCCATCACTCTGCTAAACAATAATAATTCCCTCAACACTGTCAGACTATTTACTAAATCTGCACTACTATTAATCTTCTCATCGTTCCCATCACCCATCTCCTTCCACTTACGACTGTATCACTGTAACTTTGTTGCTGGTAATCCTTATGATTTATATTGATATATTGACCATCATTTGTGTTGTAAATGTTGTACCTTGATGAAGGTATCTTTTCTTTTATGTACACTGAGAGTATATGCCCCAAGACAAATTCCTTGTGTGTCCAATTACACTTGGCCAATAAAATTCTATTCTATTCTATTCTATTCTGTTCTGTTCTGTTCTATTCTATTCTTAAGCATAATAAACCTATTCATTTCCCCCTCTTAACACATCTTCTAATAAGAATATAATAGTAATATTAAACACAATAGTCTTAACAGTCATATTTGTAAGAATCATGATATTGTTTACGTCTCTTGTCTTAGCATATTTTCAATATTTCACTGATCTCCATTTATTTCTAACTTCTTGTCAGCCTCCACTCCAATCTTCACTTCTGTTTGTGCATTTTATATTTAGTAGTTAGATTGCAATGTTATTATGTTTAGTGTAGATTAGCTCATGAACATAAGGTGCATTACTATCCTATACAGGAAAGGAGAAGAGGGCCGTTTAAGAGTGTCGTCTGTCGTCTGACGTAAAAAAGTGGAGGGGGAGGAAAGGTTTAAAATCACCCATGAAGACCAGATGCGCGGGCTTTTCAACGAAACCTGCATTCTTGACATGCCAAGCAGCCGGAGACCTTCGGAAGAAGTTTACCACGGGGGCCGAGTGGGAGCCGACATTGGCCCAGCCCTGCCTGACTTCTTGTGGGAAGGAGGGACTAATGAGGGGATATGGGATGTTGGCCATATTTTGTCTCAGATTCAACTATCCACAGCTGTATTCCAGATGTAATTAGCAAAAGTACTTTTCTTTATTTTCAGATGAAGTCAAGGTGTATTCTTTCCTAAATATAATCGGAGGCAGTCTCACATTTAGTTGAATCTCACCACCATGTCGACCAACCAGGATTTAAATTTAAGTACCGAGGGGGTCAAAAAGAAAACTTCGATGGGAAGCCAGCCAACCCCTGTAATTGAGGAGGTACCAGAACGTATGTCTACTGCTACGCTTCAAGCTAAACTGGAGGAAAGCAGAGCTCTGTGGATGGAACAATTGCAGTTGGAAGACAAACGAGACAAGGCCAAATGGTCGTTAGGGGTGGGCGGTCCGCCAGACCCCGAAGAGCTTCCTTCTGGAATGACTACAAGGAGAAAGACAAAAGAGAGGCTTTCAGATTGGCAACTAGAGCAGGAAATCAGAGATAAGCTCCAGTTAGAGGAGGCGTTACGTCTGTACCGAGAGGTGAGAGAGAGGCAAGCAGCTCGCCAAAGGTATGAATCCCCTATTCGGTCCTCCAGTGGGGAGGGGGATGAAGATGAAGGAACTTCCAGGGGAGCAGCTGGGGGGGTGTCCCACCGCGAAGAGGTTTCGGAGGAACCAGAGCCAGAAACCCCTTCCCCAGAGGCAGGCGAGTCTGATGGAGGACGGATGCCACCTGCTGGCCAGGTGAGGCTGCGCAGAGGAAGAAAAAAGCCCAAAATCCCCTCCCTGTCTGTAAAATTCAATGGAGATGCCAAGGAGTTAGGGCTGTTCCTGGCATTAGTGAATAACCATATGATGGACTGGGGGGAAGAGTATTGGTCGGAGGCAGCACAGGTTAGGGCCGTGACCCGAAACCTAACAGGAAGAGCAGCTGCCTGGTTTGTGTCGTTATACAAGGGATGCTCCCCGTTACTGGAAAACTACGAGCACTTCATGACCGCCTTGAGGAGGAGGTTCGAGGACCCCCTGGCAGAGCACAAGGCCAAGAGACGGATGAAAACCATCAGACAGGGGAGGAGACCAGTGGCCGACTACAACCAGGAGTTCAGTGATCTGGTTCCCCTGATGAGAGGATGGTCGGAGGTGACCCTTGTGGATATTTACAAAGATGGCCTGAATAGGGACCTCTATGCCCTGTGCCGGTCGTGGGCCTCTCCAACCACACTGTACGGCTGGTATACCCTGGCAGCGGAGATGGAAATCAAATTGGCAAAGGATCGTGATCGGGCTGAGCGCGCTGGGAGGCAAAACCCCGCCCGTTTCCCTAGGGGCCCTCCAAAGGACTCCCCTACTTCGGAGAGCGGGAGGCAACGATCCACCGCATGCTTCAGATGTGGAAAGGAAGGCCACCGAGCGGCGGACTGCCGGGTGAAGCTGGTGTCAAAGACAACCCCTAGCGGTGGAAAGGGACCGGTGAGACCAACTACCAAGGCGCCAGAGCGGGCAAAGTCAGGAGTAGGCATCGCCAAGAAGGCCACTCCCATCGAGGAGGAGTGTGGGACTCCGACCGTGTCCGATGACAGCGAAACCACTTCCGATTCTGATGAAGACCATCTGACAAGTGGAAAACGGCTTTCAACTGTCCCCTTGGCTGTTTTCAGTTTTGAGTACTGCGGGGGGCTCCCGCGGTTTTCATGCAACTGATAAAATGAAATACTCCACCAACACTTGTTCAGAGGGGTCCTCATTTACCTTGATGACATTCTTACCTACACAGAAACAATGGACCAGCACATAAAGCTAGTAAGAGCGGTACTCAAAAAATTATTAGCAGCGGAACTCTATGCCAAACTATCCAAATGTGAATTTCATCAGACAAAAATAGACTTATTTGGGATACCGCATCTCGGCGGACGGATTGGAAATGGGCCCAGGGAAGGTGAAAGCTGTCTTAGAATGGGCTCCCCCACGCAAACAGCTGCAAAGTTTTTGGGGATTTGCGAATTTTTATCGTCAATTCATCCCCTCCTTTGCTCAAATTGCTCTGCCTATCACCAACCTCCTAAAGACTAAAGGAAATACGAAACCCAAACCTTCACTACCCCTTGAATGGTCCATGGAAGGCCAAGCAGCTTTTGAAAAGTTGAAACGACTGTTTGCGGAAAGGAGAAATACAGGAAAGGAGAAGAGGGCCCTTTAAGAGTGTCGTCTGACTGGCTTTTCAACGAAACCTGCATTCCTGACATGCCAAGCAGCCGGAGACCTTCGGAAGGGGGGGGGGGGCAAGACAGCTGTATTCCAGATGTATTTAGTAAAAGTACTTTTCTTTATTTTCAGATGAAGTCAAGGTGTATTTTTTCCTAAATATAATCAGAGGCAGTCTGACACTTCTGTTTCCATCCATAAAATAGCTCCCATGTCGTATAATATTCAGTTGGTTCTTTCTCGTGTAAAGCCAGCATTAATCTATTCATTTCTGCACATTCTAACATTTTCCTAATCACATTCTCGTCAGGGTTTCTTTCCTGCTAGAGCAGAGGGTTGGACTAGAAGACCTCCGAGGTCCCTTCCAACTCTTGTTATTCTGATTCTGGAGAATATTTCCAAATATTAGTATGACTAATTTTTGCAAATCGACCAGTCCAGACACTGCATACCTGTTTCTCATAATAACGTTTGACAGCATGAAATGCTTTACTGGGATGAATTTTCTCACTGTCTGGATGATTCCACACGAGGGTCTGTTGAGGGAAACTCGTCTTCCGCAACTCGCTTATCCCCTTTGTCATTAAGGTAAGATTTTTCTCCATGAATGCAAGAACCTCGTCCTCTCTTCCACCGAAAAAGCCCTGGGATTTTTTTTAAAAAATCAAGTTTTAAAAAATTATCGTGGCTCATCAAGATGCTGTCGACTCCATCCTAGATCAATAAATAGATTTTTTTTTTCAAACCCAGGACCTGGTTTGAAAGGGGGGAAATAAAGAGATGATCTCTTTGGCTGTATTTATTTCATTTCTTTAAAAAGAAATGATACATGAGATTATAATCAGCAAACATCCCTTTGTTCCAATATGTACATAATATGTATGTATGTATCTATCCATGTATGTATCTATCGATCTATCTATCTATCGGTATCTCTGTCTATCTATCATATCTATCTATTTATCTATCTATCTATGGTATCTATCTCTATCATCTCTCTCTCTCTCTCTCTCTCTCGGTATCTGTCTATCGGTATCTATCAATCTATCATATCTATCTATCAATGTCCGCTGGCGACCCCCAGGGGGAGAGCCTTCTCTGTGGGGGCACCTACCCTCTGGAATGAGCTTCCCCCAGGACTTCAACAGCTTCCTGACCTCCGGACCTTTCGCCGCGAGCTGAAGACATATTTATTCTTCTGCACAGGGCTGGCATAAAATGATTAATAATTTTAATTGGGTTTTTATGGTTTTTTATGGTTTTAATGTGTATTTTAATTAATGGGCCAAATTGAATAGGTTTTTTTAATGGGTTTTTTAACTGTATATTAACTGTATATTGTATGCTGCATTGTGTTTTTACCTGGCTGGAAACCGCCCTGAGTCCTTCGGGAGAAGGGCGGTATAGAAATTAAATTATTCTATTCTATTCTATTCTATTCTATCTATCTATCATATCTATCAGTATCTGTCTATCATATCTATCTATCTATCTATCATATCTATCAGTATCTATCTGTCTATCTATCATATCTACCTATCGGTATCTATCTGTCTATCATATCTATCTATCTATCTATCTATCTATCTATCTATCTATCTATCTATCTATCTATCATATCTATCGTTATCTATCTGTCTATCTAATCTATCTATCTATCTATCTATCTATCTATCTATCTATCTATCATATCTGTCTGTCTATCTATCTATCTATCTGTCTGTTGGTATCTATCTATCGATCGATCGATCGATCGATCGATCTATATTTATCTGATATTAAATAATTCACATATTATTATATAAAGTAATAATGATAGCAGTAGAAATAGAGGAGTAAAAAATGCAGGATTGGTAGCCAGGCTGAAGTCTTCTTCCTTTCTGGCGGCTTGATCAGAGGGTAATCCTTGGGTTTCCCAGGCTGGGGCTTATGGGGATGGTAGTCCATCGTCTGCGAAAGGCAGCAGGTTGGAGGAAGCCGGCTTACCTGCCTGAAAATAAACACACGGAGTAAGGCTTAATCTGCTCACGTCAATAAACCCCCATGACAGGCTGGACGGCTAAATTAACCCACCTCGAGACCCCGATTGTGATTCACACTGGTGCAACGACAAGACTAACTAGGTTTGTATGAAACCTGGTTAAGGCTAAGGAAGTTTGGGGGTTTTTTTCGTAAGGGAGGGGGTATTATTGTTGTTATAAACTCAAATGGTTGGGTTCTGTAACCGGGTTCCCCCAAGCCAATTTTGGGGCCAAAAAAGAAACTTCTCCAATTTAAGCCTCGGCTATAAATGATGGAAATTATAACGGCCATTTCTATGGCAAAGAAACCCAAAGCCTCCATCTCGCTTCTTTCCCCACATTTCCTCAGTGAGGACTAGCTACATGCTGGAGCAGGGTTTATAAGCACGTGACCAAATCCCTCCCCCTCCTCCTCCCTCCCCCCCACCCCGCCCTCCAGGAGGCTCAGGAAAGAAGAGGAGGGAGGGCGGGGTTTATGGGCACGGAGAACAAAGGGGCGCGGCCAGTTGACGGAGGCGGAGCCACATAAGACGTTTGGGGTGGAGGGGTCTCTTACGTTCGGTCACCTCGGACCCCTCGCCGCTTTAGGCCCTGGGGTCGTTCAACGGTTCTCGGGCCTCCTTTTTCAGGTAGGCCAGCCTCGGTTGCTTAGCAACGGGAGGGGGAAACTCGACGCGCGGCGCGATGACGTCAACCCCTGCGCCACCTAAGGGGGCCCGCATGCGCGGTCGAGGGTAGACGGGACGAGAAAGGGCACCTCCGAACGGGCGATCTGATTGGGGGCCGAGTTCCGCGCATGCGCCTAAGGGTTGCACTGGATCGGCGTGGATTTAGCTGGGAATTTGGGGGGGATCTTAAAAGGATCGCTTTTTCCGGGCCACTGGGTGCGGGATCGCGGCTGGGCATCCCCTCCTTGCAGGTAAGGCAGAAAATCACCGGGTGCATAATAATTGGTCCATAATAATTAATAATAATTAATAATAGTTGCATCAACTGCACCGGTTGAATTGCAGGCTGCTTGTTGCAAGAAGCTGTTGTTGCACAGGATGGAGTGTGTGTGTGTGTACGTGTGTGAAACTCCTCCCGTCGGATCAGCTCTTTGCAAAAACCACTTTCCCGCTTGCAGCCATCCTTGCAATGCTGCAGAAATTCAACAGGTGCAGCTCCTGCTTTGCAACCTGGGTGCAAGGAGGAAACCCCCCCCACACCTTTGAGCCTCCTCCTCCTCTCAGGTGCTGCTTCCGACCCTTAAATGCTCCCTTGCAAGGTTTTTTTGGTTTTTTTTTAACAGCTGGGTCCCCTTTGTCCGCTAACAAACCTCAGTTTGTTTGGATCCTGGCTTGTCAAACCAGCTTCCTGAATTCAGTTTGCATTAACCCCCCCAAAAAAAAACCAGGTTTAGGACCTGCACAAACTGGGATTGCAGCTGCTGGTTTATACCAGCAGGGTATAAAAGGTTTTTTCGTCTTATAACTGGTAGTCCTCGACTTACAATTGAGACAATTGAGTTATGTTACGAGACAGTTATTAAGTGAGTTTTGCCCCGTTGTTCCGTGAATCGCCGCAGTTGTCAAGTCACACGGGGGTTAATTGAATCCGGGTTCCCCACTGACTTGGCTTGTTAGGTCACAAAAGGGGATCACAACTGTCATAAATAGGAGCCTGCTGCCGAGTGTCTGAATGTTGATCCTGTGACCATGGAGACCGCGGTCGTAAGTGTGAAAAAAACGGTCCTAACTCCCTTTTTCCATTGCCGTTGTAACTTCAGTCTCTAAACAAACCGTTTTAAATCAAGGACTACTTGAAGTTATGTTTTTATATTTATTTAAAACTGAATTAACTATAGGAGTCATTCAGGATTTTCCAGATGGCTTCACCTTTAAGCTTGGGTGGACTTCAACTCCCAGAATTCCCCAGCCAGCATGGAGAAATTATGGGAAGATGGCTGGCTGGGGAATTCTGGGAGTTGAAGTCCACCCAGCTTAAAGTGGAATAACACTGGTTGTGTGAATCGCATCTCGGTTTCCCTGGAGTGCGTTTTTCCTTCTGATATTAAATAAATACCATTTTACAACTATATAAAATATCACGTGAAGTGTTAGTGCCACTTTATAATGCCTTGGTAAGGCCACGCTTGGAATCCTGCATTCAGTTTTGGTCGCCACGATGTAAAAAAGATGCTGAGACTCTAGAAAGAGTGCAGAGAAGAGCAACCAAGAGGATGAAGGGACTGGAGGCTAAAACCAGTGGTGGGATTCAGCCAGTTCGCACCACTTCGGGAGAACCGGTTGTTAACTTTCTGAGCAGTTTAGTGAACAGGTTGTTGGAAGAAATCATTAGGGCAGAGAACCGGTTGCTAAATTATTTGAGTCTCACTACTGGCTAAAACATATGAAGAACGGTTGCAAGAACTGGCTATGTCTAGTTTAATGAAAAGAAGGACTAGGGGAGACAGGATAGCAGTGTTTCAATATCTCTGGGGTTGCTACAAAGAAGAGGGCTGTTCTCCAAAGCACCTGAGGATAGAACAAGAAGCAATGGGTGGAAACTAACCAAGGAGAGAAGCAACTTAGAACTAAGGAGAAATTTCCTGACAGTCGGAACAATTAATCAGTGGAACGACTTGCCTGCGTAAGTTGTGAATGCTCCAACACTGGAAGTTTTTAAGAAAATGTTGGACAACCCTTTGTCTGAAGTGGGTGTACTGGTTTCCTGCCTGGGCAGGGGGTTGGACTAGAAGGCCTCCAAGGTCCCTTCCAACTCTGTTGTTATTATTATCTCTTTTATCTTTCTGTTCCTTCCCAGCAGCCATCTGGACTGCGTTCCCCCTTATTAAAATCGGATATTTTTCCCCGTTTTCCCCGCTGGAAGTCAACAACATCATGGTTCAACTAGGTAAGTGGCATTGCCGAAGGGTTTGTTTACATACAAACCCTTGTATGTAAGGGTGGGAGGGGGGACGACTAGCTTAAAAACTGTCTCGCTCAGCCGCTGTCGTCGCAAGCCAACAACTCCCCCGTATTGCTGACTGACGCTTGTCTTCCCCCAATCTCCTCTTCAACCAGGGCGCCCTCTGCTGAAGAAGTACCGCAACATCCGTGCGGTCATCCGGCTGTCCCTCGGCGGTTGCACGAACCGGCCTTTCTATCGGATCGTAGCCGCCCAAAACCGACGCGCCCGGGACGGCAAATACCTCGAGCAGATCGGCTGCTACGACCCGCTGCCCAACCGCTACGGCGAGAAGATTATGGGGCTCAACTTCGACAGGTTCAAATATTGGTTTGCTTACGGAGCTACTCCGACCAAGCCCGTCGAGAAACTCCTAGGTAAAGGCTCCGGGTTATACGTAGTCCTCGGCTTCACGACCGCTTAACCGAGCCGAAAATTTCTTGGGAGGTACATTCCGGGGAGGGTGGAAAAAACCCTCAGGGATCCTTCCTTGCGCGTGGAACATCTTTTCACTGGTAGCGAATGGAGCCCAAAATTTCGGTTTGTAAGTGGGACGTTAAGTGAGCTTTTCCTTGTTTTACGACTTTTCTGGCCGTGGTTGTTAAGTGAATCTCGGCAGCAGATAAGTTAGTAGGTTGTTAAGTGACTCCGTTGAACGTTTCCAAAGGGGATCATGTGACCCCGGGACGCTGCGACCGTCATAAACACAAACGTTTGAATTTTGATCACCTGACCAACGGTCGTTAAGTGTGAAAAACGGTCCCGAGTCCCTTTTTTTCAGTGCTGTTGTAACTTTGAACGGTCACTAAGTGAACTGTTGTAAGGCAAGGGGTACTGTATTGGCTCTGCTTTTGAAAATCAAATTTGTAAAATACTTTTAGACAATTTTTTTTTTGAGGGCAGGGCTGTCCTTGACTTACGACTGTTTGTCAGGCCCTTGTTTGACATCCCTGTCAGAACGGCACTGAACAAGGGATCACTAATCCTCTCATATACGTCCGTTGCAATGTCCCAGGATCGCTTGATCCCCAGTTTTCCAAGTGGCTTCCCGCAAGCGAAATCAGATTTTATTTATTTTATTCATTTAAGAAAATTTATATGTTCGTTTAACTTGGTGACTCTCGGTGACTCCGGGCAGCTTACTAAAATGGGGAAGCCGACAGAGAATGTTGCAAGTCAGTGATGTCTTGCTTAATGACCACATCAAAAATGTTTGTAAAATCGGGCAGTCATACAATGCCTCCCTTAACGGCAAATGTTCTAGTCCCAATTGCAGCCATAAGTCAAGGACTCCCTGTATCAGAGGTGGTGCTCAGACCGGTTTGCCCGAACTGGCGCAATGCCGTCCTTTTTAGGCACATTTTCACAGCTGGACAAATGCGCGAAAGGCACATGCCAAAGTGAGCATGTGTGCGGTGATCTGGTGGTAACAATATCTGAAGCCTATCGCTGCCCCGTGCGCTTCTTATTTTTCCTATTCTATTTGCAAAATGATGCTTAATGCGTGGAGTGATGCGTTTTTTCATTATTATTATTTTTAAAATTTGTAGGTCTTGCTGGATTTTTTCCCCTGCATCCAATGACCATCACAAACGCGGAACGGTTCAGGAAGAAAAAAGCCCAGGAAGCAGAGACGGCAGCCGAAAATAGAGATGGAGAAAAGGAAGATTCGGACGAAGAGCAGGAACAACAGCAGCAAAATTGATCCGCGGAGTGAGAAAACCGCACAACATGGTTGGAGACTGAAAGGATAAAATCGATTTTTCTTTTTTTAAATACACAATGTTGTGGCTTTCGTCTACGAATTCTCGCCCTGGATTCTCGCTCGTTCGAAGGAAACTTAATTCCCGTCTTTAAAAGAGGCGCCCGCAACTCCTGGCGCACCAAACAACAGGCCAGCTTTGCACAACCCGGAACTCGTGTCTTCCTATAAGCCGAGCGGCTTTTGGAGCGATTAAATCCCACATTTTAAAACGCACCCCACAAAAGTTTGAATTCGATGCTGCGCGAAGACGGTTCAGGAGGGTCGCGGACGAGCTGCGGCCACGTTTAGCGGAATTGTAAATAAATATCAATTTTCTGCAGAGTTTTTAATGAGCACAGTAGCCGCAGGCAAAAAGGTAGTCTTTTCCAGAGAAAGCGCATTTTCCGTAGAAACGGAAAATGCTATTTTTCTGAAACGGGGACGTTTTGAGAGCGCAGCGGTGGCCGTCTCAGGTTCTCGCTGGGTGGCGTGGACGATAGGTGCGGTGGTCGCAGGGAAAGTCACTGCAGAAAGGTTGAGGAAGGGTGCTTTGAGCCAGTCCTTCCTGGGCTGGGTTTCGTAGTCATTTGCCGTGCGTGTGAGGTGGCTGCGAGTGCGAATTTTCCCGCCCTGTTTCTAGAACCACCACTCGGTTTTCTCTCCGAGCTTTTTCGGCTGCGAACACCAAGAGGTGAGAACGGAGCGTCTCTTCGGCGCTGGTCGGAATTCTAGACGGGTCATTTTCCTGTTGGAAAAAGAGAGCAACGGGTGTCAGGGAATCCCGTCTTGGGCTATGCAGCTAGTCCTCAACTTATAACCACTCACTTAGTGGCCAAAGTTACAATAGCAGTCGGAAAAGTGACTTACGACCATTTTTCACACGATGTCGCAGCATCCCTGTGATCAAAATTCGGGACATATGGCAACCAAACTCATATTTATGACGGTTGCAATGCCCCGGGGGTGGGGGGCACATTCTCCGACTGGATTTGTAGTCTGAAATCGCCACACTGGGGAAACTTAATTCGTCCTAGTACCCATGATGGCAAGCCTGTGGCAAGCAGAGCCCGTCGGCAGCTGTTCTTCTGGTTCCCGGTGCAACCGGTCTTTGCGGGCTCCAGAAAACGGCCCGAAAAACTGGCTGTTTTCCCGAGCCAAAAACGGCCCGAAAATCCGCCAAAACCTGCTAAAAAACAGGCATGCGCACGCTGGCCGGCCGGCCTTCGGGTTTCCGGTGCTCCAGCGCGCACACGCCCGCCCGTGCCTGTTTGGGCACTTTTTGCCGAAAAGCTTCGCCATCGCCGTCCTAGTAGAACCTGCATGGACCATCGCAGTCTATCTGAGTTTAAATTAAAAAGAGGGGGGGAAAATAAATAAATAAACTTTTACCGATACGGCCGAGACGAAGTTGTGGATCAAATAATAATCCGCGCCGCAGTGACCGTTTAAACAAGCAGGGATGTCGGGCGTCGTACGGGAAGAAAAGGAGAACCTTTTTTTCTGAAGGAAGTCGAAAACTTCCACGTCTTCTCCTTCCCCTTTGCAGGACAGCTCGCCCTGGGAAAAAAGACGAGCAGAGAAAATAATAATTATTTTTGTCATTGGAAACGACTTTGAGGGAAGGCCGGAGCGGGGAGAAAGGGAAAATGAATGACTGGGTTTTAGGTTCAGGAAACTCCAGGAAAAATTAAAAGAAAACTTGAGGAGGGGAAAAAATTCTATTCCTGACACAACAGCCCTGTAGGGTAGGCCAGGCTGAAAGGCAGAAGTAATAAATAGGATTTAACTGGGTTGCATTGCCTGCCTTCCTTCTCCACTGCAAGGATTAAAATGTATGATGGTTTACAACGATATCTCTTTAATTTTTGTGATTTTAGGTGTGGACTTCAACTCCCAGAATTCCCCAGCCAGCCAAGCTGGCTGGGGAATTCTGGGAGTTGAAGTCCTCAAGTGTTTAAAGTCACAAAGCTGTATATCAATCACATTTACAGCTTGGAGAGCGGGAACAACCCAGCCAATCGTGGTTTATTCCATCATGCGTCAATAAACCGAAGTTTGGTGCAGTCTTGAGATTCGGGAGAAATATTTCCACTTCTGAAATAACTCCGTCCGCTTTCCAAGAAAAACCCAAATTAGCGTTTCGGCCCCTACCTTCGTTCCATAAATGGTTGTCGTCCGCACCCCGAGTTTTTCAGTAAAGGCGACCATCGTGAACGCAGCCGTCGCCCCGCCTTCGAATTCCATATTGACCACCTGGAAAACCATAAACACTCGACTTACGACCACAAAACATCATCATCGTTTAACAACTCCATAATCCATCGCAGGGTGGAGTCGGGGCAACTGAATGGAGCCGAGTGTTTACTGGCCAGATGCCCTTCCTGTTGCCAGTGCGGAGTTTTGTTCAGCTGATATATTCTCATTGTCCCCAGAGAGGGAAATATCTGCCTCTACTTAAGATCCAACTCATAAGTCTCCTGATTGTGAGACGAAAGCTCCACCTCTAGGCCACCACTGCACCACTCCGACTTACGACCATAATGGAACCCAAAACTCCTGTCACTAAGCGAGACATTGGCTAAAGGAGTTTTGCCCCGTTTTATAGCCTTCCTTGCCACGGTTGTTAAGCGAATCACTGTCCTTAGAAAGTTAGTAACACGGTTAAGTGAAATCTTGGCTTCCCCACTGACTCGTCTGAAGGTCGCAAAAAGGCACACTGCAACCGTCGTAAATATGAGTCGGTCGCCAAGCATCTGAATTTCGAAACGCATGACGCTGCAACAGTCACGAGGCATGAACAACTGCCATAAATCCCTTTCTTTCAGTGCCCGTTGTGACTTTCAGCAGTCACTAAACGAGCTGTTTTAACTCGAGGACTACTTATATCAGCGGCCTGAATCAGGGTCTCTCTGGAGAGATGAAAAAAGAAGCAAAAAAAACCGCTCCCGACCTTCTCCGCCCCTTTAAACTAACTTTAAAAACCCCACCGGGATGCGTTCGATCCTTCTCTTAAGAACGAGGCAGAAAAACGGAAGCCTCTTTCGCCACCAAAGATCACTTCGCTGGCTGATTTGAGACTCGAATCCAAGTCCTTTGTCTCCAAGGCTCTTCTGCGACTTGAAAATTCATTTTTGGGGTGGCGAGACGTGAAGCAAAGTGAAGGAGCAGCGAAAAAAGCTGGCCTTGCTTACCGACGGATGAATTCGGTGCATACCTGGTGGCTAACCACATCATTGTCACAATCGTAAACGCATCTTCCGTACGGGCCAAGCCGCAAAGCTTCGGTCAATGTTTCTATGTCAGACCCGCCGTTGCTGCAGACCACCGAGACTGGCCAATGAAAAGCACCCTATGATGACAATCGGCACAGATGCAAGGTTTGGGCAGATTTGGGGTGGGGGGGGTGTCCCCGAAGTCCCATTTCCCACACAAGAATAAATTGGATCAATAATTTTTTTTAAGGTTGCATTCTGAATGCACACATCGCATGAAGCCATAGAGGCCCAACACCTTGGTAATCCAATTCAATTTTCAATTCAATTTAATTTTTCAGGGCAGTTAAATGTTCAATTAATTTTTCAATGCAATTAAATGTTCAATTCAATTATTCAATTCAATATTCAGTTCAATTAAATGTTCAATTCAATTAAACATTCAATTAAACATTCAATTGCCCAATTCAATTCGATTGTGAATTCAATTTTAAATTAGATTCAGTTTTAAGTTAATACATTTAATTCAATTTTTAAATGAAGTTAAATCTTCAATTACGTTCTCAATTCAGTATTCAATTGCTCAATTCAATTCAATTGTGAATTCAATTTTTAAATACAACTCTTTAAATTAAAACATTAATTCCATTTTCAACTCAGTTACATCTTCAGTTCAATTATGTTTTCAAAATTAATTCCTCAATTAAATGTGATTTAATCCAATTTAAAACTGGTTTCATTTTTAAAACTTAAAAGTTCAATTTTAAATTCAGTTCAATTCAGTCTGGATCAGCATTTTTCAAGCGTGGCAACTTTGAAGACGCATGGACTTCAACACATCTTTAAAAAAAAAAATTTCAAAGAGTTGGAGTCCATACATCTTCAAAGTTGCCAACCATGAATTAACCTAGATGCTATCTAACCAGACCGGGTTTGCACACAAGGCTAAGCCACAAAAATATCAAAGTTACCACACCAAAGTTACCACAATTAGTTTCTTGCATACAGAGTGTGCGCACAGACAAAATGATTGATTGATAGATAGATAGATAGATAGATAGATAGATAGATAGATAGATAGATAGATAGATAGATAGATAGGCAGGCAGGCAGGCAGGCAGGCAGGCAGGCAGACAGACAATGGATTGACAGAATACAGATGGATAGGTAGGTGGATGGATGGATAAATGGATGGATAGATAGATAGATAGATAGATAGATGATAGATAGATAGATAGATAGATAGATAGATAGATAGTAGGTAGGTAGAATAAACCTCTCAAGGCTTGGGTTTATACATCTCTCTAAGCCATCCTTCTAACTACAATTTGTCCAGGAAGCCAATTCTACGCAACAGGCCATCAATCATAGTTTCATTAGCTTTGTATAGATGAAGCTATTTCATCAATAGCTTACCTCACAATTTTACATATTGGTAACAGAATTTACACAACATTCTCGGGTCTCAAGCGAAGAAACCAGGTTGGGAATTTTAGGTGCAAATCCATCCAAGAACCGGTGAAATGGCAGACTGGGTCAATTTTGAGGTTTTATAAGAGTTTCTAGATTATGCAAATAAAGGAATTGGAGAATCAAACTGGGTTTTATGATCTAATTTACCTGTTCTGCACGTTCCAGGTAGATTTTCCGAGCAGAATATGGGCAATTCCGTTCAATTGAACAGTCCAAACAGCGAGCGCCAGCACCTTCAGGCTGGAACGAAATCAAAATAAAAGACAGAAATAATGCAATATGCTGGTGGTTTTCGACTTATAACTACACAGTTATAGTCCTCTACTTACGACCATTCATTTAGTGACCATCCGAAGTTATGACAGCCCTGAAAAAAGTGACCTCTGCCCATTTTTCACACTTACGACCGTTAGAAGAAGAAGAATAAGAAGAATTTAATTTCTATACCGCCCTTCTCCCGAAGGACTCAGGGCGGTTTCCAGCCAGGTAAAACACAATAAAACATACAATATACAGTTAAAAACCCGTTTAAAAAACCTATTCAATTTGGCCCATTAATTAAAATACACATTAAAACCATAAAAACCCAATTAAAATTACTAATAGTTTGCAGTCTCCCCGTGCTCAGGTGATGAAAAGTCAGGCTCTCGGCAACAGGCTCACACTTACGACGGTCGCCGTGTCCCAAGGTCACCTGATCCCCATTTTACGACCAGCAAAGTCCATGGGGAAGCCAGCTTCACTTAACCAACCAGGTTACTAACTTAGCAACTGCGGTGATCGACTTAACAACGGTGGCAAGAAAGTAAGTTCGTAAAATGGGGCCAAACTCACATAACAAATGTCTCACTTAGCAACAGAAATTTTGGGCTCGACTGCGGTCGTAAAACGAGGACCACCTCTCTGTGTTGTGTGTGTGTGTGTGTGTGTGTATGCCTACATGCAAATTAGTGCAACATTTGCACAATGACCCCACAATCAAGAATTATGTTTTAATGAATTGAAATTCTTTCAATTTGAAACCTTAAAAAGGTGGGTTTGATTCAATTAAAATGGTGATTCAATCGTTTAATGCAACTCTTGTGCCACCCCGTCAAACAAAAGACAACAACAACAACTTTTGACAAACCTTGTGCTCTTTCGTGAAATGCGACAGGCGGCCGAAAGAGGAAACTTGTAAACATCTGAAAGGAGAGGAGAAAAAAAAACAAGAGAGGAATATTCGCAGATTTAACCACAGAGGCGGTGTCAAACTCTCTAGTCCTCGATTTACGACCACCATGGAGCCCCGAATTTCTCTCGTTAAGCGAGACTCTTTTCAAGTTGAATTTTGCCCTGTTTTTTTACTACCTTCGTTGCCACGGTTGGGACCTGAATCGCTGAGGTTGTTAAGTTAATCACACTGGCTTTCCCCGTTGGCTTTGCTCATCGGAAGGTCGCAACACACCACCCCCAAGACGCTGCGACCGCCATAAATACGAGTCCGTTGCGGTCGTTAAGTGTGAAAAACGGTCACGAGTCCGGTTTTTTTTCAGCGCCGTTGTAACTTTGAACGGTCACTAAGTGGACTGTTGTAAGTCAAGGACCACCCCTACAAAATACGTCAAATTTTATATTTTTCCGAAAACGGAGGGCAAACCGCTTGTAGCGCACAAAAGGCATATTTCAATTAAGGGCGGAAAATGATAATGTTAAAAAAAACAAAAACTTTTCAGATTTCTGCATCGAATATTGTCCTCATTAAGATCGTGCCAGAATATGGGTTTTGGAGTACTTAAAAAAAACAAAAACCTGGAATGGATTTGGTACAACATTTATA
The DNA here is from genome assembly GCF_028640845.1 of Ahaetulla prasina. Classification (NCBI taxonomy): domain Eukaryota; kingdom Metazoa; phylum Chordata; class Lepidosauria; order Squamata; family Colubridae; genus Ahaetulla; species Ahaetulla prasina. The sequence goes on along the minus strand of NC_080556.1, from coordinate 2,463,637 downwards.
TATTGGAAGGGCGGTTTAGAGCACTAATCACAGTTTGAAGTCTCATAAATCACACGGGAAAAATTGGATTCCGTTCAGGTGGTTTTAGACAGGTCTCATAGCAAAGCTACGCAACAAGTTGCAAACTCAAAAGTGTCCCAACCTCAAAACGGGGCAGCATCCCACGTTGTGGAGTCTTTTGGCCTTATATATTCTTGAAATAGAATATATATTAAAAAAGCGTTTTGCTCTTTTCGTTTGGTGAACCCCCGAAATACGGAGACCTGCCTGCTCATGCTAAATGCTAACTGCCACCCAACTTCCAAGAAAAATGGCCAAGAGGATTATTTTGAGGAGTAAAATTTCTATAAGGGGAACAAAAAAAAGAAGAAGAAGAAGCGACCGTTAAAACAGTCCTTACCTTTTACTCCCCATCCAAAAATTGATCAGGTCGAAATCGTGGCAGGATTTCGCCAATAAAGAGAAAGAACTTTCGGTTTCGTTTCTCCAATTTCCCCGGACGAAGGAATGGGCGAAATGCCAGAACCCTATCTAGAGGAATAAAGGGGGAGAAAAGGCAATTGGTAAGACTAGAAAGGCTGAAAATTAAAGATTTTAATGACCGTAATGCAGTTTTAGAGCTACGGTGTCAACAAGCTATCAATCTTGGTTTCTTAGTTCTTTCCCTTCAACACTATCGGTAAAAAGCTTCGTTTATTGTTGTAAGACCTGAACATTTCTAAGTTCAAATCCCCATGTTTCAATAGTCCTTGACTTACAAGAGCTCGCTTAGTGGCCGTTCGAATTAACAACGGCACTGAAAAAATTGACTTAGGACCGTTTTTCACACTCATGACTGTTGCCTGGTCTTGTGATCAAAATTCAGATACTTGGCAACAGACTCATATTTATGACGGTCACGGTTCCGGGGGGGTCACGTGATCCAGTGGCGAAATGCAATTTTTGCTACCCGTTATGTGGGCGTGGCTTGGTTGAGGGATCATGTGACTGGGTGAGCGTAGCCAACTTTTTTTTTTTTTTTACTTTTTAAAAGCATTTTTTACTACCTATTCGCCTGAACCGGTAGTACAAAAATGCTTAAAAGAAGTAAAAAACTTAAAACAACTGAAGTGATTCACTTAACGACCATGGCAAGAAGAGGTCATAAAATGGGGCAAAATTCATTTAACAACTGACCTGCTTTGCAACAGAAATGCTGGGGCAACCAATAGCTGACACATTTCCCAACAATAATAACAGTTGGAAGGGACCTTGGAGGTCTTCTAGTCCAACCCTCTGCCCAGGCAGGAAACCCTACACCACTTCAGACAAATGGTTATCCAACATCTTCTTAAAAATTTCCAGTGTTGGAGCATTCACAATTTCTGCAGGCAAGTCGTTCCACTGATTAATTGTTCTAAATGTCAGGAAAATTCTCCTTAGTTCTAAGTTGCTTCTCTCCTTGGTTAGTTTCCATCCATTGCTTCTTGTCCTGCCTTCAGGTGCTTTGGAGAATAGCTTGACTCCCTCTTCTTTGAATAAAAACCAGTTATGAAATGCTTCCTAGTGGTTAGAGTGATTAATCTGAGCATGGAACTTAAAGGAGGGGGGGTGGGCCTTAAGAAAAGTAAAATCTCAAAAACTGGAGAAAAAAAATGTGTATTAAAAAAAATATTAAATTGGAAAAGGAGATAAGACACCCTTTCGACATAAAGTACATTTTCTGAAAAAATTCTTACAGGTTCTAGATGTTGAATATGGCAGATGTCGCCGATCAAGCCAGCATCTAGTAATTCCTAAAAAGAAAGAAAAGTTTGGTTTCCATTTTGTCCTTCTTCTTCTTCTTTTTTTCTTGTGGGATCATGAAAGCTGTTCTGTTACTCCCTTCGGCTCCTTTAAAAAAAAAAATGACAATTTTGAAAATGGGCGTTTGAGCCTGTTATTTTTTTTTCCTCCTCCATCCTCCTCCCTCTTCCTTGTGTGCTTTTAAATTAAATTAAGATATCCATTAGAACAGCTTTACTCTTATTTTGTGTATCTTTCTGCAGTTCCAATTCTAATTTCTTATACGCCTCTGATGATGGAATGATGGATTGTTTGTTTTAAAAAAATAAAACACTTTTTATAAGAACATCTTTACTCGGAGGCCTTTGGGATGAATGTTTGGTGGGGGGGAAAAAAACCCCCAGATTCAAATGCTGGTCCCTCTTAATCTTCGGGTTAACATCGCCAGCCAAGTCAGCTGTTGGAAAGAGAGCGAGCTATCATGCTGTCTGGACAAGAGAGGTCATTTAGTCCAACCCCAGCTCCCCAAGTTGGGTTCTTAAGAATAGATCACCTTGATCTTCAGGGTGACCGGATGGTAACGGAGCACGTGACACACGGCAAGGATCACGTGATTGCTTTCGCACGCCCGGACGACCTCTTTACAATCTTCTGCCGTCACCTAATTCAGAAGCAAAGCATTTTTGAAGAGAAGAAGAGATAAATAGAATAGAATAAAGAAGAGAAAATAGAAGAGGATAGACAAATAGCATAGAATAAAGAAGAGAAGAGAAATAAAATCACAACCAATAAGTCTGCTTCAGTGCTAAAAAGATAGGATTTTGACTGGAAGACATTTTTTAAAATTATGTTTTTTTTATTTAAGGTCAGATTTCTATTATTTCTCATTTCTTCTCTTCCCATGCTTGCTCTGTATGGAATTTCCCCCAAAATATTTGTTTCGCTTTGACAAACGCACCGTTTTGTTGTTGCATGTGGGGTGTGCGCAAAACGGCGACAAAACTTGAGTTTTGCAACAGCAATTTGCAGGAAAAAACCCCCCCAAAGATTCCTTCTCTAAGGTTAGATTTTTATAAATAGATACTGATAGAAATATACTTTGCATCAATATTAATAAGCAATTATCTTAATAATTTAATATTAACAATATAAATAAGACCAAATATTTGTATTAATGTTAACAACACTTTGCCAGAACTTACCGCCATGGGTTTTTCCAAAAAGATGTGAAATCCCTTAATAATTTAATATTATAATTACATTAATAATAAGCCCAAATATTTTTATTAATGTTATTCATTAATAACACTTTGCCAGAACTCACCGCCATAGGCTTTTCCAACAAGATGTGATATCCCTTTTGGGCAAAAGCTACAGCAGGTGCCTAATTGGAAGGAATAATAATAATGATGATGATAAAGTAGAAAAAGTTATAGAAAATGAGAAGGTGAAGATCTTGTAGGACTTTGGAATACAGACGGATCGTCACTTGGAACCCAACACATCAGATATCACAGTTGTCGAAAACCGAAACGTACAATTTATTGACATCGCGGTACCAGGAGATGCCAGAGTCGAAGAAAAAGAACTGGAAAAAATCACGAAATATCGCAACCTGGCCATCGAAACTACACGGCTATGGATGAAACATGTCACAGGTGATCCCCATTCTCATCGGGACACTTGGTACCATGTCCAAGAATTTTACAAAACACATCAAGAAATTGCAGCTTCCCGCGATAACATCAGCGGAACTGCAAAAAACTGCGCGACTCGGAACATCGTACATCTTAAGAAGGTACTTGGTTGAAACCTGGGATGCTGGCAGCAACCCAGATCAACCATTAGCACCAGTCAATGGTATTTGTGATGCCTTTTTGAATGTTCAGTTGACTGAGTTTCATGTATAAAGATGATAATAATAATAATAATAAAATAATAATAATAATAATAATAATAATAATAATAATAATAATAATAATAATAATAATAATAATAATAATAATATAAAGTTGTCTTGCACTATGAGACTGACTGTCTTAATGGAACAAAAAGCAATACAAACAACACACAAAAAAATCCCAAAATTGAATGATGTAAAAAAAAAAAAAGATTGCACGGTTTCAAAACTCTTTTTCTCTATAGGCAAAATTTTTATTTTCAGTTTCTTTTTCGGCGGTTAGGATGTTCCCAGGGATCCAAACGCTTGCAAACTGCAATGCAATGACAATTAAAAACTGATTTTTGTGTTTTGCAATTTTGACGAAGACAATTAAAAATAATAATAATAACAGAAGTGAGTGGGAGTTTTTTGGACCCACCTTATGGAGTCTGTCTGGAGTTGCTATAATCACGGCGTCGGCTAACTTTTCTCGTTCCGCAGCGGCAACCCAATCTTTTAAAAGAAGAAGAAAGGAGCCGCTAAAAATATTGCAGGAATTGGGGGATCCCAATGACCAGAAAAACAGAAGGGAGGACCCAGAGGTCATCTAATCCAACCCCGTGCTGAGTGCAAACTTCTAAAAAAATAATAATTGGCTGGCTGTTTACTTGAACCCGGCCGACTTCTCTTACGGGTCATGTAGTTTATTCCTAACGTTCAGTCAAGATCTGCTTTCTTGTAACTTCAATGCATTACAGGTGGTCCTCGACTTAACAACAGTTTGTTTAGTGGCCATTCAAAGTTAACAACGGCAGTGAAAAAAGTGATTTAGGACTGTTTTTCACACATGACTCTTGCAATATCCTCATTCAGAGGCTTGGCAACGGACTCATATTTACGAGGGTCGCAGCGTCACGAGGTCACATAATCCCCTTTGGCAACCTTCTGACGGGCCAAGGCCAGGGGAGGGAAGCCAGATTCGCTTAACAACCGTGTCCCTAACGCGACCACCACACCGATTCGCTTAACAACGGTGGCGAGAAAGATCGTAAAACGGGTCAAAACTCACGGAACCAACGTCCCCCTTAGCCACAGAAATGCTGGGGCTCTACTGCGGCCGTACCCATGTTTTCAAAATGATTTTTTAAAAATAATAATAATAATTTAAACCATTTTGTTTTTTAAAAAAAATATTTTTTAAACATTCAAAAAAATTTTTTTTAAAAAAGGAAAATTTAAAAAGAGTTCTTTTTTTTTTTTGGCAAGGAAGGGGTCCCCGTTTGGAGGAAAAGGAAGATTAAAATAGAGGAAGCCCTCACCGCCGAAGACATTCTCCGCCGGGATTTTATGCGCATCTTGCAGTGTTTGACGGACAAGCGCCCGAGGATCGGCCACGCCAATCACCTGGAAGAAAAAAAACCCCACCATTGCGTCAGACATTACAGCTAGTCCTGGACTTAACAGTTCATTTAGTGACGACGTTACAACGGCAATGAAAAAAAGGACGTTAGTTTTTCACACTTACAGCCTGGCAGCCTCCCTGTGACCGTGTGAACAAATTCAGATGCTTGGCAACGGACTCACATTTATGAGGGTCGCAGGGGGTCACGCAATGCCCTTTTGCGATCTTCTGCCCAGCAAAGTGTTACTCATGTAATGATTGCAGTGGTTCACTTAACAACAGAGGCCAAGGAAGGTTATTAAAGGGGACAAAACTCCCTTAACAAATGTCTCACTCAACGACAGAAATTTTGGTCGTAAGTAAAGGCGCCCTACCCGTGCCATGGTTCTGTGATCTCTATAAAGAAGGGGAGATATTTTCATGAAATATCTTAAGAAGCTGGAACCTTGCTGTGTCCCAAACGCAGCTTTTATTCTGTCGCATTTGGGAGAATAATATTAAAATACGCAATCCTGTTTTTCAAAATAAATTCAAAACGAAAAGAAAAGGAGGAGTTGGACTGAATGTACCCATCGTTAGGCATTTTGCTGGATTTATCTTAAAAAAAGTTCTTCTCAAAAGGAAAAAGTTCTTCTCAAAAGGAATATATATATGCAGCTCACCAGCTCAAATCCTCCTGCAACTCAGACTAATCTGAGCACAACCAAGCTCCCACCCAAACAGGACACACACCCAGCCAATCAGAGCACAAAAAAAACCCCATCCAATCAGAGCACAGCCAAGCTCCCACCCAATCAGTTCAAACCCCCACTAGCAGTTAAAAAGGAAGAAACAGCTGCAATCACACATTGCTCCCAGAAGCACGAAGCTGAAGCCTGAAGATGACGAAGGCAAGACACTTCCAATTTTACGCGGGAGAAAACCCGAATAACCAAAGACCTACATACAAACACCCGCGAAAACCTCAGAAAACATATATATATATATATATATGGAGAGAGAGACAGAGAGAGAGAGACAGAGAGAGAGAGAGAGGGAGGGAACAAAATAATAATTATATTAACTGCAAACCAGAATTTTACCTTCATGCGTTCTGGGTAACATAACGCATATGAAGAATAATTTTTCCCCCGGTTTCCCGCGCCAATAACCAAGACGGTGATTCTGCGAGACATTCGGACAGGAGCTCCCGACAGACCTAATCAATGAAAGGATGAGTTAAGAAAAGCTTTCGAACCATCATCCACTCCTTGCGTGGGATTAAGCCATCAGGCTGGAAATCAGGAGGTCCTGAATTCAAGTCCTGCCTTCACCACGAAAGCCAGCTGGGTGACTTTGGGCTGATCACCAGGAGACTGTGAGTTCTAGTCTTGCGTTAGACAGGAACGCCAGCTAGGTGACTTAGGGCCAATCATGAGGAGATGGTGAGTTCAAGTCCTGCTTTAGGTATGAAAGCAAGCTGGGTGACTTTGGGCCAGTCCCTCTCCCTCAGCCCAACCCACCTCACAGGGCTGTTGTCCTAGGGGGAAAAAGAAGGAAGGAGCAGTAGGTATCTTGGCCACTTTGAGTTACTTATAAAAATAACAAAGGCGGTAAATAAATAACCAAATAAATAAACATTAACCAGCTTGGATACGCTTGTTTATTTGGGTCTATCTAACCTTACATAACCTGGATAAGATTATTATTTTTTTAAAATTTACCAAATTAAATGGGAAAGAGGAAAACTCCATTTTACAGACCAATATTATTTTAAAAATTCCCATTTAGTATAAATGGATCCCACCCACAAAACTAGAGGATTAACTGGCCTTGCTTAAAATTGTTTTTTTTTTCTCTTTCCTGCAGGTTGAAAGGACGATCTTCACGCCGCGACACGCAAGTTAAAAGCATTTATTAAATGCATTCCACTCGCAAACACGTGTAAGGATTTTTTTCCCCCCGTGGGTTGTGTGAACGCAGGCAAAAATCAGTTTTTTTTCCCAGCCCTTCCCTAGACAAACCAGGACCGCACGTCTCAGTTTCCTAGAGACCAAAACAGGACCATAAATCTCAGTTTGCTACAAGCCAGGATTTCCTGGGGTTTCTTGCAAGATTAGCCTGTTTCCCCTTTTGCAAAAAAAAAAAAAATTATTCCTGCGCATTGCAAAAAAATACTTCTCCTTTCAGTATTTCCGTTGTTTTCCCAATAGGATCATCCGATGCAATTAAAAATAAAAAAAAAGGAAATTACTCACCGGCCAGAATATAATTGCATCAACCGACTCGGGAACAAAACAGACCTTTAAACAGAAGCTGCCTGGCGAAGCCACGCCCCTCCCCTGGCTCGTCATTGGTGCGAGGTTCGTCCAGCCGAGCGCTGACGTCATGTAAACGGAAGGGATCTTTATTGGCCGGCAAAGTGTGAAACCCGAAAGCTGATTGGTTGGAATTTGAGAGGGCCAAGAAGGCATAGGGAGGGGCGGGGCTCCTTTTCCATTCATCATTTCAAAGTGTGTATTAAGCTGGGCTATCACTATAATAAAGGTTTAATTCATATTATATCATATCATATATCATATTGTTATTTTATATTTATATTTATATTATATTGTTTTGTTAAGTTATGTTTATTATATATTATATTATATTATATTATATTATATTATATTATATTATATTATATTATATTATATTATGTTATGTTATGTTATGTTATGTTATGTTACATTACGTTACATTACATTACATTACATTATATTATTATATTATATTATTATATATTAATATATTTTCTTTTATATACACTGAGAGCATATGCACCAAGACAAATTCCTTGTGTGTCCAATCACACTTGGCCAATAAAAAAAGTTCTATTCTATTCTATTTATATTTATTATTATATATTAGATTAGATTAGATTAGATTAGATTAGATTAGATTAGATTAGATATTATATTATATTATATTATATTATATTATATTATATTATTATATTATATTATATTATATTATATTATATTATATTATATTATATTATATTATATTATATTATATTATATTATATTATTGGCAGGCGTATGTTTTTAAACTGTTACTGTTTTAATGGTTCTCCTTGCGGACAAAGAGATGGTGCATAATTAATTCCACACACACACCCCCTCTAAATTAGTGTTTCTTTACTTCTGCAACTTTTGAGATGTGTGGTCTTCAATTCCCAAAATCCCCAGCCAGCCTCTGTGGAGTATAACCTCCAGAAATCCCCGGCCAGCATTTGCAGACTCCACCTCCCAGAATTCCCCAGCCTTGGTGCTTTAAGACTTCACTTCCCAGAATTCCCCAGGCAGCGTGTTCCATAGGGATCAGAAATTTTGCCCTCCTATTTCTGAGTCAATCACGGGAGTAGCCTCTCCTTGTAAGGCCTTCCTTGAGATCCAGCGCAGCGGGTTAGACTAGATGGACTCTTAGATCCCCTATCACTTGACATTTTGATATTCTAGCAAAAAAAAAACCCAAACACCCCAAATCAGCCAGCTTGGATATTTTATTTTTATTAGATATGCATCTAGGATTATCCTTCCTCCCCCCCCCATCAAAAAAAGAGAGAGCATGGGACGTGGATCCCCGAAATGCCAATTTATTTTATTTTATTTTTTTTGCACTCCTTCATATGGTCAGCATCAGCGGTTGTTGTTCGTCAGCCAATTCCTCTCCTGGAGGGATTTCGTAAAAGACGCAGAGCGAGGAATACAGGCAGCCCACGAAAGAAACCACGCTGGCAAAGTACATCACCCCGTTGGCGCTGCCCACCGCTGCCGTTAAAGGACCCATGACGATGGAGACCAAAATCTGGGCCAGGAAATATTGACAGCTTAGGAGGGAGATATCGACACCCATGCCTCGTTTAGTGCCGTCTTTGTCGGTGCCGGCAAACTGTTTCGTGAAGGACAGAAGAGAGAGAGAGAGAGAGAGAGAAAAGTTTTAAAAGTTTTAAAGTTGCAAAACATGCTAACTTCGTGCCCTGGATGATTGCATGGCGATAAGAAGAGATGATAGACAAAGATACCATAGAAATATTGTAATTATACAAACAACGTTTCTCAATTTTGGCAGTTTGAAGACGAGCGGACTTCAATTCCCAGAATTCCCCAGCCATTCCCCAGGAAATTCAGGGAGTTGAAGTCTACCCCTCTTCAAACTTACTGTAGAGTAAGGAATTCTCTCATTTCTAAACCACTTCTAAATGCTTCCACCATTTTTTTTCTAAATGACTCCCTTCTGCAAGATGAGGGCCCTCTGTACATGCCCAGAGACCCTCCAGCCGAGGAATATGAGCGATTGCCATACCTGCTTACTTTGATAGTAGTCACACAGCAAGGAATAAGGGAGAGTGCAGAGGGTAGAAAACAGCACGCCGTAGGTGACGCAGAGCGACAGGATCACGTAGATATTCCGAGTCAAGGTAGCCAGACCGGTACCGAGGCCGAAAACTAAATAGGCTATAAAATACAGCGTGCGGATGCTGAAGTATTCTTCCAGTTTCTCAAGAGAGGCTGCCAAAGGAAGGGAAGTCAATTCAACCTACACAAACCGTCTCATTCCATACCTTTAAGCCGAGACCCTGCAAGTTACAAATGTGTTAATTGCAAATAATATTATTTGGAATGAATAAACCTTCCGTTGTGCATACAATTTGAATCTCAGTGCCTTTTTTTTAAAAAAAGTGTATTTTTGGGTATGAGTTTATGAGTTATCTTCAGTTTCATACAGGAGGAAAGATGGAGGGAGGGAGGGAGGGAGGGGGAAGGGAGGAGAGAGGAAGGGAGGAAAGGAAGAACGAAAGACAGGAAGGAAGGAAGGAAGGAAGGAAGGAGAGAGAGTGGGACGGAGGGAGGGAGGGAGAAAAGGAGGAAGGAAGGAAGAAAGGGTGAAGGAAGGAACGAGAGGAAGGAAGGAAGGAAAGAAGGAAAGATGAAGGAAAGGAGGGAGGAAAGGAGGAAGGAAGGAAGGGCAGAGGAAGGAAGGAAATAATAATAATAATAATAATAATAATAATATTTTAATTTGTATACCGCCCTTCTCCTGAAGGACTCAGGGCGGTGAACAGGCAGATAAAATACAAATATACACAATAGTTAAAATATCCCTTAAAAAACTAATTTAAATGTGCCCAAATATTAAAATAACATACACCCCCATAAGATTATAAAACTTTAAAAACCCATCAAATTTAAAAAGAGGGATGGAAGAAAGAAAGAAAGAAAGGAAGGAAGGAAGGAAGGAAGGAAGAAAATAAGCATAGGAACTTTCCACCATAACTTCAGAGTTAAAGCCACTAGTGGAAAAAAGTCTGGAAGATACTTAAAACCCCCAATGGGACAATCCTTAAAAGGGGCGCAACAACCTTCGTTTTAAAGCATGCGCCTTGCCATTATCGTGTTTACCAAGTGGTACAGTCCTCCCAGAGCTTCAGGACATTCCTCCCCCCCACCCCCCCTGAAAAACCTCCACCTGGATCCCACCTCCTCCCCCGTGCCATCCCCATTATACCCAAGTCGCAACACCCGCCGATTTACCTGAATACAAGGCTGCGCTGAATGCGTAGATGCACATGCCCCAGCACCCCATGGTGACGCCAGCGTTGTACCTCTGGCGCTCGTCTGAATCCGGGGGGGCTTTGGGGTTCCCTTGGTAGACCACCTCCCCCATGAAGTCGGTGTAGAAGAGTAACATCCCTTCAAACGACAGCCAGCCTGCGAGAGGAATCGGAGAACGTAACGGGGTGTCGGAAGAGACACGTCACCAGAGGAAAAAGTAGAAGGAAGGAAAGAATGGAGGAGAAGATGGTTAGAAGATGGTTTCTCAAACAGGGTCTGAGAACTGAGGGCCCTTCCAGATCTTGATGAACGACGTTTCACCCCCCAGGCACACAACAAACCAGGATTGGCCAAGCCACGATTCTTTGATAGGAGCTGCTGTGGGCCAAGAGGTGGAGCTCTTGCCTCACAATCAGGAGGTTGGGAGTTCGATCCTAGGTAGAGGCTGCCTGTAGGGTCTCCTGCTTGGGCAGGGGGTTGGACTAGATGACCTGCAAGGTCCCTTCCAACTCTTTTAATCTGATTGACACTTGTGGGCCAGCCAAGCTACGTTTTTCAAACGGGGTTAGAGAACTGAGGGCCCATCCAGATCCTGATAAGCTACGTTTCCCTGCCAGATACACAACAAACCAGGATTGACAGCCACAATTCTTGGATTGGCACTTGTGGGCCCGCCAAGCTACCTTTTTCAAACGGGGTTGGAGAACTGAGAGCCCTTCCAGACCTTGATGAGCAACGTTTCACCCCCAGACACATAACAAACCAGGATTGGCCAAGCCACAATACTTGGATTGGCACCTGCGGCCAGCCTACATCCATGTAACCACATTAGGACCAGAGGTTGGATTCACTTACCTTCCCTACCAGTTTGCAAATGTGAGCGTGCGCTTATGTCCGGGCGGGTGGGCAAAGTCTCCCGCAGTTGCCGCTACAAATTTGCCCGAACCACACAGAACTGCCTGAATCCTATCTCTGATTGGGACGTAGTTTAACCTACTGGCTGACCTACCTCTCCTGGTTGTTGTGTGTTGTGTCTGTGCCCCCCGAGCCGGGCCCCCTGCCAGAAAGTAACTCGGAAAGTGAGGGGAAAGGGCCAGAGGAAGGCCAGGTGGAGGAGACAACGAGGCCTCCGTCCTTTGACTCTTTCCCCCCCCCCAGGCCACGCCTCCAGACCCGGCTGATGTCAATCAGGCCTGGCTGGACCCTTGGTTTCGTAGGCAGGAGAGGCGGGAACAACAGAAGCAGAGGTGGGGCAGGCCTAGGAAGTGCTGAGTCATGGAGTCACACCCCACAGGATATAAAACCACTTCGTGGCGAGCAAATCAACTGCTTAACTAGAGTTGAAGTACTGTTTGTTCCTGGTTGACTCATCGGCATCAAGAGAGATAACAGAGACACTTGGCAGACGCTCGCTAGTTTGCTGCCAGAGCTGATAGTTGCCGGCTAATTAAGTCATCGCTCGTGTCTCCCGGACTGCGGAGGGGGACAGATCATCGTGAGTCGAAGCCGTTGGGAAGGACCAAGGAGAGCCATAGACATCTCCTCCATCTTTGTTTCTCAAACTCAGCAATTAGAATACACTCTCCTAGATGGAGGAATCAAACCAATCTCCTTTTTTTTTTACCTAGGAAGTGGTTGATGCAAAGGTTGCGAAGAACTTTTGGCATGTGGCAGACGGTGGAACACAGGAGCTTTATCGACAGCGGCTGTTCGGAGGCGTCGTTCAAGCCGTTCAACTCGCTCTCGTACTTCACTCCGTTCAGCAAAATATTTGCTACCTGCGTCACAAAATCAGTACTTTTAGTCAGCGAGGCGCACGGGAAGCTGCCAAACAACAATGCAGTATGCCGCCAAATTATAATATTTCTGCTTGGATCACAAATGACTGTGTTTCCCAGAAAATAAGACCCTAGCACAAATTTTCAGGATACTGGTAATATAAGCCCTACCCCCAAAATAAGCCCCAGTTAAGATCCTCAGCTGGATGGATGCATTTAGTACCGTATTTCCCTGAAAATATGACCCAACCAGAAAATAAGCCCTAATGCGTCTTTTGGAGACCCAGTCTTATTTTCAGGGAAACATGGTATAATATTATTGCAACTAGCTGAAGATGAATATTATAAAATTTCATTGGATTTGTTTTGATTTGTTCTTGTTCTATTATTCGTTGGCTTGTTATCTATATTGGACGGTCCTCCAAGACCATTTGAATCCAAGAATTTACTACAATAAACAGTGAAATTTATTTGCTATGGCATCGCTCTGGAACAGGTTGCTATTATTCTTGCAATTTTTTTCCTTATTCGGTTTTCTGGTTTTTTGTTTTTGTTTTTGGCTGATTATGGAGCATCAGAGGTGTAGAAACCATTTTGTTTACCTGTTAATTTAGGCAGACTCAGAGACAAAGAGCAAAGAATGATGAGTAAAATCTCCTGTCTTTTCTTTAACATTTCATTCTATGCAAAGGTATACTGCTTAGTAGCATGGAGGTTCTACAGAGGGGTGCCTTGGAATCCATTTCGGCCTTTTTAGAACCTGTTGTCAACTCACAAATCATCCCGGGTCTGCTCTTGAGTTGCCATAAGCCAAGAGGGATGGGAAACGGGCGAAATGGCACAGCAGCCAAAGACAGCTGCACATTCCATGCTTATCTCTCTAAAGGCTGTATCCCAGGGTTACCTACAGCAGCCTGCCGGGAGTGACCTCTACAACCCTCAAAATTGCTCTGCTGGCAAATGTGATTGATGACACACCCTGGGGGGAGGGGGGAAACAGAGTCATAATTGGAGCGTAAATTACGTAGGGTCAGAGCTGGCTTCACTTGGGAAGATACCGACATGAAGCTCCTAACAAATAACTGGATTTCTTTTGAAGCTTGCCTCGAGACTCATGATTTAATCAGGGCATCCGTCGGAATCCTGACACCTGTCTTCCCATCACAGCCTCACCTTTTCCCGGCGCTTACCACCACAATGCATTTTTGCACGGAGCAACGACGGGAGGCTCGAGCAAGGGAGCCTGGCTGCCTTTCCAGCTCACCTGTTGGCTGAACGTAACATTCCTCCGCCGTGTGCTTTCTGGAAGGTTCCCGGTGATGATATCCGGGATTGCCAAAGTCTGCGGCCGTTTCAGGATCCCCGACGAACGGGGCTTTATTGCATCCAAGGACCCCACCCTCAATCCTTCCCCGCCATTTTCTCTGCTCTCCAAGGCTCCATTTTCAGGGCAATGTAACCCTTCTGGCACTCGGGGGAGGCTGACGCTGACACCCTGTCCCGGTAAGCTTCCCGGGATGGACAGGTAGCCGTCGGTCCCACCGGTGAAGCAGTCAATGAGGACGCTGTCGATATTTGAGGTGCCGAAGGAGGAGGCAAAATCGTTGAGCCCCGTCAAAGAGCTGTCCCAGCTGATCAAGCTCCCGTATCTCGGGGTCAGGGGGCTGAGTGGAGATATGGGGCTGGTGAAGTTGGCGTACATACGGACCGGGTTTTGGGATCCCGCGGGGCTGTCCGGGGGACACTCCTCGAACAGCAGCGGGGGAGAAGGCGGGAGTGTCAAATTTGGGCTCTTCATGATGTTTTTTTGTTTGCCGAAAGACGACAAGGAGCGTTCGGGGATGCTGACCAGAGTCAAGATGGTTGCCAGCGTCAGGGTGATGGAGGTGAAGATGTAGATGACGCGTAGCTGTCCGCCCACGGCCTTCCCGAAGGCGGTGCCGTTCCAGTGAATTCCACCCACGACGTAGCCAAAGCCACCGCCGAGTCCTGCGAGGAAAGAACCAAAGCCCGGGTCAGTTTTCATTCTGGAAAGTCTCTCTCAGCTACTTTAAAGAGTTCAAAGCAAATGGATGCTTCTACTTTAAAACCTTCAAAAACAGTTAGATGCAGCTACTTTAAAGAGTTCAAAGCCAATGGATACAGCTACTTTAAAGAGTTCAAAGCAAATGAATGCTTCTACTTTAAAACCTTCAAAAACAGTTAGATGCAGCCGTTTTAAAGCATTCCAAACAGTTGGATGCAGCTACTTTGAAGATTATTAAAACAAAGGGAGGCAGCTACTTTAAAGAGTTGCAAATAGAAGGGAACAGCTACTTTGAACCTCAGTAATGGAAATGGAGGCAGCGACTTTAAAGAGTCACAAACAGTTGGATGCAGCTATTTTAAAGAATTGCAAGCAGATGGATGCAGCTACTTTAAAGAGCTGGACATAGGTGCCTGATTTTTTTGCCTTAAATCAAAGCACGGCACAGCTGTGGTTGTTGTTGTTGTTATTGGAGCTGCTGGACTACAACTCTTGCTCAAAAGAATTCGCACCAGGTTCTGGATGAGAGAATCCGAGCCTGGGTTTTGCTTGGCTCGGCTTTACGGCAGTGGGGAACCACCTAACCATGACTCAACCACCAGGCATTGCGGGAAAAACTCACCAGCTAAAAGAGCGTGAATGTTGAGCGCCCGGTCTTGATCCGACGGGCGACAGACGTCAATCATGTAGGCATGGCTGGGGTTGTCGGCCGAGTCGGCACAGAAATCCATCAAGATGACCCCACAGATAGTCAGCGCGATGCCCCATTTGTGGTTGTTGCCTGTGTCCGAGATGGCAGCGCCAATATCCCGGCCGTTCAGCATTAGGGAGAGTCCCAACAACGCCCCTGCGGAGTAGGCAGAAACCAGAAGAACAGTAGGATCACGCAAGCAACGGGCAATAACACCCACATTCCCACCGCCGTGCGTTTCTGCAAAGCCCCACAACCTTGTTAAAGATAGTTCTCGACTTACAAACAGTTCACTTACTGACCGTTCAAAGTTACAACGGCGCTGAAAAATGCGATTAGGCCCAATTTTCACAATTATGACTTTTGTAGCCTCAAAATTCAGATGCTTAGCAACTGACTTGCATTTATGATGGTCGCAGTGTCCCGGGGTCCCGTAATCCCCTTTGGCGAGCTTCTGACCCCGTAAAGTCCATTGGGACAAACCAGATTTGCTTAACGACCGGGTGACTAATTTATTCGCTGCCACAATTCACTTAACAACGGTGGCCAGGAAGGCTTGTAAACGGGGTGAAACTCACTTAACCGAAAAAAATATATGTCTTACTTAACGACAGAAATTTGGGGCTCCGTTGTGGACGTGCGTCGAGGACTATCTGGGTTTTTGCAGCAGGGGTTAATTTATGGGGGTTTGTTATGCGAGGGGTAGTCAGATTTGGACTGAAAATGATTAGACCAGGGGTCTCCAACCTTGGCAACTTTAAGCCTGGTGGACTTCAACTCCCAGAATTCCCCAGCCAGCTTTGCTGTAATATTTGACTGAGCAGGGGGTTGGACTAGAAAACCTCCAAGGTCCCTTTCAGCTTCTTCCTTCCCTCCCTCTTCCCTCCCTCCCTCCCTCCCTTCCTATCCATCCATCTCTTTCTTCCTTTTTATCCATCCCTTCCTTCCCTCCCTCTTCCCTCCCTTCCTTCCTTCCTATCCATCCATCTCTTTCTTCCTTCTTATCCATCCCTCCCTTCCTCCCTCCCTCCCTCCTTCCCACCCTCCCTTCCTTCTCCAAACTGGAGGTTTTTAAGGAGAGATTGGACAATTGTCTGAAATTGAATTCCTGCCTGTGCAGGGGGTTGGACTAGAAGACCTCCAAGGTCCCTTTCAGCTCCTTCCTTCCTTCCTTCCTTCCTTCCTTCCTTCCTTCCTTCCTTCCTTCCTTCCTTCCTTCTTTCCCTCCCTCCCACACTCCCTCCCTCCCTCCTTCCTCTCTCCTCCCTCCTTTTTCCCTTCCTTCCTTCCTTCCCATCCATCACAACTGTCCTTCCTCCCTTCCTTCTCCAACACTGGAAGTTTTTAGGGAGAGACTGGACAATTATCTGAAATGCGATCGGGTTTTCCTGCCTGAGCAGGGGGTCGGACTAGAAGACCTCCAAGGTCCCTCTTCCAGCTCCGTTGTTCTATCATCGAAATCACTCCAAGCAGGGCTTCCGTTGTCTATTCGGCATTCCCGTTCACCCCTTAAAAATCCCCCTCCCCTTCGACCTGCCCGTAAAGGCTTATAAACCTGCTATAAATACGCGAACACCTTTTCTTCCGCAAATAACGCTCCAGATCAGGCCACGGTTAAGCGATCCCTTCCCTGCACCATTTGCGTGTCCCGACGCCTCGCGTTTCTCCAAACCAGCTAAAGCAATAAGCAGAACGAATCTTCCCCGGCAAGCAGAAAGCTAGCGTGTCAGTATTTTCACTTAGGGGTAGCTAGCTTTCTTAGTGCAAGGAGACCCACCCACCCCCCTCCCCTCCAATTACCGATCGCCAAAACGAGAATGAACGGTCTCCTTCGTCCCATGCGGGAAGTGCAGCGGTCACTCCAAGCCCCCAATAAGGGCTGCAGCAGGAAACCTAGGAGGGAAAAAAAAAATAGAGGAAAATTGGAGTCCGGTGGCTTGGCTGTCAGTGTTTAGTAGAAGCCTTCTGGATGGTTCCTTGATGACGCTGTTGTTTTTACTCGCACCCCAACACAATGAGGACGAGCCACTAGGATGTAAATAGAGAACAGAGCCCACTGCCTTTGTAGCACTGATGATGTTACACAGTTCGGTAATAAAACGTCTACAAGAAAAAGCACCAAGGATTCCACCATCCACGTCTTCCTCCTTGTCTTTCTCCTCCTCTTCCTCCATGCAAAGCCAACTCCCTTCTAGCACTGATAATATTACCGAGCTGGGTCATGAAACGTCTGCAAGAAAACCACCAAGCTCAGGCAGCACCAAGGACCACCACAGTCCTTCTTCCTCCTCCTCCTCTTCCTCCCCCTCCTCCCCCTCCTTGCGAACCCCACTCTCTTCCAGCACTGATGAGGTTACCTAGTTGGGTCACGAAACGCCTGCAAAAACAAACAAACAAGCAACCCCATCAAACTCAGAGAGCATCAAGGACTCCCACAGTTGAACCCTAAACCGCCAATATACTCTTTTTTTTATTTATTTACATTTATATCCCGCCCTTCTCCGAAGACTCAGGGTGGCTTACAATGTATAAGGCAATAGTCTCATTCTAATTGTATATTTACAAAGTCAACTTATTGCCCCCAACAATCTGGGTTCTCATTTTACCTACCTTATAAAGGATGGAAGGCTGAGTCAACCTTGGACCTGGTGGGACTCGAACCTGCAGTAATTGCAGGCTGCTGTGTTCTAATAACAGGCTTCTAACAGCCTGAGTTATCACGGCCCTTAGACACCTGCATTTCACATCAAAGAAGATCAAGAAGGGTTAACCTAGAGCCTCCTTCTCACCCTCCCTCTTTTCCTGGGGCGTAATGGCTGTTTCCTTTCCCCCTAAAAGCTCTTATGGCCAAGATTCTTTTGACAAGAGCCGAGAGAGACGGATCTAAGAGTCCCACACCGGAAACGCACAACATTTCCGAGCCGGGTGCTCCGATTTTAACTGCCTCACCCAGAATCGGACTGATAAACCACACCATGCCGTACAGCTGATCCGGCAGGCCCATCTGGAGCAGGGCCGGCGTAACGTAAGCCGTCTCCATGGCGTAACTGAACTCGATCCCGAACAAGATGCACCCGTTGAACAGCAGTTCCAAGAAAGATCTCTCCGGGTGGATCTCCCCGAAGGGGACACGGTCCTTGGGGCAGGGGGTGTTGGGAGGAGGAGGCGGGGAGGGCCGGATCGATTTCCTCCGCTTGGGGTGCCTTTTGAAGTTGTTGGCCCGATGGCTGATGTGCCGGGGGACGGAGCCCGGATAATGCACCGCTTGGGTCCTCCAGAGATCCGGCGAAGAGACGGTAGGGAAGAGCAATTCGCTGGACGGACTGGCGAGGAGGGTCGGAGCGGTCATGTTGGACTTGCTGGAAGGAAGGAGGAGATGATGAGTTTACTTGTAGGAGACAACCAGGCTGAGCCCGAGGGAGGGAGGAGTCAAATGTGTCATTAGTCTTGAATCCCTTCGGTCTCACTAGCAATCTAAGCCCAGCCCTCCTGGAATTCCTTCAATTCTTCTCTACCGCCAATTCGCTTCAAAAGTTGGTAGTTCGGATTCTTGTAGAGAACACAAGCTTGCAATAAATCTTTATATTTATTTGAACTGCCTGGCCTTCCTGATTTTCCTGCCCTTGACATTACCCTCTGTCTGTCTGTCTGTCTTTCTTTCTCTCTTTCTCTGTCTCTCTCTCATTCTCTCTCTGTCTCTCTCTCTCTTTCTCTTTCTCTCTCTCTCTCTCGTTCTCTCTCTATCTCTCTGTCTCTGTCTCTTTCGTTCTCTCATTCTCTATCTCTGTCTCTCTCTTTCTTTCTTTCTCTCTTTCTGAATGTATAAAAGCATACATTCAGCCCTAACAACAACAACAACAAAAGCGTACAAAAAAAAAGAGAGAGAGGAAAAGTGATTGAATAAATTTAACATTTAACATTTAGGATCCACCCTGGCTGGTTGCCGGGGGGGAAAAAAAGAATCCATAAAACACCCCAGGTTTTTAAAAAAGGGAATTAAAAATAAGCAAAGAGAAACAGAATTTAGTCACGGATTTGAAGAATATATTTAAGCGGAGATATTATTTAATTCCTATATGTAGAAAAAGGGTTGTATAATATGAGCAAAGTTTGACCAGTTTGGAAATTTGTTAAGAAAGCTAAAAAAAAATAATAATTGAACGCCAAGCAGCAAATAGAAATATCTCTAGCTATATATTTCATCCGCTTTTGCTAAATGTTGGCTTGCAACGAAAATATATGTACTGGGTTGAATGTCATTTTTCTAGCTGGGACTTCAAGTTGCTGTGTTCACACATTGCCACTCGTTGACCTGCTAATATAAATACTAACAATTTTTTTTTAAAAAAATCCACTTTGCTTCTTCGCAGCCGGAAAGCTAAGCTCATCATGTCGCTGAGATGCTAGATTTCTATGGATGGGGATGGCTGTTTTTACAGAACTGTCTTTTGTTCCTGCCGAGCCAAATATTTTAATTTGGGAAGCCAATCGATGGAGATCCAAAAAAATAATTAAAAAAAGCCTGGCTGAACTAAAATGACCCCTTAAATCTGGGTGGAGAATGCGGTCACATACAAAACATTTCCTGACTTATTCTCCAAAGAATAAGGGCAGGACAAGAAGCAACGGATGGAAACTAATCCAGGAGAGAAGCAACCTGGAATTAAAGAGAAATTTCCTGACAGTGAGGACAATCAACCAGTGGAACAGCTTGCCACCAGAAGTTGTGGATGCTCCGACACTGGAGGTTTTCAAGAAGAGACTGCACAACCATTTGCCCGGAATGGTATCGGGTTTCCTGCTCTAGCAGGGGGTTGGTCTAGAAGACCTCCAAGGTCCCTTCCAACTCTTTTATTCTATAATCCCACATCAATTAACCAGTGGAACAGCTTGCCACCAGAAGTTGTGGGTGCTCCATCACTGGAGGTTTTGAAGAAGAGACTGAACAACCATTTGTCTGAAACCGCTATTCGGTTTCCTGCTCAAGCAAGGGGTTGGTCTAGAGGACCTCCAAGGCCCCTTCCAACCCTATTATTCTACACTTGACAGCTTGTCGCCGAGAGACTGCTCAGAAACCTAAAATCAAGAGGACTAGAAACTTGGGGGTGGGGGGAAATCAACCCTGCCCTTTTTGCTCCTGCCCTTAGCAAGCAATTTTAATGTGGGGGGTGGGAGAGAAGGGATTGAGGGAAGTGTAGGACAATCATGGCCCATTTGGGGAGGTGGGTTTCTGGGTACGAGACCCCCCCTGCTCCCCCGCTTTTCTCTTTGTCTCCTCCCCCACCCACCCAGCCAAGAGGATGGGGGAGATGCAGATGGACCAGATGCTCGGCTCCTGTATCCTCTGCAGGGCCTGGAGGCGAGCCGGTTGGGTACCAATCGGGAGCTCTCACCTGGATCACCGTGGATGAAGGAGCATCCTTGAGAGACGGGAACTGAATTCCTGCAGAGATCAGGGGGCCAGCTGCCCTGCTAACTTCATCTGCCCCCTCCCCATAAGGAACGCTGGGTGTGTGTGTGGGGGGGTGTCAGGCTGGGAGGTGATGTCACCAGCCTCCGCCCTCCTCCTCTCCCCACCCCAGCTCTGCAGACACCCGCCCATTTTCTCCCCCCTTCTTCTTAAAGGGGCAGGACGGCAGGAAATCCCAGCCTCTCTGCTTTTACCTGGTGGGCGGGGTCAGAAATGCCATCCATGAAATAAAGTCTTTCTCTATCCCGATCTGTCTGTTTGTCTATCTATCTATCTATCTATCTATCTATCTATCTATCTATCTATCTATCTATCTTTAACAGGTTAACAGAGTTGGAAGGGATCTTGGAGGTCATCTAGTCCAACCCCCTTCCCAAGCAGGAGGCCCTACACCATATCTACCTACCTACCTACCTACCTACCTACCTACCTATCTATCTATCTATCTATCTATCTATCTATCTATCTATCTATCTATCTATCTATCTATCTATCTATCTATCTATCTATCATCTAAACCTATCTATCTCTATCTGTCTGTCTGTCTATCTATCTATCATCTATCTAAATCTATCTTTATCTCTATTTGTCTGTCTGTCTATCTAGCTATCATTTATCTAAATCTATCTGTTCTATAAATAGATGATAGCTAGATATCTCTTTCTGTCTAACTCTGTCTGTGTCTGTCTATCTAGCTATCTAAATCTATCTATCTATTTATCTATTTGTCTCTGTCTATCTATCTATCTATCTATCTATCTATCTATCTATCTATCTATCTATCTATCTATCTATCTATCTATCTAAATCTATATCTCTAACTATCTCTATTTGTCTGTCTGTCTATCTATCTATCATCTAAATCTATCTATATCTATTTGTCTACCTACCTACCTACCTACCTACCTACCTATCATCTATCTAAATCGATCTCTTTCTGTCTGTCTATCTAACTCTATTTATCTGTCTGTCTATCTTTCTATCTAAATCTGTCTCTATCTATTTATCTGTCTGTCTGTCTGTCTTTCTTTCTATCTATCTATCTATCTATCTATCTATCTATCTATCTATCTATCTATCTATCTATCTATCTATCTATCTAATTTGCTGGACTAGATGGAGCTGTCCAGTTTTGGCTGAGAAAGGGAAGTCTGTGCAGCCCAGCAGTGAAGGAGCTGGGGTTTTGGATCCGGTCCTGAGAATCCACGATCCCGGGTTCAAGAGTAGCAAGGAGATGTGGCCCGCTGTGCCCGCTTCAGCCGAGCTTGCTGGACAGCGTAGTTGTTTGTGAGGCCTGCTAAAAGGGGAGCTTTCTATCCCAGCAATTGTGTGAATGAAACGTGGGAGAAAAAAAATCACAGAAATTGTTCACTTTATTTCCTGCTTTGGCCTGGATTTTTCCCTGCAATAACCCTGCGAGGTAGGCTGGGCTGAATCCTAATCTAGTTCAAATCTCAGGACAAGAGAGGACTCCAAGTTAAAGCATAAAATCCTAGACTGGAAGATTGGTGGGGGATCTTAAAGACCATCTAGTCCAACCCGCCTCTGCAGCGCAGGTCCCAGGATCTGTAGAGGCCTCAGCTTGGACGCCGACGTGTAAAAATATATCGGTGCAACGTCTAAATCTGGCTAACGGTGTGTGAGATCGATTAGGTGGCCCCAGCAGGGAGGAAGTGAGCGGAAAGAGAAAAGTGGAAGACACGCCCCTTTTTATTACATCGGCCAATGAGGCTCTCAGGACGGAGACAAGGATGCCCCAATGAGATCCTTAAGCCAAGCATTGCCAGCCTGTGGAACTTACCGCCACAGTAAAACAAAATCAAATAAATAATCAAATCATAAAAAATATAATAAAATCATTTTTTTAATTATTTTTCTTTCCATCCACTGACATTTCCCCAAAGTCTAAGACAGATTTCTTCTTTAAGGACGGATATTTGCTTCTTCCATCCTGATGAGGGGGATGAGGAAAGAGAGAAAACAATGGGAAGGAACAGACAGTCCTCGATTTATAGCGGTTTGTTTAGTGACCATTCCAAGTTACAACGGCACAGTCAAAAGGGACTTATGACCGGCTTTTCACACTTACGACCCCACGTGATCAAAATCCAGACACTTGGCGACTGGTTCATATTTACGACGGGCCGCAGCATACCCCAGAGTTACGTGATTCCCCTTTTGGGACCTCTGGACGAGCAAAGTCACCAGGATTCGCTTAACGACCGTGTTCCTAACTGAACCGCTGCGGCGATTCCCTTAACAAACCATGGCCGGAAAATGCCGTACCCTGAGGCAAAATTTAAAAAAGAGTCTCGCTTAGCGACGGAAGCGTGGGCCCCCAATTGTGGTCGTAAGACGAGGACTAGCCCTGCTATTGCACGGGTTTAAAACAAAGGCAAGCTGTTGGGGTTTTTTTTCGACTCTATGGACCCATATGGACCCTAACCATATTCTCTTTTAAAGCAGGGGTCTCCAACCTTGGTCCCTTTAAGACTTGTGGAGCTTTGCTGGCTGAGGGACTCTGGGAGTTGAAGTCCACAAGTCTTAAAGGGACCAAGGTTGGAGACCCCTGTTTTAAAGTATCTCCTGTTGGCCTCCCCAAAATCCGGGATGTGAGAGACGGGAATCTCTGAGCGCCGGTTTCCACTTCAGACCCGGGAAGCCACTGCGTACATCTTCGACGTCGATCTCTGCAAAGCCGGGAGGGCACCGCGAGTTTTCCTGCCCAGCTCAGCTCCTGTTTAACGACCGGGAAAGCCAAGTTCAGTTTGCGACAGGATGCAAAAAGTTCACAGCTGGGCTGTCACATGCCCCCAGCCCCCCAAAACGGTTTTGTTTTGAACGGAGTTTTGGCCAGCGGGCTTCCATCGGTCGGCGTTCGTCCCCTCGACCGCCTCCGAAATACGGGGGGGATGATATGGTCGTTAGTTTATTTATTCCTCTCACTCCCCCCCCCCCACTTTCCGGACTCAGGTGTTTTAAACAGAGAGAAAATAAGACGACAAAGATTTCGCCTGTGTTTGGGAAAGACACAGAAACCCCAGGGGGATCTACTCTGCGAGATGGAGAAATAAAAATCGATCGATCAATTCACAGCTTTCCTACCTGAAGGCTAAAGAGACTAGCCAAGACTTTTTAAGGTGGAGTTTCTCAAATGGGGCACATTTAAGAGGTGTGGACTTCAACACCCAGAATTCCTCAGCTGGCACGTATGAACTTTCAGTTCCCAGAATTCCCCAGTTGGCATGAATGGACTTCAACTCCCAGAATTCCCCAGTTGGCATGAATGGACTTCAGCTCCCAGAATTCCCCAGTTGGCATGAATGGACTTCAGCTCCCAGAATTCCCCAGTTGGCATGAATGGACTTCAGCTCCCAAAATTCCCCAGTTGGCATGAATGGACTTCAACTCCCAGAATTCCCCAGTTGGCATGAATGGACTTCAACTCCCAGAATTCCCCAGTTGGCATGTATGGACTTCAGCTCCCAGAATTCCCCAGTTGGCATGTATGGACTTCAACTCCCAGAATTCCCCAGTTGGCATGAATGGACTTCAACTCCCAGAATTCTCCAGTTGGCATGAATGGACTTCAACTCCCAGAATTCCCCAGTTGGCATGAATGGACTTCAACTCCCAGAATTCCCCAGTTGGCATGAATGGACTTCAACTCCCAGAATTCCCCAGTTGGCATGAATGGACTTCAACTCCCAGAATTCTCCAGTTGGCATGAATGGACTTCAACTCCCAGAATTCCCCAGTTGGCATGAATGGACTTCAACTCCCAGAATTCTCCAGTTGGCATGAATGGACTTCAACTCCCAGAATTCCCCAGTTGGCATGAATGGACTTCAACTCCCAGAATTCCCCAGTTGGCATGAATGGACTTCAACTCCCAGAATTCCCCAGTTGGCATGAATGGACTTCAACTCCCAGAATTCCCCAGTTGGCATGAATGGACTTCAACTCCCAGAATTCCCCAGTTGGCATGTATGGACTTCAACTCCCAGAATTCCCCAGTTGGCATGAATGGACTTCAACTCCCAGAATTCCCCAGTTGGCATGAATGGACTTCAACTCCCAGAATTCCCCAGTTGGCATGTATGGACTTCAACTCCCAGAATTCTCCAGTTGGCATGAATGGACTTCAACTCCCAGAATTCCCCAGTTGGCATGAATGGACTTCAACTCCCAGAATTCCTCAGCTGGCACGTATGGACTTCAACTCCCAAAATTCCCCAGTTGGCATGAATGGACTTCAACTCCCAGAATTCCCCAGCCAGCATTCTGATACCTATATTAAATAATACTAAAATTTCAGGATGTTGAGGAAGATGGCCCCCTTAAATACAGCTTATCCTGGTTCAGAGAAATGGAGGCTGTGGAATATTTTTCAGGCATTGGAAACCTCACACAACACCCTTATAAGGTAGGCCAGGATCCTGGACGTGGTGTGTTCTCACCCATGCTAAGAGAACATCAATGGATGCATTTGCCTCGGAGCCTCTATTGAACAGATCTCAATGGTTTCTCCAGTCTTGTAGAACGGAGTGGCTATAAATCAATGAATGAACCGATCGATCGATCGATCGATGAATTAATAAATAAGAATTCATCGCCCTGCTTTGAAGCTACACTGCTTCAGAAAGTCAGAAGTTGGCTGAATCTTCTAGAAGGTTATTTATTTCGTCTTGCTGGACTGGCTTGAATTTTTTAAAATTTTTAATTGATTTTATGGGTTTTAAATTTTATTAGTTTTACAGGGTTGATATTGTATTTTAAATGGGGCCAATTGAATAAGTTTTTTAAATGTTTGTTTTTAGCATTGTATGTGTTGTTTTTGTATTTTACTGTGGCTGTTAACCGCCCTGAGTCCTTCGGGAGAAGGGCGGTATACAAATTAAATTATTATTATTATTATTATTATTATTATTATTATTATTATTATTATTATTATTATTATTATTATTATTATTATTGTTGTTGTTGTTGTTGTTATTATTATTATTATTATTATTATTATTATTATTATTATTATTATTATTATTATTATTATTATTATTATTATTATTATTATTATGGTCCCAAACCGGTCTTGGAGATGCATGCAACAATTTGAAGAAAGCCCTAAGCATGCATTGAGAATAGTCTACGTACCAGTGGTAGGTTCCACATATTCTTACCACTGGTTCGTCGCACGCATGCCTTCCACGCATGTCCCCGGCTTCAAAAATGTGGCTAAATAGGACAGCATTAAACCACCCCCACCCGCAGTCGCCGCTACCAGTTCGCCTGAACCGATACGAACCGTCTGCTGTGTACCCATTTCACTGACCTGGAGAGGAACAATGGAGGCAACACGACAGGATAACGCAGGCCGCCAAGTTTCCCGCCGAGCCGATCAATCCCAGCCAGCAAGACCACCCAAAGTCTTGGTGGACGTCCAGAAAGACGTTGGGGGGCACGTGGGCGGCCCTTTCCATGTAGGCGTTCACGGCGTACCAGAGGGAGCCCACCAACCCCAAAACACCTGGGCAGGTGAGTCAAGAATAAAAAAAAAAAGGACGGTCACTTCAAATGCTTTAGCTGAGTTCCATATTTGCAATTAAAGACATTTCAAATATTACAATCTCGCGTATTGCACATTGTATATTGTGTTATGAAGATTAATTTGGTTTACGAAGCAACGGAAAAATCGGGTTTTCTCAAAAAAAAACAAAAAACAAGTCGAGATTCGCTTTAACGACCATGCGGTTCACTTAACGACTGCTACGATTCCCAGCGATTCCCTTAACAACCCTGGCGAAAAAAGCGGTGCAGTCGTAAAACAAGGACCAGAGACGTATGTGCCAGGCCACCGAGATCGCTTACCTCCGGTCCCGAGGGCCAGTCCAGCCGCAGAATGCATCTTCCGTTTCATCTGAGGCTCATCCAGGAAGATTTTGATGCAGTCAAGCCCTCCCACCAAAAGTACCAGGGCACAGCCCGAAAGCATGTCAGAAGTGATCAACAACGCCCTCGTCACCACAATTTTCACTGCAAAAGGAGCAAAGTTAACAAAAAATAACGGGAAAACAGAGTGGGAAGGGACCTTGGAGGTCATCTAGCCCAACCCGTTATTCAAGCAGGAGAAACTTTCGTACAGAATAACAGAGCGGGAAGGGACCTTGGAGGTCTTCTAGTCCAACCCCCTGCTCAAGGAGGAGACAATTTCATACAGAAAAAACAGGATAACAAGAGTGGGAAGGGACCACTGGAGGTCATCTAGCCCAGCCCCCTTCTCAAGCAGGAAACCCTATTACTATTTCAGGCAAAGGGTTCTCCAATTTCTTCTTTAAAACCTTCAGTAATGAAGCACCCACAACTTCTGGTGGCAAGTCGTTCCACTGGTTATTTTTTCCCCAGTGTTAGGAGATTTCTGCTTAGTTCTAGGTTGCTTCTCTCCTCGATTAGTCCTCGACTTATAACCGTTCATTTAGTGACAAGATCACTCCAAAAAAAGTGACTCGGACGGACCGTTTTTCACACTTACGACCACTGAGGCCTTCCCTGTGGTCCAAATTCAGACGCTCGGCAACCGACTCATATTTACGACGGTGGCCATATCCCCCGGGAGGTCCCGTGATCCTCTTTTGCGACCTTCTAACAGGCAAAGTCAACGGGGAAACCAGCTTCGCTTCACAACTAGGTCACTAAGTGAACAACGTCCCTTAACAACGGTGGCAAGAAACGTCGTAGAACGAGGCAGAACTCACTTAGCCCGTGTCTCACATAGCCACAGAAATCGTGGGCTCCAAGGTTTCACATGCACCCAGCCACAAAAACATGCCTAAAATATAGGATGGCACCTATTAACCCATCCACAATTTCCGCTACCGGTTCGGTGCGAACCGGTCTGAACCATCGGGATCCGATCTCTGTAACTCCACGAAAATAAATCACAGCCCTTCCAAATAAAGCAGCTATTTTTTTTGCCCCCTGAATCTATTAGGGTCTATTTTGGGGGTGGGCTAATATTTTGAGGCCCCCCCCTCTAAGTTGCACCCCAGGAAACTATTTAGCTGAATGGCCGGAAACGCTGCTGCCGGCCCGTGTGGACAACATTGTTCTGAATGGGAATGGAATGGAACGTCTTGAATTAAGCCACTTACTGGGATGTTCGGCCAAAATGGAATCGTACTGGTCGCAGGTCTTAATGCCGTCTTGGACGTTAGTGACGCATTTCCTCCAGAGGCCTTGGCACTTGTGGCTGACCTACGGAAGAAAGGGGACGATAGGCCTAAAGATGGCCGGCGGTCCTCGACTTACGTCCGTCGGAAGAGACGATGGACGTGGCCGACGTGGCTTGTGACTCAGTTTGGCCTGTGGTTCCCGTGACTGCATTTTGGGGGGCAGCATTTAAGGATGGTGGCGGCGTCCTACGGTCGCGTGATCCCGATTTATGATGATTTTGGTAGAAACCAATCACCGGGAGGTAAGGAGTTCTAGTCCCGCCTTAGATGTGAAAGCTGCTGGGTGACTTTGGGCCAATCACTAGGAGACTGGGAGTTCTAGTGCCACTTTAGATGTGAAAGCCGGCTGGGTGACTCTGGGCCAATCGCTCTCTCTCAGCCCAAGCCACCTCGCAGGGTTGTTGTTGTGGGGAAAATAGGAGGAGGAAGCCGTTTTAGATATGTTCACCATCTTGAGTTATTGATAAAAATAATAAAATTGAGATTTTTTTGAAAAAACTTCGAACATCCTTTCGTGATCCCTCTCCAACCTCCCAGGCTCCCTCCCCCTTTGTTTCAGAAAAGGAAGGAAGGAAGGAAGGAAGGAAGGAAGGAAGGAAGGAAGGAAGGAAGGAAGGAAGGAAGAAGAAAAAGGGAAGGAAGGAAGAAAGGAAGGAAGAAAAGGAAGGAAGGTAGAAGAAGAAAAAGGGAAGGAAGGAAGAAAGGAAGGAAGAAAAGGAAGGAAGATAGAAGAAGAAAAAGGGAAGGAAGGAAGGAAGGAAGGAAGGAAGGAAGGAAGAAAAGGAAGGAAGATAGAAGAAGAAAAAGGGAAGGAAGGAAAGAAGGAAGGAAGGAAGGAAGGGCAGCCACAGAGGAAGTGGGAAGACAGAGAAGAGAAAAGCAGATTTCAGCCCAGCGCATCGTTGGTATTTTCCTGCAACTGACCTCCAAGCTATCATCGGCATTCACGATCCAGCAATCCGACCACGTCGCTGCGCCCAGAAACACGGTGGAGAGCAGAGCCACAAAGAAACACAGCAGTTGTAAAGCGGCCGCCATTTCGCAGAACTGGAAGGAACCGAAATAATTTGCTTTATTCAATTTGATTTGATTTTTTAAAAGACATCATTTCTTTTTTCTTTTTTTGCCCCCTACAGCTGAGGAATATAGGCCAGTAAAAAAAAAGAGATAAGAAAGAAAGGGGGAAAAAAGAGAGAGAAAGACTGAAGAAAGAAAAGAGAGAGAGAGAGAAAGAGAGAAAGAGAGAAAGAAAGAAAGAAAGAAAGAAAGAAAGAAAAAAAGAAAGAAAGAAATATATTACTAAAGGAATTTTGAAACAAGAATTAAAAAGCCAAAACCAACTAAAAATAAAAATAAGATAAAATATATATTAAAATAGCATTCTAGTATCCTTCCTTCTTTCCTCCCTCCCTCCCTCCCTCCCTTTCTCTTTCTTTCTTTTTCTTTCTTTCTCTTCCTTCCTTCCTTCCTTCTTCCCTTCTTCCCTCCCTCCTTTCCTCCCTTCCTCCCTTGTTCCTTATTTTTCCTTCCTTCCTTCTTCCCTCCTTCCTTCCTTCCTCCCTCCTTTCTCTTTCTTTCTTTCTTTTCTTTCTTTTCTTTCTTTCTTTCTCTTCCTTCCTTCCTTCCTTCTTCCCTTCTTCCCTCCCTCCTTTCCTCCCTTCCTCCCTTGTTCCTTATTTTTCCTTCCTTCCTTCTTCCCTCCCTCCCTTCCTTGTTCCTTATTTTTCCTCCCTCCCTCCCTTTCTCTTTCTTTCTTTCTTTTTCTTTCTTTCTCTTCCTTCCTTCCTTCCTTCTTCCCTTCTTCCCTCCCTTCTTCCCTCCCTTCCTCCCTTGTTCCTTATTTTTCCTTCCTTCCTTCTTCCCTCCCTCCCTCCCTTCCTTGTTCCTTCCTTCCTCCTTCCTTCCTTCCTTCCTTCCTTCCTTCCTTCCTTCCTTCCTTCCTCCCTCCCTCCCTTTTTCTTTCTTTCTTTCCTCTTATATATTGCTACTTAAATGGTTTTACCCTTTACTTTGAACAGCATTACTTATTTCTCTTTGGATCAGTTTTATGATTATTATAACTGAAATAACATTCTTTCTTTCTTAAAAAAACCCCACACATGTTCTATACATTATATAGCGAACCATTTCTGCTCGGTAGACCTTTCTTACAAATGCTTGCATAATCTTCATTTTAAAACTCCCGATCTTGTATTAATGGCACAATTTCTCTTCTTCAACGCTGTGCCAAGTTAGATCCTGCTGCCACCTGCGGCTCTACGCAGCCTAATTTAATCAATCCATTTTACGATGATGCATTGCTTTCATCAAAGATGCTACCTTTCATTTGCATCCTACGCAATACAAATATTGGCAGCTTTTATTCAAAACTTATTTTCTGAAAGTGGTGAAGTTCTTTTATTAAACTTGAGCCATGCAGTCACATCTCTAGCTTATACACGAAGAAGAAACTATTGCTTCTTGTGGCGGTCAGTTCCACTGGCAACCGGCTCAAAATCTTTTAGGAAGTTCCCCTCCCACTCGATCTTTTCCCAAACCTGAGCACACTTTATCAACTTGTAGATCAGGTGTGTCTTGCTTTGTGACACACTCTCACAATTGCTGGCTGGCACCAAGCTTGTGTGTTGCACGCGTTTACGTCCCCAAAACCTGCATTTTGCAGAGCGAGTCCCTCTCTGTCTCTTGATTATGCAGAAAAAAAACGGGGAAATAACAATATTTACCTGGATAACGGATGGACGGATGGTCTGAGAAGCCGCTCCGGTTTGTAAAAGCAAAGCTACCTGGAGACCGTATTCCCCCAAATTGGGGTCAATCAACTGCAATATTTTATGAATCAGGGGTAAGATTTGGGCCGGGAAAAACGGAATGAAAAAAAAATAAAAATAAAAATAAATGAGCCTTTATTTTAGAAATCCACTCCCCGCTCTCGTGATCGAAAATGATTCGGATGGGGGTTAAATGTTGCTTTTTAATGTCCAACTGGCTTTGGGGTTGAACTGGTGACGGCAAGCTTTCTGGCAATTAAAACGCTTATGGGTCAGGGAGCAGGAAGGTGGATGGTTCACATCTTCAAAAGCCTGGCACGGAAAAAAAAAACACACAAAAAAACAACAACCCAGCTCGGTGGTTGTCCCAGCCGTCATTCTTTGAAGGCATAAGGGGGATGGGGGGGGTGTTATTAATAATTCCAGTTAATTTGCCTCCAAAAATAAAATAAAATAAATAAGAGCAGGTGTACCTCCTGTGGAAAATGGAGGGTTTTGACGAGCGAATGCGTGGCTGGCTAGAAATCTTTTCCCTCCATCCCTCCCTTTCTTTATTCCTTCCTTCCTTTCTTACTCTCTCCTTCTCTTCTCTCCTTCCTTCCTTCCCTTCTTTCTTCTACCCTCACCTTCCCTTCTATCTTCCTTCCCCTCCCTCCCTCCCTCCTTCCTTCCTTTTCTACTCTCCCCTTCTATCTCCTTCCTTCCTTCCTCCTTTCCTTCCTTCATTCCTCCTTTCCTTCCTTACTCCCTTCCTTCTTTCCTTCCTTCTTTTTCTACCCTCATCTTCCCTTCTATCTCCTCCCTCCCTTCCTCCTTTCCTTCCTTCCTTCCTATTCTACCCTCCCCTTCTATCTCCTTCCTTCCTCCCTCCCTCCTTTCCTTCCTTCCTCTTTTCCTTCCTTTTCTATCCTTCCCTTCCCCTTTATCTCCTTCCTTCCTTCCTCTTTTCCTTCCTTCCTTCCTTCCTTTTCTACTCTCTTTCTATCTCCTCCCTCCCTTTCCTCCTTTCCTTCCTTCCTTTTCTATCCTTCCCTTCCCTTTTATCTCCTCCCTTCCTCTTTTCCTTCCTTCCTTCCTTTTCTACTCTCTTTCTATCTCCTCCCTCCCTTTCCTCCTTTCCTTCCTTCCTTTTCTACCCTCACCTTCCCTTCTATCTCCTTTCTTCCTCCCTCCCTCCCTCCTTCCCTTCCTTCCTTCCTTCCTTCCTTCCTTCCTTCCTTCCTTCCTTCCTTCCATTTTATTAAAAATCAGAATAAAAAAGAGAAAAAGCTAAATCAATACAGATTGTCCTTGACTTACAACAAGCGACTTTGCTTGTCAGAAGGTGGCAACAGGGGATCAGGTGACCATCGTAAAATGTGAGTCAGTTGCCAAGCGTTTGAATTTCGATGATGTGACCCCCCGGGGGTGTGTGGGGGAGGCTGCAACGGTCGTAAGTGTGAGAAATGGTCCTAAGTCACTTTTTTCGTTGTCGTTGCAACTTTGAACGGTCACTAAACGGAACTGTTGTAAGTCGAGGCCTTGCTTTATCTTGGAAGAGGACGCGGAGGATCTCCGAATGTTATTTATCGGCTGATTGAAAATCTTTCCATCCCTTTTTCCGTTAAAAATATCACAACTGGATGTTGCGCTGCGCAAGAACGCTTTGTTGGTACCGACGCGAGAAGTTTGAGCTTCACTCTTGCGGAAAATTTTTTTCTTTTAGAGAGAGAGAAGTCTGGATTAGCCCAGCAAAATCCCAGCTGGGTGCCGAAAAACCACAGGAGGACGAAACATTCCACTCCAGCTGTTTCTTTGCAGCATCAATTTGTGCAGAAAAATTAGATTAATGAGTGTTTCCTGTAAGCGTCCAGTTCCCTACCCAAAAGTTTCTCCAAAAATTTAAAAAAGGAAAGGAAAAAAAATAAGGTTGTAGGGTTGAACAACCAAATCTGAAGACCTCAACAGTAGCGTTGCTGAGTAAGGGGTCTCTGCTAGGGAATAACAGGAACAGAATAACAAGAGTGGGAAGGGACCTTGGAGGTCATCTAGCCCAACCCCATGCTGAAGCAGGAGACCCTAGACCAAATCAATCAATCAATCAGAATAGAGCTGGAAGGGACCTTGGAGGTCATCTAGCCCAACCCCATGCTGAAGCAGGAGACCCTAGACCAAATCAATCAATCAATCAATCAATCAATCAATCAGAATAGAGCTGGAAGGGACCTTGGAGTTCATCTAGCCCAACCCCATGCTGAAGCAGGAGACCCTAGACCAAATCAATCAATCAATCAATCAATCAATCAGAATAGAGCTGGAAGGGACCTTGGAGGTCATCTAGCCCAACCCCATGCTGAAGCAGGAGACCCTAGACCAAATCAATCAATCCATCCATCAATCAATCAGAATAGAGCTGGAAGGGACCTTGGAGGTCGTCTAGTCCAACCCCCTGCTCAAGCAGGAGACCCTCATATAGTACAAAAGCAACGGAATACGAGAATTTATTTACGGATTTATTTTACAAAACAGGAAAACATCATCTCGTCAAAGGCAGAACCAGGCGCCAAACCAATAATAAAATAATAATCATAATCATAATGATGATGATAATGTTAAAAAGCGGCTTTATTCTACCAAAAAGGGGGCGTTGTCTTTTCTTCGCTTTCGCTTTCCCCAAAAAACGAGACGGCCTGAATGTCGGAAAACTGGTATTGTTATTATTATAGTAATAAAATTATTTTAAGCTTGCTTTGGGCTTCCCTCGTCGGAAGGCGTTTATACGCATTGGTTACCCCTTTTTACAGGCAGCCTGAAAAAGTAAAAAGAAAGGGGGGGGGTGGAATCAGAAAGGAAAAAAACAAACAAACCCAAGAGGGCTGTTAGTTGCCAAACTCTGTTTGTGAGTCTCTCTGTGTGTGTTTTGTGCGTGAACAATATTTTGGGGACACCCCATGCTGCAATTTTCATTTATTTTTTTTTTTTTTGGCAAAGCTGGGTTAAAGAGAGGTGTGCGAATTGGGAAGGCTGCCCAACCTCCCACCCTCCTATACAAAAAAAAAAAGGCAACCCTGAGACTCGTAGAATGGGAAGGGGCGACCTGGAGGTCATCTAGTCTGACCCCGCCCGCGTTGAGGACGGCAACACGTTTCTCCACCTCCAGCCTCCTCCTCCTCCTTCCTTCGGGAAAACGTCCCGTCGTAACGGGTCCCCCGGAAGAGATCCAAGCGAAAGGGAAGCTTAGACGTACTCTCTCGCGGCGGTTGTCGAAGGTTGCGATTGTCGGTAATATTGCTGCCCCCTCCTTTCTTCCGGTTTGGGGCAGGAGCAGCTGAGGAAGCTGCCCCCCAGGATCAGCAAACTGGCGGCCGACCAACCCACAAAGAGAGCGGGTCCGAATTCGTACCTGGAAGAAACCGACTTCGTTAAAAAAAACGGAACCAGATTTCTAACAAATCCTTAACCAAAAGTGGGATTCAGCCGGTTCGGCCCGGCTCGAGCGAACCGGCTGTTAACTCTGCGTGCAGATTCCTTACCAATGCTGGTTAGTTATCCTGCGTGAATTTGGATGGTGTGTTTGACTTCCGAGAAACCTAACTTGGTTGCGGCAAGAACGAATGACAGGTAGTTCTCGAATTCACTCAGCGACCGTGCGAAGCTACAACGGCGCTGAAAAAAGGGACCGTTTTTCACACTTACGACCGTTGCAGCGTCCCCAATGGTCGGGTGATCAAAATTCTTGGCAACTGACTCGCGTTAACGACAGTCGCAGTGGTCCCGGGGTTACGCAATCCCCTTTTTATGACCTTCTGACCAGCCAAGTCAATGGGGAAGCCGGATTCACTTAACAACCGCGTCACTAATTTAACAACTGCGGTAATTCACTTAACAACCAAGGCGAGAAAGGTCTCCAAACGGAGCCAAACTCACTTAACAAACGTCTTGCTTAGCAACTGAAATTTTGAGACTCCGTTGTGGTCGTAAGTCGAGGACTACCTGCCTCGGCTTCGCATTCTCTGATTTTTAGAGCTAACGTGCTCTTGAAAATGGAGGCTCCACTGCGGGATGCGAAACGGCAGGCCTTCCGCTGTATTTTGGCTGGGTTTTTTCGTTCTTCAGATAGTTAACCTCCCGGAAAATATAATTTTAGAGTTTTTGAGATGGAGGAAATAAATGTATTTTTGCTTGGTGGTATTTTTGATATATTTTTTTTAAAAAAAAAGAAACTTGGGGCAAACTTGAAATTCGAAATTAGGAGCGGGTAGAAAATGCGAGCCGGATGGATGACCTCAGGGGGACCCATAACTCACTTGGCATTCAGGGGGGTGCTGGGGTTGAAGAAGTCGTGGGTCACCCGGGATGCGTACCACGAAACGGCCCCGGCTGTGCACAGCCCTGCAAGAGAATAAAATAAATAAAATAAAAATAAAAGGGTCAGGGGGAAATTACAGGGAGTTCTTGAGTTACGACCATAATGGAGGCCAAAATTGACATTGCTAAGTGAAACATTTGTTAAAGGAGTTTTGCCCCATTTTACGGCTCAGCACCCCCTTCCTTATTTCTTCCTTCCCTTTCTCCTACTTTCTCTCCTTTCTTTGCTCCTTTGTTCTTCCATCCTCCCCTTCCTTCTTTTACTTTCTTTCTTTCTTTCTTTCTTTCTTTCTTTCTTTCTTTCTTTCTTTCTTTCTTTCTTTCTCTTTTTTCCTCTCTTGTTTTTTTTCCTGCTCTTTTATTCTTTTTCTTTTTTTGATGGCCTGTTTTACTCGCTTTTCCTTCCTTCCTTCCTTCCTTCCTTCCTTCCTTCCTTCCTTCCTTCCTTCCTTCCTTCCTGCCTTCCTTCCTTCCTTCCCTCCCTCCCTCCCTCCCTCCTCTCTTTCCATCCAGCAGCACAATTCCTCCAAACACTCCCACAAGAGGAATTTTGTTCCCTGTTTCACCCCCCACCTCTGACCAGAATGTGGCCACAGGTCCTCCCTCCTTAAAAGAATTCCATAATATCTTTATTTTGGCCCTTGACCAGCATAGAGTAAAAACATGAGATCAACAGACTGTGTTTTTTTTCCTTTTCTTCCTCTCTCCCTCCCCCACTTCTCCCTTTCCTTTCCTTTCCTTTCTCCTGTCCGTCTCCTTCTTTCTTTCCTTCTTTTTTCCCTTCCCTTCCCTTCTTCTATCTTCCTTTCCTTTCCTTCCTTTCTTTCTATCTTCCTTCCTTCCTTCCTTCCTTCCTTCGCCTGTCCCTCTCCTTCTTTCCTCCTTCTTTTTCCCTTCCTTCCTTCTTCTATCTTCCTTCCTTCTTCTGTCTTCTTTCCTTCCTTCCTTCCTTCCTTCCTTCCTTCCTTCTTCCTCTTACTTTTTATCTTCCTTTCTTCCTTCCTTCCTTCCTTTCTTCATTTTTCCACCTTCCTTCCTTCCTTCCTTCCTTCCTTCCTTCCTTCCCTCCTCTTTCTTCTCCTTGCTCTCTTCCCTCCTTTCCCCTCTCTTTCAATCTCTTTCTTCTCCCCGTCTTTTTCGTTTCCTGCCCTTATATTTCTTCCTCCCAATTAATTTTCAGTCTGGGTATCTTTTTTGTTTTTCAAGACCTGCTTCCTCATTTTCCCCTTACCAGCCAGGAGGAAAAGGACGCCTCCTAAAACCGCAATCCAGCTTTTGGCTACGGGGTTGTGGTCCCCCACTTTGGTACACTTCATGCCAATCACGCTGACAATCGACCCCAGGAAGCCCAAGAGGATGGAGACCACCATCAGCGCCCGAGACGTTTGGATGTGAACTGCAAGACAAGGCACCATTGGGTCACGTGCAGAGCGCAACGCAGCAAGAATCAATACGGCCAGTCCTCGACTTACAACGACAAGACCCTCCCCAACATGTCCGTTGCTAAGCAAGACAGGTTTTAAGTGAGCTTCCCCCACCCCTTTTTACGAACTTTCCTGCCACAGAAACCCTGCAGTCCTTAAGTGAGTCACACGGTTGTTAAGCGAATCTGAAGACGATTGCAAAAGCACATCATGTGACCCCCTGGACGCTGTGACCCGTCCTAAATAAGGAGCCAGCTGCCGAGCGTCCGAATTTAAGGAGGGCAGCAACGGTCGTAAGTGTTGAATAACGGTCCGAAGTTACGCGTGCCGAGGTGATGGGCGGTATCGAAATTTGGTAAAGAAATAAAATAGAAATAAACGCAACAAACTCCAATCCAGTTTTTAAAGGATTATCCTGGTGACTTTTAAAGACAGCCACGCCTGGGGTCATTTGGAAAAATTCCCAACTCTATCCAAAAGAGCAGAAGACCACATTAAGCAGGGGGGGCTGGACTAGAAGACCTCCAAGATCCCTTCCCGCTCTATTTTCATCGATGGATTTATTGATGGATTAATTGATGGCTTGATTAAAATAGTCTAGGATCTCCTGCTTGAGCAGAAGGTTCGACTAGAAGACCTCCGAGGTCCCTTCCCGCTCTATTCTCATTGGTGGATTAATTGATGAATTAATTGATGGATTAATTGATGAATTAATTGATGGATTAATTGATGAATTAATTGATGGATTAATTGATGAATTAAATTGATCAATTGATCAATTGATTAATTGATCAATTAATTGATGAATTAATTGATGGATTAATTGATGGATTGATTAAAATAATCTAGGATCTCCTGCCTGAGCAGAAGGTTCGACTAGAAGACCTCGGAGGTCCCTTCCCGCTCTATTCTCATTGATGGATTGATTGATTGATTGATTGATTAAAATAATCTAGGATCTCCTGCTTGAGCAGAAGGTTCGACTAGAAGACCTCGGAGGTCCCTACCATCTCTCTTCCCACGGAAGGATTGAGCTGATCAGCTGGGCAAAAACCATCCCACTCATTTTGGCAAACGCTTGTAGGCATCCACGCCCCTCACCCACACCCGCACATTCCTTTTCCACACCGCTCCCTCCAAGCCTGGCAGGAACCGAATCCACACCAACTAATTTATTTCAAGGGGAAAAAAGAAAAGAAAAAAAAAACCCAGGTCGGGAAGACTGAAATCGCAGCCTTCGAAGCAGGGCAGAAACCCCATCGCATCCCACCCCCATCCCCCCAAAAAAGCCGGATTTCGAGACGCGAAAGTGTCACGCGTGGCGTGGCTGCGTTCCCATCACCCGGGTCCCATAAATAAATAGAGATAGAGAGAAAGAGAAAGAAAGAAAGAAAGAAAGAAAGAAAGAAAGAAAGAAAGAAAGAAAGAAAGAAAGAAAGAAAGAAAGAACCAACCGTCCAGGCAAAGCCAGAGATCTGCCTCCCCCTTCCCTCCCTCCCCTGCCCCCATCGCGAGCCACGGGTGCCTTTTTTTTGCAAGGCGCGTGGGACCCGGGTCCTCTCCCCTCCGCCCCCCCCAAGCAAAAAAGCAGAAATGCCCCGTTCGGGGAAAGCCAAAGATTCCTGCCTCTCCCCTCCCTTCCCTCCCTCCCTTGCCCGGTGCCTCTTTTTTGGTTTTGGTTTTTTGCAACGCGCGTGGGTTCGTTCCCACGACCCGGGTCCTCCCCGACATCCCCCCTCTTAAAAAACCAGAAATGCCCCGTCCAAGGAAAACCAAAGATTCTGCCTTTCCCCTCCCTTCCTCCCTCCCTCCTTTCCCTGCCCCTGTGCCTTTTCTTTAACTTTTTTTTTTTTGCAACGCGCGTGGGTTCGTTCCCACGACCCGGGTCCTCCCGACGCGCCCCCACGCTCCCCAAAAAAGCAGAAATGCCCCATCCAAAGAAAGCCAAAGATTCTGCCTCTCCCCTCCTCCCTCTCTCCCTCCCTCCCTCCCTCCCCTGTGCCTTTTTTAAATTTTTTTTTTTTGCAACGTGCGTGGGTTTCGTTCCCCACGACCCCGATCCCCCAAAGAAAAGAAAAGAAAAAAAGCAGAAATGCCCCATCCAAAGAAAGCCAAAGATTCCTGCTTCTCCCTCCCTCTCTCCCTCCCTCCCCTGTGCCTTTTTTAATTGTAATTTTAATTTTGCAACGCGCGTGGGTTTCGTTCCCCACGACCCCGATCCCCCGCCAAAAAAGAAAAAAAAAGCAGAAATGCCCCACCCAAAGAAAGCCAAAGATTCTGCCTCTCCCTTCCTCCCTCCCTCCCTCCCCTGTGCCTTTTTAAAAAAACATTTCTTTGCAACGCGCGTGGATTTCGTTTCCCACGACCCCCCCCCTAAAAAAAAGCAGAAATGCCAAAGAAAGCCCAAGATTCCTGCTTCTCCCGTCCCTTCCCTGCCCCGGTGCCTTTCTTTTTGGTTCTTTGCAAGGCGCGTGGGGTCCGTTTTCTCCCCCCCGCATCAGGGCGAGAGCGCCTCTGCGCTGGTGCAAAGCGCCTCTGCTCCCTCCCCACGCACCGTCCAGCGAGAGGAGCGACTCGTGGAGCTTGCATTGCACCTGGCCGGTGCTCTGGGCGGCGCAGCTCATCCATAGCCCCTCGTACAGCCCCACGGCCGTGATGATGGCGTCCCCGGCGTAGGAGCTGTGCTTCCACTGGGGCAGAGCCGAAGCGCAGATGGCGCCCACCCAGCCGGCCAGCGCTAAGAAGTAGCCGCTCAGTTGCAGCCCCGCGCTGGCCATCGAGCCCCCCAACTGGACGGGCTCCGACCCGGGCACCGCTTTCGCCTTCGGCTGGCCGCGGGTGGAGCTCGAGCATCCCCCTCCTCGGGGCGGGCTGGCGGGCTGGCTGGCTGGCTGGAGGCGGAGGAGGACGGGCGGCGGCAGCGGCAGCGGCAGCGGCTGGACTCCGGCCAGGATGGGAGACCACCGGGAGAGCCCAGAGGTGGGCGCGAAGCGGCAGCCCGGGAAACAGGGAGCGTTGGGAAGAGCTCGGGAAGACCCCCCCCCCGGGAGAATGGGAGCTGAGGAGGGGGCTGAGCAGTAGACCGGAAAAGAGGAGCGTTTGGATGCGCTTGGGAAGTCCCCCTGGGAGAATGGGAGCTGACTGAGGTGGGGCCTGAGTGGCAGAGTGGAAAAGAGGAGCGTTTGGATGCGCTCGGGAAGACCCCCCCCGGGAGAATGGGAGCTGAGATGGGAGCTGAGCAGTAGACCGGAAAATAGGAGCGTTTGGATGCGCTTGGGAAGTCCCCCTGGGAGAATGGGAGCTGACTATGGTGGGGCCTGAGCGGCAGAGTGGAAAAGAGGAGCGTTTGGATGCGCTCGGGAAGCGCCCCCAGCCCCCCCCCCCGAGAAAATGGGAACTGACTGAGGTGGGGGCTGAGTGGCAGAGCGGAAAAGAGGAGCGTTTGGATGCGCTTGGGAAGCCCCCCTTGGAGAATGGGAGCTGACTGAGGTGGGGCCTGAGTGGCAGAGTGGAAAAGAGGAGCGTTTGGATGCGCTCGGGAAGCCCCCTGGGAGAATGGGAGCTGAGGTGGGGGCTGAGCAGTGGACCAGAAAAGAGGAGCGTTTGGATGAGCTCGGGAAGCCCCCCTGGGAGAATGGGAGCTGACTGAGGTGGGGCCTGAGCGGCAGAGTGGAAAAGAGGAGCATTTGAATCCGCTCGGGAAGTGCCCCCAGCCCCCCCCCCCGAGAAAATGGGAACTGACTGAGGTGGGGGCTGAGTGGCAGAGCGGAAAAGAGGAGCGTTTGGATGCGCTCGGGGAGCCCCCCCCCGGGGAGAATAGGAGTTGAGGTGGGGGCTGAGCGGCAGCCCGGAAAACGGGAGCTTTGGAATGAGCTCGGGAAGCACACACATACCCCGGGAGAATGGGAGCTGACTGAAGTGGGGGTTGAGCAGTAGACCTGAAAATAGGAGCGTTTGGATGCACTCAGGAAGTCCCCCAGGAGAATGGGAGCTGGAGACCACTGAGCTAGCCAGAGGCGGGCATTGAGTATCAGCTTGGAAAACAGGAGCATTTGAGAAGCCCCTGGGAGCAGGGGAGCTGGACTGTCGCCAGGATGGGAGACCACCAGGAGAGCTAGAAGTGGAAACTGACCAACAGCTCGGAAAACAGGAGCGTTTAGATGTGCTCCAGAAGCCCCCGGGGAATATGGGAGCTGGACTCTCACCAGGATGAGAGACCACCAAGAGAGCCAGAGGTGTGCGCTGCCTGTGTACATGAAGTTCAACTTCTATTGCGTATATACACATATATGTGTGTGTGTGTACAATATCATACCATAACTATCCTATCATTAACGCAATATTATAAATACATAATATATATTTAGTTTTGCCATTCCTGTCTGTTCT
Source organism: Ahaetulla prasina (assembly GCF_028640845.1). Classification (NCBI taxonomy): domain Eukaryota; kingdom Metazoa; phylum Chordata; class Lepidosauria; order Squamata; family Colubridae; genus Ahaetulla; species Ahaetulla prasina. The sequence goes on along the minus strand of NC_080556.1, from coordinate 2,422,891 downwards.
CCAAATTTTGAGCCTTTATTTCTTGGATTGATTCAGCAAAATTTCTTCTTGAAATACCCTACGATGCCATTTTCGTTTGTGACATAAAAATTGTCCAAATTGTGGTTTCACTTCCAACGGCAATTCCCAGATTTTCTCTCCACGGACCTCTACGAAGTGCTCCGGTCCCTTCAACATCCCCCCCCCAGCCCCCCAAGAATCAGGGTCCAGGGTTAGGGTTCGCTCCCCTCTTCCTGTAGCCATCCACCACGATCCCCGCCCCCCGAAACCTGTGTTTGTTGTCTCCCACAAACCAAAACAAACCACGATTGCAAGAACGAAACTTCTAACCAGGTTGGGAAAAACCGTCACCATCCCAACCTGGAAAACACAAAACAAACGTAAAATTGCGCTCGGCACCGGGATGGCTGGTGCACAAAGGCATTCCTGGCTGGAACGGCCCTCCGCGTGCGCTCAAACACACACACACAAAACACACACACACACACACACACACCTTAAAAAAAAAATTTTTTTTTGCGGCTTTGTTACCAGAAAGAACCTGAGCTGCATGCTAATCAGGTTAACCTTTGCATATCGAAGTAAGGCCGGCTTTGTGTCCGAAGATTGTGGGGGCTGCTTGCCATTTCGCCTGGAATCCGAGTGGGTTGCGTTTGTCAACAAAAAAGCCATTGACACACAACAGGCTGCCTGTGTCCTGCGAGAAATGTGTGTAACTTTTGTCGTTTTTTTTTTTTGGGTGGGGTGTTTTAAAAACGATGCTTCGGACTTCTCCAAGAAAACCGGTTGAAATAATTACGAGTGTTCGTTCATTACAGGTCATCCTTGACTTATAAGTTCGTTTAGTGCCCGTTCGAAGTTACGACGGCACTGAAAAACAGTGACTTGGGACCATGTTTTAAACTTACGACCGTTGGCAGCAGTTTCCCCATGATCAAAATTCAGACGCTTAGCTGAATTTGGTTCGTAATTACGACGGACGCAGCGTCCCCGAGTCACGCGATCAAACTTCGGACCCTTGGCCACCGCTTCGTCTTTACGGCGGTCGCAGTATCCCGGGGAGTCATGCCAACCCCACTTTTGCGACCTTCTGCCGATTCACTTCACAACTGTTAGTAATTTTAACAAGGGCAGTGGTTCACTTAACAAGAAAAGCAAAAAAATGAGGCCCAAACTCACTTGAGAAACATCTTGCTTAGTGACATCAATTTTGGGCTCCATTGTGGTCGTTAAGTTGAGGACTAGCTGTAGAAGCCGTCATTCGCGACGGTTCTTCCTAGGTAATGAATTACGATGATGATTAATCAATGCTTGCGAATTCCTGAACACCTGGGATATTTTGTTTTGTTTCGTTTTTCTGGTGTTTTTAGTAAAGTACAGAAAAATTACATTTTTCAGGCAGGGACAAAGAATGTAAAAAAGAGAATTTGCAAAAAGAATTTGCAAAAAGAGACTCTCAAAAGGGAATTGAGACTCTAATAACGTCCTTCTCCAATGGAGCAATTATTGGACGCTATACAGGTGGTTCTCCACTTATGAAAGTTCATTTAGCGACTGTTCAACGGCACCAAAAAAAAGGGACTTAGGATCATTTTTTTCACACTTACAACCGCTGCAGGATCTCCCCCCCCCCACGGTCACATGATCAAAATCCAGACACTTTTGCAACTGACTCGTAGTTATGACGGTCGCAAGATCCCAAGGGTCACATCCACAGGACTGGATTAGATTTTAAAGTTATGGGTTTTAAGGGGTTTTTATTATTTATACTATTTTTAAATTTGGCAATAGAATAAGTTTTTTAATTGTCGTTTTTAATCTGTATTTATATGTATTTTAACTGCCTGTGAACCGCCCTGAGTCCTTAGGGAGATAGGGCGGTATATAAATTTGAAAAATAATAATAATAATAATAATAATCTGTTTTTGTGACCTTCCGACAAGCAAAGTTAAGTCGCTTCACGACCAGGTAACTAATTTAAAAAACTGTGGGGATTCAACTTAACAACGATGGCAAGAAAGGTCATAAAATGGGGAAATGCTCACTTAACAACCGCCTCGCTTAGCGAGAGAAAACTTTGGAAGTCAACTGTGGCCGTAAGTCGAGGGATAAAGCAAATTTCAGCTGAACTAACGTAACCAAAGCGAAGTTTCACTTAACAACTGGAGCGAGGAAAGTAAAATGGGCCGAAACTCACAAAGGTTTCACTTAGCAACATAAATTTGGGGCTCAATGGCGCGTGGAACTCGACAGGGAGGTCAACCTTACGACCCATTCATTTTAGCGGCCATTCGAAGTTACAGCCAGGCTGGGAAAAACACAAAGAGGCCATCCTCGTCCTTATGGCCGTTTCAGGGATTGGCAACTCCTCCCCTCAACAAAGCCGACCGAGGAAGCCGTATTCACTTAAGGACCAGGCGACGTCGTTCACAATTCGCTTAAGGACCGTGCCAAATGGAATGGACGCCGGTGTTATGAAGTAGGGCGAATGTGTTAGGCCAGGAACGGACAGTCTCCAAGGGCCGCCCCAGCAACGCTGCCCTGCAGTAGTCTAGAGGTGGTGGTGGTGGGGGCTGCTGTGAATTCCTTTGGGATTCTGGGAACTGTCACCCCTCTCACCCCAAGAGGGAGGTGGCCGTAACGGAGAAGCAGCTGACCCGTTAACAAGCCAATTAAGGTGACATCAGGAGGCCGGACGTGCGCGGATTGCTAATGAGAACGGTTAAATATTTCCAACTCGGGGAACAATGGTGGCCAATGGTGCACAGCAAAGAAGGAATTTGTCATTTTGGGTTTTGTATTTCGAAAGGTGCGTTTAAAACTCCCCCCCCACCCCTCTCTCCCCTCTGCAGCTGCCTGCACTAACCAGCTTTCCCTAATCCTGGTTTTTTTTCTGGGAAAAACAAAACAAAACAAGCCAGCATGGACAGACCGAATTCTAAACCACGGTTTGTTAAGAGGCGTGGCGGCAGAACATCCTGCCTCAAAGGAAGGAAGTCCAGTTGTAACGCGAGACGGCAAAACCCGGCTTTAAATGAATGCCGGCTTGCCGAGGGGGAAGAAGGGATGGGGACGATGGGAAGCGTAGTCCAAGGGCAGGCGGCGAGTCACAAATGGCTTGCCGGGGACTCTGGAGGTGACCAAACTCCATCCAAGTTGCTGCCAGGGGGAAATTTGAATTCGCGGCGAGCTTCATGACTCTCCCCTCTGACCCCTTGGCCGGGCTGGGAATGATGGGAGCTGGAGTAGCACCTTAGACTGGGACTTTCCTGCCTGTTTTTTTTTTCCTAGAGAAAATTAGATTTTTTCCCCTCCCTCTTCTTTCTGCCTCGTTTCGCTCGCTCCTTTATAAGAAAAGCTTTCTGTCTGGTTCAATAAATTTAAAAAGCACAATTGATTCCCTTTTTTCTTTCTTTGTGGAAAGAAAAATAAAACCGGCTTTATTTTCTCAAGCAGTTCAATCTTTTGATGAAGCCCACGCCTTAAATATACCTTGTCTTCCTTCGTCTAATTAAATTTTCCTTCCCTCTCCGGCTTCAAAACCGCCCGGCTCGAAATATCCTTTCGGCCTCGCGAAGCAAACGAGTCACAAAAACAGGTTTGCAAAAATTGTATTTTATAAAAGCAGTCCTCGAATTACGACCGCCACCGAGCCGCAAGTTTCTGTTGCTAAGTGAGACATCGGGGAAGCGGGTTTTGTCCCGTTTTACGACCCCTTTCCTGCCGCCGTTGTTTAAGTGAATCTGGTTTCTTCATTGATTCCGCTTGACAGAAGGTCGAAAAAAGGGGGGGGTCACCTGAGCCCGGGACACTGCGACCGTCATAAATATGAGTCAGTTGCCCATTGATTTTGATCCTGTGTCTGTGGGGATGCTGGAACGGTCGTAAGTCTGAAAAACGGTCTTTTTTCCCCAGCGCCGTCGTAACTTTGAACGGTCACTAAACGAACTATCGGTGATGAAGCCATGTAACAGCCTGCCTCCCGGAGTTGCGGGTTCTCCATCGCCGGAATTTCTCATTATCCGATGCAGTTATGAAGACTCCTGCCTTGGGCTAGGCGGGTTGGACTAGAGGACCTCCGAGGTCCCTTCCAGCCGGATGAAATTATCCAGTCATTCAAGAAACGGGGGAAAAGGTGAACCCCGATTTATCTCCTTGCCTGTATTTTATAGTCACTGTTTTATAGTCAGCTTTCTGTCTCGCTCCCGAGACCACTCCGTACCCCAAGTTATGACGAATTATTTCATAATCCTGTTTGAACCAGATGCGGCTCTATAGTTCGTCTTTCTTTTCGGAAGCGTCTTCGGGGGTCTTTTCGGCCTCTTTGGGGTTCGGTCCCATTTCGGGGGGCAACTGGGTTTCTTCGGTTTTGAAAAGCATCCGGACCAGATCATCGGCTTGGATTCTTTCCTGAGGGGAAAAAGAGGGAATGAAAGAGAGAAAATGGGGCGTCCATTTTAATTAAATACGGCTTGAGGGGGGTCTTTTACAACGCGTGGACTTCAACTCCCAGAATTCCTGAGCCGGCATCCATTTTGGCAGCCCCTGCGAGGTAGGCCAAGCCGAGAACCGTGGATGGCAGGATTTACAGAAATGTTTATAAAAGTCAAATCAAATTTAGGTTGGCTCTAAATTCGTTGATGCCACTAAAACTTAGGGCCATAAAAAAAAACTAAGGAGAATTATTTTAGCTGTGGCCAATTTTTTTTTTTTATTCATTTACAAATCATTTTATTCAATATTTATGAAGAAATCAAAAGCCAACCCAAAGTGCTCTTTTGTAAGAACAAGAAAAGGAAGAAATGAAATAAAACATAAAAGAGGGGAAAAAAGAAAGGCAAGTAGAAATAAAAAGGAAAAAAATGACTTTTTTTGAGGGGGGAGTCTTGAGCAAATTTTTGAGGTACAGGGAGAGGAAAAGTCTGGGACACTGAGGACTAGCTACTTGTGATCTTCTAATAAAGAGAGGGGGGAAAAAGTAAAGAAGAAATAGAAAAAAAAAGGTGGGTTTTTTGGAGCAAAGTTTCGAGGTGCATAGGAAGGAGGAGCCAGGAACAATGAGGACTAGTTACATGGGACTCTCCCAATGAAGACAGCAAAAAAAGAAAGAAAGAAAGAAAGAAAGAAAGAAAGAAAGAAAGAAAGAAAGAAAGAAAGAAAGAAAGAAATAGAAAGGGGGGGAAAAAAGGAGGTTTTTTTCTTTTTTTTTGCAGCTCTGAGCAAATTTTTGAAGTGCAGGCAGAGGACGTTCCAAGAGACATTGAGGACTAGATCCTTGAGCTCACTGTCAGGTCATATATTTTTTTTACAGAGGTGAATGCCTGAACTAGATATTTTTTTTAAAAAAAAAGTCTCTTTCAATAGTTAAAAAACCCCTTTTTTTCCTGAGCTTCTCACAGCACGAAACCCCCTTCCCGTCTCCTCTAGTCTTCCTGCTGCCTTCCCTCCACAAAAAAAAGTTCCCAATTTTGAGGTGGCGGCCATTTTGACTTTTTTGCCCGCCCCTGGGTCCGAGGAGACGCGGCACTCACCCGTTCGCTATGGCGGGGGTCCAGGGTAAACCACAAGGCGATGGCGCATCGCTGGCCCTTCGTGACGGCTTTGACGCCGTGGGGGTTTTCCGATCCGGCCGAGAAGCCCACCGCCCGACCGCACTGGGGCTTCACCTCTGCCTGGAGAGCAAATTGGGGTGTGGGGGAAAGACCCCACCCCCCAAAAAAATTATTTAGTAGATAATCCCCCCTCCCCAAAATCCATCAAAGCGGCCTTGGGGTGTTGCTCCCAACCGATGTCGGCCCTGTGCTAAATTTCTGCGGTTAAGGGAGCTGTTTGTTCTCATTTTATGACTTTTCTTGCCACCGTTGTTAAGTGAATCCTTGCATTTTTAAAAAAAAAAACCTGTCCCATCGTTGTTAAGCAATCTGGTTTCCCTTTTTCATTTTGCTGGTCGCTGAAGGGGATCGCATGACCTTGGGACGCTGCGACCGTCGTAAGTATGAGTCAGCTGCCAAAAATCTGAATTTCGATTGCGGAGTTTATGGGGACGAAGGTTGTAACTGTGAAAAACGGTCATCAGGGCCATTTTTTTTCAAACGGTCATTACATGAATTGTTATAAGTTGAGGACTAACGGTAAATGCCGGATGCAAATAATAAATTAACATTTATTGGCTACACCCCATAACTGGGAATTCAGAAACTGAGAGTCTTACCGTGATGGTTGTGGCATCCAGCTCGGTAAAATAAAACTCCCCGCCTTCGAAATCTTCGTTTAAATAAAGTATGGCGCTAGAAAGCAATAAATAACTTTTATTTACTGGGAGATTAAACCCCGAGTAACAAACAAAAATAATAATCTGATTTTTCCTTGGCTTAAGCGACCGGATCCTAAAAGGAGAAGCTTCGAAATCTTTCTGGGGGATGGTGAAAATGGACAATGAGAACAACAATGTAAATGGATGAAAAGGATGCTAGTCCTCAATGTTCAAGGCATATTACATTGATTGTGTCTCGACCAGCTGTCGCTTCCGAGCAGTCTTCAAGGGCAAGCCCCAAGTCAAGGGCTCCGAAATAGTCTAATTTTATGTAGCTTCTCGGGATCTGGCAGCCCTTCGAGGTAGGCCACATCAGGAATGACATGTCATGAAAAATACTGGAACTCTGCTGTATTCATCTATAACCGTGGCAACTTTAAACCTGTAAACTTTAAACATGCTGCCTGGGGAATTCTGGGAGTCGAAATCCACAAGTCTTAAAGTGGCTGACTGGGGAATTCTGGGATTTGAAGTCCATAAGTCTTAAAAGAGCTGCTGGGGAATTCTGGGACTTGAAGTCCATAAGTCTTAAAGGCTGGCTGAGGAATTCTGGGACTTGAAGTCCGTAAGTCTTAAAGGCTGACTGGGGAATTCTGGGAGTTGAACTCCGTAAGTTTTAAAAGTGGCTAACTGGGGAACTCTGGGAGTCGAAGTCCACAAGTCTTAAAGTGATTGACTGGGGAATTCTGGGACTTGAAGTCCATAAGTCTTAAAAGAGCTGCTGGGGAATTCTGGGACTTGAAGTCCATAAGTCTTAAAAGCTGGCTGGGGAATCCTGGGAGTCGAAGTCCGTAAGTCTTAAAAGTGGCTGACTGGGGAATTCTGGGAGTCGAAGTCTGTAAGTCTTAAAGTGGTTAACTGGGGAATTCTGGGAATTGAACTCCGTAAGTCTTAAAAGTGGCTGACTGGGGAACTCTGGGAGTCGAAGTCCACAAGTCTTCAAGTTACCAAGGTTGATCTAAGCCAATATTTCTCCAACTTTAAAATGGGTGGGCTTCAACTCCCAGAATTCCCCAGCCTTCTGCGTTGGGGGAAGACGGGACCTTCAGACGCCCAGCCAAACTCACCTGTAGTCCCGAAAGGTGTACGCGGGGGGCTCCTTGACGCACACCATAGCCTCGGCGTTGAGAATGCAGTTGTCAACATGCACGGGGTGGCTGAGATCCCTTCGGTCCTCCTGTTTATCTAGGAGATGGAGTGGCAGATCCCTTTTGATCTCCTCCCCACCCCCCCCAGCTCAATTTGCTCTTCCCTTCCCCCAATCCTTCGGGGCATCCTGGGACTTACGATTCCCGCCCACCCAGCTGGAGGAAAGCCGAATAAAATCAATCAATCAAACAAACAAACAAAAAAAGCAGAAGCTGAAAACGCAGCAGGTTTCTAGTCCTCATGGCGAGCTTGAAATTCACGCTCTGCAAAAGCTGAGCAAGGAAAAAACTTGGCGGGTGGGGGGATTCTTAACCCCTTCCTACTCTCTCAGCCTCAACCTGCGGGCCTTTTGTGCCTTCCAAGTTTAAAATCAATGGTCTCTCCTCCCCAAACCCCCTCACCCCCACCCCTCCGGCCATTGCTGTCCACCTGCTCACCTGCAATGGCCGTCCGGCACACCAGGTGAGAATAGGAGAAATGCAGAGGGACGTCGAGGCGGAAGTAAGACTCCATCACACGACGGACTTTCTCCGTGGCGTTGTAGTACAGGTACGCGCTCGGCATGGGGACTCGGCCTTCCTGCCCCAGCTGCGACCCACACGGAGAAGAGAAAAAAAAAACCCAAGGTTACCCCAAATTCGAGACCACGATCTCCCACCGTTCGGGGAAGGGGTTTTAGGAATCGATTTAAAATTCCACTGAGGATTAAAGAAAAACAAACAGAAGCTTCCTTCCGCGAGCTTTGGATTCGTCTTTCGAAAGGCTGGGAATCTAGTCCTCATGAAGTCTCCGGCTTTGGGCAAAGGGTTGGACTAGAAGACCTCGAAGGGCCCTTCCAGCCTTGCTGGATCCCAGATCTTTTGCTCTTTTTTTGGAGGGGAGGGGTTTACCTTGAGGGCTTTCAGGACGGTCACCCCAGAAAAAGTCTCGCTGGGCGAATGGGGCGAGGTTTGGCCCCTATAACCGTCCCCCACGGAAGCAGCCGCCTGCAATTCAAAGAGGATTCAATTAAAATAGGGCATCGATCAAATTCGTTCCGGTTTCTTTGCGTGATTGAGAAAAGAAAACCCGGAAGGAAAAACGTCCAAAATTTTTTTTTTGCTTTTAGTCCCATTCGGGGTGCGAATTTAAAAAATTAAAGTGCCAAAAATAAAATGTAAAAAGGGGAATATATAAAGGGGAAAGAAGATGGAACGAAACTGTCATGTAAAAAGAAAACACATACCATGCGTTTATGTTACGTATGTTTGTGCTGTGTGTAATAAAATCAATAATTTTTTTAAAAAAAACCAAAAAAAATGAATTTTTATGAAAGTCAAGTTTTTATTTTATTTTATGTTGTTTATACAGATCAATGCATGAATGGTGTGAATTGTGAATCGTATATTTCACTATAATAACAATAATGTTATTACATTTCATTTTCATTGTTTCGTGTACACATATCTTTTACTATCACCCTGCAATTCTAAAGCTTTTCTTCTTTCATATACCTTCATGTCAATCTCTCTCTCTCTCTATATATATATATTTATTATTATTCCCCTCTTGTTTCTATCTCAATTTTATTTCGTTTTCCCCTCTTCCAATATCGCTATAATATTCAATATTCCCCCATTTTCCTTAGTTAACTCTTCACATTAATTTATATCAAACATTCATCCTTCAATCTTTCATTATTCATTGCCTCAATATATACTAATATTCCTTTTTTTTACTTACTCTTTTCACGTATCCAAATTACGTCTATACTTTTTACCTGTTATCTTATATACGATTGACAAATAAATATATACTCCTAGCACCAATCACAATCATTAATACACAGTCCTACAATATGGAGTATAATTCTATTAATGCACATATGTGTATTGAAATATATTCTTTCATTACCTAATCTCCCGTTTTTTTAGTTCTAATATTTCACTGCTTAATCGTATTTTTTTTTTCTTTTTGGCTCTTTAGGCAGGTAGAGAATGCAAATGCTGCCATCTAGTGGCTGAAACAAACTGCCATAGGTTGTAGGGGGAAGTCAGTCCTCAAACATACGACCACAACGGAGCCCAGAAACTTGGACATTTGTTAAGTCAGGGTTTTGGTTTTTTTGTCCCTCACTCGCTCGCTCGCTCACGGAACCACGAAACGTGGTTTCCCGAAGCAAAGGGGGAGGGGCCCCCCCTCTACACGACGTGTTCGTGCAACCTGGGTAGGTACCACAAAGACCATGGTGCTTTACTCACGTTTGTCAGTGTTTGCAATGTCAGGCACTCTTCTTCGGAGAGGACCCCGTCCACCACCACGCGCTGCGACCCATTCAGGGTCTTGGAGCTCATGGTCACTCGGAGCCCATCGTACACCAACGGGCCCCCTGCAGATGGGCGGGAAAGAAATCCTCGCGTTAGGATGGTTCACTTAGCGACTGTTCCGGAAAAAAGGGACTGAGGACAGTTTTTTCGCACGTACGACCGTTGACGCCTCTCCCCGCCCCTCCCCCCCACGATCGTGTGAACGAAAATGCCCGACGCTTGGCAATTGGTTCACACTTTGTGACGGTTGCAAAAGGTCGTGGGATCCCCATTTTTGTGACCTTCCAACGGATTTGCTTAACGGCCGTGTTGCTAAGCCTACGTCGATGGGGGAAGCCGGATTTGCTTAAAGGAGAATGGGATTCGCTTAAGAACCGTGGCCAAAGAGATCGTGCAATCCGGCACGAATCGCTTAGCAACCAACTATGGAAGTCCCAGTCTTGATGAGAGTCGTAACTCAAGGACTAAGTGGCCTGCCTTCCAGTGGCTGTTTTGGATTCGGCATCTCCTCGCCTGAATAATCATCTTTGGTTCTATCATACAGATAGTCCTCGACTTACAACAGTCTGCTTAGCGATGGTTTGAAGTTACAACGCCCCTGGAAAAAAACGGGACTGACGGCCGTTTTCCACACTTACGACCGTTGCAGGATCACGTGATCAAGATTCAGGATGCTTGGCGACTGATTTATATTTATGACGGTTGCAGTGGTCATGTGGTCCCCTTTAGTGACCAATAATAATAATAATAATAATAATATTTTAATTTGTATACCGCCCTTCTCCCGAAGGACTCAGGCACAGCCAGAATAAAAATACAAAGAAAAACAATACATATAATATTAAGAACACCCCTTAAAAAAACTTATTCAATTGGCCGAAAATTTAAAATATAATAACACCCTATAAAAAATTTACAAAAATTTAAAACCCATAAAAATAAACTAAAAATTTTAAAATCAAGCCAAAAAATTTTAAAATCAAGCAATCAAGACCAAAAGTCAAGTGGAAAGCCAAATTCATTTAATGACCATGTGACTGACTTAACAGCGGCAGTCCTTCACTCAGCAACCGGGGGAAGAAACGTCGTTAAAAAGGGGCAGGATTCCTTGAACCGCCGTCTCTCTTAGCAGCGGGAATTTGGGGCTCAACGCTGGTCGTAAGTCAAGAACTAGCCGTATTTGACTGATTTCACGGTCTTCCGAGACATTCAGATCCCAATTTTGGGAGCTCACCTTCCCGCACGAATTTGTTCATGTCGGAAGATTCCTTGGTCTTCTCCTCCACCAGATTCTCAATCTCCTTCATGAGATTACCGATCTCCTCTGAGATCCGGGCCGCCGTCTCACGTTCAACCCTGCAGAGAGAGAGAGAGAGAGAGAGGAGGGAGGTTCCGCCGTTATGCGAGTACCTTTTTTCCCCCGCTGCAATCCCAGTCGGACTTATTCTGCCCGTCTCCTCTCCGTTTTAGCGACGTTATTGTTGTGATTTTATCCTGGACAGTCCTCGATTTATAACAATTTGTTTATGACTTACTTTTGCTTTTCCCGAAGCCTTTTGGGAATCACGTCTTCCGGGGTCCACGTGTCCTTCAAAACAAGAGAAGGACGGTAAAAAAACAACAACAACCAGTCACACCATTCTGGACAAAAACCCTTTCTAGTCCAACGTTCCTCAATTGTGACAAGTTTTAAAATGGGTAGATTTCAATTCCCAGAATTCCCCAGCCAGCAAGCTTCAAGATGTACGGACTTTAATTCCCAGAATTCTCCAGCCAGCAGCCTTTAATATGCATGGACTTCAATTCCCAGAATTCCCCAGCCAGCAAGCTTCAAGATGTACGGACTTTAATTCCCAGAATTCTCCATCCAGCAGGCTTTAATATGTATGGACTTCAAGTCCCAGAATTCCCCAGCCAGCAAGCTTCAAGATGTACGGACTTTAATTCCCAGAATTCTCCATCCAGCAGGCTTTAATATGCATGGACTTCAATTCCCAGAATTCCCCAGCCAGCAAGCTTCAAGATGTACGGACTTTAATTCCCAGAATTCTCCATCCAGCAGCCTTTAATATGTATGGACTTCAATTCCCAGAATTCCCCAGCCAGCAAGCTTCAAGATGTACGGACTTTAATTCCCAGAATTCTCCATCCAGCAGGCTTTAATATGTATGGACTTCAAGTCCCAGAATTCCCCAGCCAGCAAGCTTCAAGATGTACGGACTTTAATTCCCAGAATTCTCCATCCAGCAGGCTTTAATATGCATGGACTTCAATTCCCAGAATTCCCCAGCCAGCAAGCTTCAAGATGTACGGACTTTAATTCCCAGAATTCTCCATCCAGCAGCCTTTAATATGTATGGACTTCAATTCCCAGAATTCCCCAGCCAGCAAGCTTCAAGATGTACGGACTTCAATTCCCAGAATTCTCCATCCAGCAGGCTTTAATATGTATGGACTTCAAGTCCCAGAATTCCCCAGCCAGCAGGCTTTAAGATGGGTGGACTTCAATTCCCAGAATTCTCCATCCAGCAGGCTTTAATATGCATGGACTTCAAGTCCCAGAATTCCCCAGCCAGCAGGCTTTAAATGGGGTGGACTTCAACTCCCAGAATTCCCCAGCTAGCCTGCTTTAGGTTAGGTGGACTTCAATTCCCACAATTCCCATGCCAGCACGCTTTAAGAGGGGAGGACATCCACTCCCAGAATCCCCCAGCCAGCGTGCTTTAAGATATATGGACTTCAATTCCCAGAATCCCCCAGCCAGCATGTTTTAAGATATATGGACTTCAATTCCCAGAATGAAGCCACAATGCTTTAATATGTATGGACTTCAAGTCCCAGAATTCCCCAGCCAGCAGACTTTAAGATGGATGAACATAAATTCCCAGAATTCTCCATCCAGCGTGCTTTAAGATGCATGGACTTCAACTCCCAGAATCCCTCAGCCAGCATGCAATGCTGGGAGTTGAAGTCCACCCGTCTTTAAAGCCTAAATCTGAACCTTGCATTTTCTCAAAATTGTTCCGCTTTGCGTTGCATCTCAAATTCAACCTTGTGGGTCTTAAGTCACCAGTATCAGAAATTGCTATTTCAGGGCACAGCACAACAACACAAACACACCCACACAGGCATGTACACAACCCACTTAAATCTGTCTATCCTATTTTCAGTTCCTTAGAAAATAACAAGATTTTGCTTACCGGATCGATGAAAGGAATGGCAAAGATATCATATGCAAAATAGAGCAATTCTTTCTCTAAAAGACTCCGCCGGTGATACACCTGGACTTTCTACAGCGGGGGGGAAAAAAAGGAGAAAAAATGCTCAAAATTAGAAGAATGAGATCAGATTGATTCATTTACCGGTCAGCTGACCTAATGGGATGTCCAAAATGGTGTTTTTTTTTGTTTTGTTTTTACAACTTTGGCCCCTTTAAGACGTCTGGACTTCAACTCCCCGAATGCTTTGCTGGCTGGGGAATTCTGGGAGTTGAAGTCCAGACGTCTTAAAAGGGCCAAAGTTGAAAAACACGAGTCCAGAATATCGCCCAAAACTGGGTGGAGCTTCAAAAACAACAACAACAACAACACGGAATCATCTCAAATCCTTTGATTCGAGAGAGGCAGGCTTCGCAAGGCGCTAGCCCTCATCGTCAGTTGTTATGTTGCTGGCTACATTTAGAAAAATATAAATTCCTCTTACGGCTACAGGTTATCAAGGTGGCCTCGCAAGGGGACAGGCTTGTGGTCATAATTTTATAGCATAAAATAAATGATATAATAATATCGGGTTTTTTTTTTTATATCAAGCTAAGGAGATTCGGAGGGGTCAGCTTGGCTTATTCTGGCCATTGCTGATCTGGGCACAAGGTTTGGGCCTTTGGAAAAAAATACATTTGGATTCCAGAGGGCTGGACTAAATGACCTCCAAAGTTCCTTCCGACCTTCCTATCCCATGCCTTAATCTGGATTCCTGCCCTGAGCACAGGGCTGGATTAAATGATCTCCCAGGTCCCCTTTAGATCTGACCTTCAAGAACCCAACGCTTCAGTTTGATACCCCCTGCCCCTGGGGACAGGGGCTGGACTAGATGCTCTCCCAGGTCCTGTTCCCCCCCCAACCCCCCCTCCCCCGCGACCTTATCATCCTACGCTTCGGTTCGGATCCTTCTCCTCCTCCTCAACACGGGGGGGGGGCTGGTCTAGATGATCTCTGGGTACCCTTCCCACACTTTTCACGAAAAGGAACCGCGTATTTCGGCGTCAGCCGAGACCCGCGTGGCCAGATCTCTCTTCCAATGTGTATGTGTGTGGGGGGGACCCCTCTTCCTCCTGCTAAGGCAGGGGTCTTCAACCTTGGCAACTTTAAGACTTGTGGGCTTCAACTCCCAGAATCCCTCTTTGCCAGCTTTGCTGGCTGAGGGATTCTGGGAGTTGAAGTCCACAAGTCTTAAAGTTGAAGTCCACAAGTCTTAAAGTTGCCAAGGTTGGAGACCCCTGTGCTCAGGGACCCCGAAAGACATTTTCAAGCCATCGTGGGGACAAATACTTGCCTCTCTGGGCCCGATGCGCTCAGCCAGGTTCTCCCCCAGCATGGCTGCGTAATAAGCCACATTCTGCTTCATCACATTGTCATTCGGGAAGAAAATCAAGTAGGTCTTTGCGCATTCGACCGCCTTCCCATAGTGGCCACCTGTGACGGGGTGGAAGGAGAAACTGGAAATATATCAAAAATAACCACAATAATAATCTGAACTGCCCTATAAACTCAGGTGCTACAGCTCTTAGCTTCTTGGTTTGGGACCTGGATGGTTAAAAGCTTTTAACATTCCCAGGCAATAATCGAATGGAAGATTACATATATATTAAATATAAGGTAAAGGTAAAGGTTCCCCTCGCACATACGTGTTAGTCGTTCCTGACTCTAGGGGGCGGTGCTCATCTCTGTTTCAAAGCCGAAGAGCCGGTGCTGTCCGAAGACGTCTCCGTGGTCATGTGGCCGGCATTACTCAACGCCAAAGGCGCACGGAATGCTGTTCCCTTCCCACCAAAGGTGGTCCCTATTTTTCTACTTCATTTTTTTTTTACGTGCTTTCGAACTGCTAGGTTGGCAGAAGCTGGGACAAGTCACGGGAGCTCACCCCGTTACACGGCAGCACTAGGGATTCGAACCGCTGAGCTGCCGACCTTTCGATCGACAAGCTCAACGTCCTAGCCCCTGAGCCACTGATATTAAATATATATTCATATAATTAATGCATAATTATAAATGTACAAATTAATGTATGATTATAAATATTTTTATATTATATAAAATATAATATATATTTAATATATAAATTGTAATTATCTTGGTTCTCTGGAGATAATCCTAAATATCTCATCGAAATGACCGCTGCGGGGAAAAAAACCAGCATGCCTCGAAACTCAGTTTAAAGGCAGCCAACTTCCCCCAAGAGCCCCTGGAAAACAAAGTAGGGTGCAATTAATGGGACCCCCTCCCTCCCTCCCCAGCCCTACATACTATTGTAATAGGCGAACTGCAGGTAGTTGAAATGAGACGGAAGGAAGTCTTCGTTGGGCTTCTCCTGCCCAACTTCCTGCGCCAACTCGGCCACGCATCCTTGCTTGCAGCTCAGCACTTGGGTGTAATGATCTGCCCGCAAGAAGATCCGAGAAAA
This sequence comes from Ahaetulla prasina, assembly GCF_028640845.1. Classification (NCBI taxonomy): domain Eukaryota; kingdom Metazoa; phylum Chordata; class Lepidosauria; order Squamata; family Colubridae; genus Ahaetulla; species Ahaetulla prasina. Next base: position 2,407,443 of record NC_080556.1, on the reverse strand, counting down.
AGAGGATTATTCACAGGAAGCCATCGTAATCAAGTGTTCGGGCGCCTTTCGAAGACAGACGAGCTTTTCCCGACTTTAAGATGGGTGGGCTTTACTTCCCAGAATTCCCCGGCCAATCTAGGTAGACTTCGACTTCCTGGGATCCCAAGTGAGCCTATTTGGACCTCACTTCCCAGAATTCCCCAGCCAGCAGCACGTGTGAATTTCAACTCCCAGAATTCCCTAGCTAGCATATATGGATTTCGACTCCCAGAATTCCCCAGCCAGCATGGGTGGACTTCAGCTTCCTGGAATCCCAAGTATTTTGACTTCAGTTCCCAGAATTCCCCTGCCAGCAGCACGTGGGGACTTCAACTCCCAGAATTCCCTAGCTAGCATATATGGATTTCGACTCCCAGAATGCCCCAGCCAGCATGGGTGGACTTCGGCTTCCTGGAATCCCAAGTATTTTGACTTCACTTCCCAGAATTCCCCAGGCAGCATGTGTGGATTTGTAACAGTAGCAGGAACAGAGTTGGTGAAGGGACCTTGGAGGTCATCTAGTCCAACCCCCTGCTCATGCAGGAGACCTCTGCTAGGGATTCGAACCGCCGAACCAGCAACCTTTCTGATCGACAAGCTCAGCGTCTTAGCCACTGAGACTTCAACTTCCTGAAATGCCTATTTGGACTTCACTTCCCAGAATTCCCCAGCCAGCAGCATGTGTAAACTTCAACTCCCAGAATTCCCCAGCTAGCACACACTGGATTTCAACTCCCAGAATTCCCCAGCCAGCATGGGTGGACTTCAACTTCCTGGAATCCCAAGTATATGGACTTCAGTTCCCAGAATTCCCCAGCCAGGAGCACGTGTGAACTTCAACTCCCAGAATTCCCCAGACAGCATAGGTGGACTTCAAGCCCCAGAATTCCCTAGCTAACACATACAGGTAAGCCCTTGACGTACAGCAGTTGGTTTGGTGAATGAATTTCTCACTTAGCAACATAAACGCTGGGCTCAATTGTGGTTGTACGTCGAGGACTTCCTGTAGTCCTCAGCTCCCAGAATTCCCTAGCTAGCAATCTATGGCCTTCATTTTCTGGTTGATTTCTAATGTTATTTCTCCTTTTTTTAATGGATTTTGGAGTTTCGATATGCTGCCCAGAATCCATTGGAACGGAGCGCTCATAGTCAATTTAAGTGAATAAATAAAATCCCAGAATTCCCTAGTCAGGAGTCTTCAACTCCCAGAATTCCCCAGCGGCGTAGGCCTCTCCTCACCCTTTCCATACGAGGCCCCGTTTTCATTTCCAGTTAGAAAAACATCTTTTTTAAAAAAAATATTAAAAATACGAAGACCAGTCAAAACTCCTCCTAACGGAATGAGCTAAAGAGAACCTCCCTCTCCAGGAGCAGGATATCTGAAAACCAGTTTTTCTAAACCTTCTTCGCAGGCTGGACCGAGTCAGGCAATCCCAGATACAATCGTCTTCTTCTCCCACCCAGGATCCAACCACGGCTTCCCGCCGAGCCTTATGGGACTTGTTGTCCCGCTCTTTCCCTTTGCAACTCACCGATATAGGCTTGGTAGAAATCGGCGTTGTAGTCGAGGTAGTTGTAACCATCGTGGTTGTACGGCTCTTCGCAGAGGGCCCGGCAATCGGCGTCAGCTACCCAGTACTCATCCAGCGCTTTCTCCAGGTGCAAAATGGCTGCCTGGGGGTTTTCCTCCGTGTAGTAACTCACACCCAGGTGGAAATTTTGCTAGCGAGAGAATCGGACAAGCCAGCTTTAAACTCCAGAAAAGCAAAACTGACCCATCTTAGCACCTCCGGCTATTAATTATATTTTAAGTGGTCCTCGACTTACGTCCATTGTCGAGACCGTCGCTAGGCAGGGCGGTCATTAAGAGAGCCACTCCTTCCTGCCATAGTTGTTAAGCAAATTCAGCTCTGTTTATCAGATTGCAAAGGGCGTTCATTTAATCTCGTGGATATTGCAACTGTCACAAACACAGGAAGCCTTCAACTTATGACTGCAGCCGAGGACAAAATTTATGTTGTTAAGCAAGACATTCCTTAAGTGAGTTTTGCCCGATTTTACGGCTTTTTCTTGCCACTGTGAATCACATCAGTCGTTAAGTGAACAACAGGGTGGCGTCCCGGGGTCACTCGATCCGCTTTTGAGACCTTCTGACAAAGACAAATTCAACGGGGAAGCCCGATTAACTTAACAACCGGGTGATTCATTTAACAACGGCAGTGATCCACTTAACAGCTGTGGCATGGAAGGTCGAAAAACGGATCAAAGCTCACTTAACGTCCGTCTCGCCTAGCAACAGAAGTTTTGGGCTCAACGTTGTTCACGAGAACGGCCTTTATGCTTCTGAAACATAACATACATGTATACATGTTGTGTGTGTTTATATGTTTATACATTTATACACATTTATACATTGTAAACCATGCAAAATTGCTTAGGTGAGATGGGCGGCGTTGTAACAATTGAATAAATGTTATTAAATACCATAAAAAATTTTAATCGAGGTAACAAAAATTTCGAAAAGCTTACATTGAATAAGGGCAGGCCTTTTGCGATTTTCTTTCTGGTTTTTAAGTTTTTTATTTATTATTTATTTATTTATTTATTTGATTTTTATACCGCCCTTCTCCCGAAGGACTCAGGGCGGTGTACAGGCAACAATAAAATACAAACAACCCCAGTATACAATTTAAAATGCAAGTTAAAAAACTTATTATAATTAGCCTAGAACTTTAAAATTTATAAAACCAAACCCCATTTAAAATTAGTAGAAAATTTAAAATCGATAAAATTTATGTAATTTAAAATTTAAAATTTAAGCCAGCCCCGCGCGAATAAAAAGGTATGTCTTCAGTTCGCGGCGGAAAGTCCGAAGGTCAGGTTTTCTTTTTTTTCCCCTGCCTTTTATAATTTTGCACATTCTTTTTCTCTCTTTTGCGGCAGTTGCTTTAATTAAAGCAATTACTTTCATTTAAAAAAGAGAGAGAAAGATAGAAAAAAAACGGTGCGTCCATTGGTCTCACCATGTGGGGCTTAGCTTCCAAATCGACAAAATCCGAATCTTTGACCCCAACCATCATCTGGTAATAAGCCAGGTTCTGCCGCATCTCGGCGTGGTTTGGATTGGCCGAGAAGAAGGTTTGGGCAGCCGCCACGGCCTTGCTCAGCTTGTTGATCTGACGAAGAGAAATTCAGAATTTTTTTGGGGAGGCCCCTTGAAAATGTGGCCCTAAGCATCTTTGAAAAGAGTGGCACTGCATTTGGATTCAATTAGAGCGAGAGAGCGAGAGAAAGAGAGAAGGAGGGAGAGAATGAGAGCGAGAAAGAAAAAGAGGGAGGGAGAGAGAGAGAAAGAGAGAGTGTGTGTGAGAGAAAGAGAATGAAAAAGAGGGAGGGAGGGAGAGAGAAAAGGAGGGAGAGAGAACAGAAATGTAAGAAAAGAAAGAAAAGAGAGAAAGGAAAAGAGAACGTTGAGGAAGGAATAAGGGGGACAGAAGAGGGGAAGGTAGAAGAGAGGAAGAAAGAAAATGGAAAAAGAAGGATAGAAAGAGGGAGAAAAAAGGAATGAATGACCAGAAAGAAAAGAGGAAGCTGAAGAAGGAATAAGGGGGAGAGGAGAAGGAAGAGAAGGATAGAAAATGGAAAGAGAGAGAAAAAAGAGAAATGAAAGAAAAGAAGAAAAGAGAAAGAGGAGGAAGAGATAAGGGGGAGCCGGGAAGGTAGAGAAGGAGGAGAGAAAGAGAGTTGAGAAAAAAAGGAATGAATGACCAGAAAGGAAAGGAAACTGAAGAAGGGATAAGGGGGAGAGGAGGAGACCGGAAGGTAGAGAAGAATAGGAAATGAAAAGAGAGAGAGAAAAAGAGAAAAGAAAAAGAAAAGAGGAAGCTGAAGAAGGGATAAGGAGGCTACGGGAAGATAGAGAAGAAGAGAAAATGGAAAAAAGAAGAGAAAAAAAAAGAGAGAGTGGGGAAAAAGAAACAAAAAAGAGAAAGTGGAAAAAAAGGAAAGGGAGGGGGAGGGCCGAGCATGACCCGAAAACTTTCCATCTCCCACTTTGGGCATTGCCAGCGCCCCCTCCCCAAAACCAGCCAAGGCCCAGATAGCTGGGTGGGTGGGAGACCCAACCAACCGCTCCCCCGGGAGTGAAATTCGAACCCACTCCCCACTTCCCCCCAACCCCGCCAACCGCATCCCAGCATCCTTGCGAAAACCGTGCACGACGCCCGGGGAAGAGGTGGGGAGGGGGCTTTGCAAAGCCCCCCGCCCCGTATTTTCTTTCCATCCCGGGCGTCTCTCTTCCGAGCGGCCGGCCAAGAGCCAAGGCGGGCGGCGCCCAGACCCCGCGGAGAGAAGGCGCAGCAGACGTGGCACAGACACGGGGGGCGGAGAGCTGAGCGGGCGGGGTTCCCACGCCCCCCCACCCCAAAGTTTTCTCCATCCCCCCCAAAAGTTCCCCCCTCCTCTCTTTTCCCCCCCGATTGAGAACAAGCCCCTTCCTCAATTGGGGAGTTTTCTAGATGGGCGGGAGGGAAGAGGCAAACGATGCCCAAGGGGGTAGAAGAAGGCCGTGCCAACCAAGGGGGGGGGGCACCTTGGGGGGAAGAGACCCTCCCCAGCCCACCCCCCTACCCCCCCAAATTTGCCCTCCCCCCTTCCCCGATTGCGATTTGGAATGGCGGGAGGCACAGAAGGAGAGGAAAGAGAGAGAAAAAACATGCCAAGGTACCCTCTTTGGTGCCAACCGAGGAGGGCACCTTGGGAGACCCCTCTCAATTTCTCCCCTTCCTGATTGCGATTTGGATGGCAGGGGAGGCGCAGCAGTAGAGGAAAGAGACGCGGGAAGGGGAGAGGGAAAACATGCCAAGGGGACAGAGGGTGGTGTGCCACCCGAGGAGGGGGGGCAACTTGGGGGAAGAGACCCTCCCCAAACCCACCCACCCCCAATTTCCCCCACCACTATTCCCCGATTTGCGGGAAAGAGGCGCGGGGAAAGAGGAAAGAGATGCCAAGGGGAATAGATGCCAAGGGGCAGAAAGCGGTGCCAACCGAAAGGGGGAACCTTGAAGGGCGACCCTCCCCAACTCCCCCAACCCCAAATTCCACCCCCCCCATTCCCCGATTGCTGTAGAGGAAAGAGGCAATAGATGCCAAGGGGAATAGATGCAAGGGGGGAGAAAGCGGTGCCAACCTAAGGGGGGGCATCTTGGGGGGGGGTGGCGACCCTCCCCAGCCCACCCAACCCCCCAAATTTCCCCCCTTCCCCGATTTGGATGGCAGGGGGAGGGGGCGCAGCAGTAGAGGAAAAAGGCGCAGGGCGGGAAAGAGGCAAAAGATGCCAACCGAGCGGAGGGGAGGATGGCACCGGGCTGGGCGACCGACCCCTCCCCAAGCCCGCCCACCCACCTTGAAATAGGCCACCTGGAGGTAGTTGTAAGGGCTCCGCTTGCGGAACTCCAGTTCCACCTCCTCGCCCAGCTGGTAGCGAGACGGGCCGGCCGGCAGGCAGCGGCGCAGGCAGGCTGCGCGGCGCAGCAGCTGCTGGAAGAAGCGCAGGTCGCCCAACAGGCGGGCCGGCTCCTGCGCGGGATCCTCGGCCGTGTGGTTGGCCGCGCAGCCCGAGCGGCAGAAGGCCAGGCGTTCCCGGTGCGCGGCCCGCGCCCGCAGCGCCCGCTCCATGTGTAGGATGACGCCGGGCCAGTCCCCGCGGTTGTACGCCTCGACCCCGGCGGCTAGCAACTCGTCGGCCGGGCGGAGCTGCTCCACCGCCGCCGGCGCTGCCGGGCGCGATCCATCAGCGGGGCTCAGGATCGCGCGCAGGAGCAGCGCAAGTAGCAGGCGCAGCATCTCGGCGAAGAGAAGCGGAGCGCACAACGCCCCGGACTGGCAGGCTGGAGCCACGCCCACTACAAAAGGCCACGCCCATTCCTCGGCCACGCCCTCTCGCTCTGAGCACCACGTGGCGATGGGAACCTCCGCTCCTCTCTCTCGCTCTCTCTTCCGGGTGGACTACGATTCCCAGAATTCCACAGCCGGCCATGCAGGCAGGGAGAATTATGGGAGTCGTAGTCCACATATCTTAAAGGGGCTGCGATGTTTTAGAAACTTTGGGCTGCGATGTTTTAAAAACTTTTTTTTTTATTTCTTTTTGTCACAACAGTATACATAAACAATTGTCATAGATAAAACAACATATCTAAAATCTAAATAATAAATAAAAATCTAAATCTAAATAATAAAGAAATATATATATATATATAAGTAAAAAATATGCATCAACTATATTAATTTGATATAATGAAGAGAACAATAGGACAGGAACGGTAGGCACTTTTGTGCTCTTATGCACGGGCGCCTGGAGGATTTGAACCTCCTGTGTTCAGCTTGAAGTTCAAAAAGGAATAGAATAGGATCAGTGGTGGGATTCAGCCAGTTCGCACCAGTTCGGGAGAACCGGTTGTTAACTTTCTGAGCAGTTTGGTGAATTGGTTGTTGGAAGAAATCATTAGGACAGAGAACCGGTTGTTAAATTATTTGAATCCCACCACTGAATAGGATAGAATAGGATAGGATAGGATAGGATAGAATAGAAGAAAATATGCAGGATAGAATAGAATAGAATAATGGAAAATAGGGATAGAATAGAATAGAATAGAATAGAATAGAATAGAATAGAATAGAATAGAATAGAATAATGGAAAGTAGGAATAGAATAGAAGAAAATATGCAGAATAGAATAGAATAGAATAGAACAGAATAGAATAAATGGAAAATAGGAATAGAATAGAATTAGAATAGAATGGAATAGAATAGAAGAAAATATGCAGAATAGAATAGAATAGAATAGAATAAATGGAAAATAGGAATAGAATAGAATTAAAATAGAATGGAATAGAAGAAAATATGCAGAATAGAATAGAATAGAATAGAATAAATGGAAAATAGGAATAGAATAGAATTAAAATAGAATGGAATAGAAGAAAATATGCAGAATAGAATAGAATAGAAGACAATATGTAGAATAGAATAGAAGAAAATATGCAGAATAGAATAGAATTAGAATAGAATAGAATAGAATAGAATAAATGGAAAATAGGAATAGAATAGAATTAGAATAGAATGGAATAGAATAGAAGAAAATATGTAGAATAGAATAGAAGAAAATATGCAGAATAGAATAGAATAGAATAATGGAAAATAGGAATAGACTAGACTAGACTAGAATAAAATTCTTTATTGGCCAAGTGTGATTGGACACACAAGGAATTTACAGTATAGCATACAGAGTTAGAAGGGACCCTGAAGGTCTTCTAGTCCAACCCCCCCACCCCCTTCAAGGATAACTATCTGGTTAATTTTCCTATTTTTAATAAAGTCAGCTTTCACATTTTTTTTTTGCTGATACACCTTTAAATAAATTCTTAGACTCAGGCATACTTACAAAAAGTTTTACATTTAACACGCTGGGATACTTTTCATTGCAATAGTCTCCCTATTCTACCTTTACTAATTCTATTCTTCGTCTACCTCTAACCCTTTGGTATCTCTAGGCTCTCGCTAAGACGCATGCGCTCTCGCCTCGACTTTCTCGCCCCACCCCACCCTCACCTCATTGGCAGATCCTCCGCGGGCTCCGCCTCCTCCCAGAATGCAGCTCTTTGCCCATCCGCCCAATGAAAAGCCGTCTCCCACCCTTTCGCCCCGCCCTCTAACTAAGACGCCCTCCAATAGGAAAGTCGACTGGGCGTGGCCTGTGCTGCCCCACAGCATGGCGGCCAAAGAAGGGGGAGATTTCGTCGCCGTTCCGGTTCCTCCGCCGGAGAGCTCGGCGCTGGTCGGGCGGGGGGTTTCCGAGGGTCTCCAGCTGACCCCTGCCGCTCGAAAGTCGCAGCCGTCGGATATGGTGGCTTTAGCCGAGCAAGTGGAGAAGGTGAGCGAGAGTGCCTCTGAGCATGTGCAGAGTGCCGAACGATCTCAGCCCCGGGGTGTGTCTAGAATGACCTCAGGGGAGGCCCAGCCGCTTAGGACGAAGGAATCCCAACGATAGGAGTCTGTTATTCGGGGTTAATGAGGGGGAAAAATAAAACACCCTAATCTTACGAATGTAATATATTACCTTCTGTGCTGTGTTGCCATTTCACATGTTAGGTTTTGCATTTATATATTAATTGTTTGGAGGATGGTGATGATGATGATGATTGTCTCTTTAATTGGTTAAAGAAGAAACTCGGTCAACTGAACATTTAAAAATGTATCACAAATATCATTGACTGGCGCTGATGGTTCATATGGGTTGCTGCCAGCATCCTACGTTTCAACCAAGTTTATTATTATTATTTAATTGATAAATTAATAAAATTATTAATAATTATTTGACATGATAATAATAATTATTTATGTTCGATTCAATTCGAATATATTCAGTTCGATTCACAGTCTGGGGACTGGTAAATTCAAGTCCTAACCAAGGACCTACAAGCTGTTAAGGTAAGGTCTGAGTATATAGGCATTATATTATTATTAAAGATTTAATTAAAGATTTTATCTTCAATTCACAGTCTGGGATTATTTAAAAACAATCAAACTCCTAACCAAGGATCTAAGAGCCGTTGTTGTTGTTATTAATTTATTTTGTATGCCATCCCGAGTTGCTGTTTCAGAAGCCGGCCTTTTGTCTCCCCAGGCGGACGAGTTTGTCCGAGCGAATGCCTGCAACCGGTTAACCGTCATTGCAGAACAAATCCGATATTTGCAAGAACAAGCTAGGAAGGTAATAATGGGCATGACGCCAAAGCAGAATTTTCGAGATCTTTTTTTTTTTTAAATCCTGGGGGAATTCTGGGATTTGAAGTCCACACGTTGAGAAACATTCTTGTAATTCCACGCGCGGTCTCAATAATTTAACAGAAGGACCAAACAAATGCTTAGGAGAACAGACGGGGTTTGATCTCAGCTACATGTTGTGACCCAGGCCCAAGTAGGTAGTAGGAAACTCGAGTTAGTGAAAAAACAAACTTTATTCGAACAGCTGAGAATTACTTCATTCCCAGCGTAGTTCAACTAAATTAAAACAAATTCCTCCCAACACAAATTCCTCAGTCTTATCGCAAACCTTGGTCCAATTAGGCAAACTGCCAAAACCTTTCTTGGCAAATGTTCAGAAGACACCGATACAAAATAAATGCAAGAAGACGAAGCTATCAACGTTGTTTTCCGGCATAGAGCTCAAACGCCATTGCTGGTCTTTTAAGCCTTATGGGAGGGGCCAGTCATCTCTTGGCCCTACTCCCGAGTCGTCCTCTTTGCTTGGAGCTGCTCTTGCCTTCTGGCAGCTCTTCTCATGCGTGTATTAGGAACAGGCTTCTCCTGTTCCTCTTTCTCACTACTATCAGGCTCTGGAGTCCGCACCTCACTTACCGATGGCCCTGGCCCCACCTCTGCCTCATCACCACTCTGAGTCTTCAGAGAAGGTATAAAAATGTGAACAATAAATAAATAAATAAATAAATCACTGTCCGACTCTGTTGCTGGTGGACCACAACACTACATGGTTGACTTACAACCGTTCACTTAGTGACTCTTTGAAGTTACAGGGACACTGAAAAAAATGACTTTAGTATGACAGCAGAAAATGTCCAATGTACAGTGGATTCACTTAATGACAGTTGCAAAAAAGTTTGTAAAATAAGGTGACCTGCTTAACAACCGGCATGACTTAAAGCCATAATTCTGGGCTCAATTGCAGTCGTAAGTCGAGGACTGCCTGTATACTGGTCTTCAGACTGTGACCATAGAGATTTGATTTGGTTTGGTTGATTTGGGGGGATTATACCCTATCAAAGGAAGTCTGCAGGATCAAAAGAAGATCAAATAAACATAATCCCGTACGGGTCTGGATGGGGAGAAACAGGCTCAAGCTTAATCCCTCCAAGACGGAGTGGCTGTGGATGCCGGCATCCCGATTCAGCCAGCTGCAGCTGCAGCTGGCTGTTGGAGGCGAGTTACTGGCCCCAAAGGATAGGGTGCGCAATTTAGGTGTCCTCCTGGATGAACGGCTGTCGTTTGAAGATCATTTGACGGCCGTCTCCAGGAGGGCCTTCCACCAGGTTCGCCTGGTTCGGCAGTTGCGCCCCTTCCTTGATCGGGATGCCTTGTGCACAGTCACTCATGCGCTCGTTACCTCTCGCTTGGATTATTGTAATCCAATACATGGGGCTCCCCTTGAAGTGCGCTCGGAGGCTTCAGTTAGTCCAGAATGCAGCTGCGCGGGTGATAGAGGGAGCTACTCGTAGCTCCCACGTAACACCGCTCCTGCGCAGACTGCACTGGCTACCTGTGGCCTTTCGAGTGCACTTTAAGGTTTTGGTTACGACCTTTAAAGCGCTCCATGGCTTAGGGCCCGGGTACTTACGGGACGGCCTGCTGTTACCACAAGCCTCCCACCGACCCGTACGCTCTCACAGAGAGGGACTTCTCAGGGTGCCGTCCGCCAAACAATGTCGGCTGGCGGCCCCCAGGGGAAGGTCCTTCTCTGTGGGGGCTCCCACACTCTGGAACGAGCTTCCCCCGGGTTTACGCCAAATACCTGACCTTCGGACCTTCCGTCGCGAACTGAAGACACATCTTTTCATTCGCGCGGGGCTGGCTTGAATTGAATTTTATCAATTTTAAATTTTTCTATTAATTAATTTTAAATGGGGTTTTAGTTTATTATATATTTTAACTTTTCAGGCTAATTTTAAAATAAGTTTTTTAATCTGCATTTTAAATTGTACATTGTATTACCTGTTTTATTTTTGCCTGTACACCGCCCTGAGTCCTTCGGGAGAAGGGCGGTATAAAAATCAAATAAATAATAATAATAATAATAATAATAATCGAAATTTCACTGCCATTATAGGTAAATCCTTGACTTACGACCGCAGCTGAGCCCAAAATTTCCGTTGCTAAGCGAGACACTTTATGTAACTTTTGCTCCATTTTATGACCTTTCTTCCCACAGTTGTTAAATGAATCCCATTGAGTTGCGCTTGTCACAAAATTTGCCACATTTGTTAAGTGAATCACTGCCGTCATTAAGCTAGTCTCATGGTTGTTAGGTGAAATCTGGCTTTCCCATTGACTTTGAAGGTCGCAAAAGGGGATTGCACGACCCCCGCGACACTGTAACCGTCATAAACATGAGTCGGTGGTCACTAAATGAATCATTGTGAGTCAAGGACCACCTGTTAGCCAAGATTATAAAAATTGATATTTGATTGGAACTTGGGTCTATTTTTATGCAGCAAGTATGTCCTTGTTTTCGAACTTGTAGGTTCTGGAAGACGCTAAAAGAGACGCCGACCTTCACCACGTGGCCTGTAACTTTGTGAAGAAACCTGGAAATACTTATTACCTGTACAGGAGGGAAAGCGGCCAGCGGTATTTCTCCTTGCTTTCTCCAAAGGTATTTGTAACCTGAAAAAAACTGGCCCAAGCTCCCCCAAGCTGTGTCATCAGTCACATTCTCCAACGGAGCAATTTCATGGGTTGTAGAGATCGCTCTCCTCCAGCCTCTTTGGGTAACCCTGGGAGACAGCCTTGAAAGAGATATGTCTGGAATGTGCTTTTGTTTTTGGCTGCTGTGCTGCCTCGCCGTTTTCCCATCCCCCTTGCCTATAGCAACTCAAGAGCAGACGAGGGATGCTCTGCAAGTTGAAACTGTGGTCACTTGATCAACTGACTCGCATTTATGACGGCTGCAGTGTCCCGGTTTAAGGTAATCCTCTTTTGCCACCTGACGAGCAAAAGCTGGGTTCACTTAACAACCGCGTTACTGCGGTGATTGGCTTAACACATGTGGCGAGAAAAAGTCGTAAAATGGGGCAAACTCCCCTGAATTTCCATCACGTGACCATGAAGGGATGCTAGGACGGTAATAAGCGTGAGAAAAATCAAGTCGATTTTTTTTCTGTGCCCTTCTAACTTTGAACGATCACTCAACAAACGGTTGCAAGTCGAGAATTACCTGTATAAGAAAAGGAAGAAAAAAAGCTAAATTTAAGGCAGTCTGAAAAAGGAAAAGAAAAGAGACAATCGATATACAGAAAAGAGAAATTACTGCCTCTTAGAACAAAAGTTCCTCCTATAAATAGAATTCCGTGCCTGGAACAGAAATAATTAGTTCATATTTACTATACTATCCTATTACAATGATCAGTGAAAGATTTAATTGTTTCTTCTGAATAAATGACAGATGAAATAGGACACTTCACAATCTTTTCTCACAAGAAAAATTAAAATTTCTTCCTCCTCCTCCTCGTTTATTTTTTCCCCAGGCCTTAGGTTAGAGTAAATGGCAGTTTTTCTGTGGTTAATTACCTTTTAAAGCTCATTTTTATTGCATTTGTGTGTGTGTGTTTTTAATCGTAGTGTAGGCTGTGTCCCCCTAATGACATAGAATTGGGTGGTCTTATAAATTCTTAAATAAATAAATAGCAATGGTGTAAATACTTTAACATTTATAACAGATGATGGCAGTGAGATTTAGAATTATATTTAGAATAGAATAAAATAGAATTTTTTATTGGCCAAGTGTGATTGGACACACAAGGAATTTGTCTTGGTGCATATGCTCTCAGTGTACATAAAAGAAAAGTTCGTCAAGAATCATAAGGTACAACACTTAATGATAGTCATTGGGTACAAATAAGCAATCAGGAAACAATATTAACATATTGTTAAATCGCAAGGATACAAGCAACAAGGTTACAGTCATACAGTGAGGAGGTTGGGGAGGCACACGGGCCAGTCCTGGAGTCTGGAGAAGGCTCTAATGAGGACTCTGCGTCGGAGGCAGAGAGGGGGCCAGGGCCGTCTGACAGTTATCAGCTGCCTTGGGAGTCAGACATCAGTGAGGCAGACGAACAGCTGGAGCCTGTTCCCAGTGTGCGCATGCGCAGAGTTGCCAGACGAAGGGAACAGCTAAAGAACAAGGGTCGACTCAGGAGTAAAGCCACAGGTGGACGGTGAATGGCCCCTCCCATAGGGAATAAAAGAGGAGCAAAAGGGGAATGGAGTTTGCAGGAGACAATTAGTTCGTCTGAAAGATATCGGCCTGGCCTGGCCTGATAAAGGTCGGTAATTGTGAACTATCTTGAAAGACTTTGGGAGAGGAAAGACTTTGCTGGAGAGGAATTCACTATAAATTAAATAAAAGGGGTTTATCGGGACGGGGACTCGGCTTCGTGCTGCTGGGGAAGCCTAGGTCGGAACAACGGCTACCTGTCAGTCCCATTCCTTTTACCTGGAGAATTGAGAAAAGCGGGCTTTGCACACTGTTTTTTTCAGGGGACCCTGCTTAACGCGCTCCTTTCTCCCTTCCGTCTAGGAGTGGGGGGCTAACTGCCCCAGTGAGTTCCTCGCCGGCTACAGACTGCAGCACGACCTCTCGTGGACCCCTTCGGATGAGGCGGAGAAACGGGACGCCGAACTCAACGTCTTGGAGAAGCTGCTGGACCAGCAAGCCGTTTTGCCCCCTTGCAACGAACCCAATTTTCGCGGCCTTACGATGTGACGGCGGTTTTGTCGTCTCCCCCCCCCAACCCAAAAATTAAGGAGACGTCCAGTTCTCCTCTTCGCAAACCGTTTTCTCTCCTGGATGCTTTTGAAAAATGAAAAGTGGGGAGCAGAACGACAGGAGAACCACCTCCTCTTCGATACCCATTTGGAAACTTTTCACTGATTTTTATTTTTATTTTTTTAATTGGGCAGATTCCAGTTTTTCATTCTTGCAGTTTTAGCCGTTTAGCGACGGGACGGCAGCCCGAGAAAGTCATTTTAGCCTCATTCCATGTCTCCTCCTGCAAGGGACAGTCCAAATTAAGGCTGCCTCTCCCCCCCCAACCCCCCAAGCTGGGAATCCTCTTGCTCTTCAGCAGAGAAGGTAAGAGGTGGCAAGGTCCCTTGAAGGTCATCTAGTCCCACCCCGTTCCCAGGGATAAAATCCATCGCGACAAATGTGACTGAACTCCATGGGATAACAATGCACCATTAATTATATGTCTTGCCTTCCCAATGGAGAATGTTTATTTATTTATAGAATGAAGATTTTTTTTTCCCATTTTCCCAATAACTCTGAGGTAGTTTGGACTGAAAGAAAATCAGAGTTTTTATTTGTTTTTAATCAGAGGAAGGAGATTTAACTAATAGTTTTATTTAGCTAGGAATTCCATTGCATTGAAGATAAAATTCTCTACCTACAAACAGATTTATGGAGAAAGTTTAACACGGGGAATTTTGAGTGTCCGGTATGAGGCAACAGTTCTTGGTTCTGACAGTTTGGATATTTAAAAATTTTTTTTAAGAAACTAAAAATGAACAGAAACTAGTTGAAACAGAACAAAGAAAGGAGGAAAGAGAAAGGAAAAAGTAAAGACAAACGTGCATCAAGAAACAATTAAAAAACGCAAAGAAATTTCGGATTTCCAATTTCCTTTAAAGCAAACATAATTACAAAATGATCTTGCTTCAGGATTACAAAAAGGGCTCCCTTTCCCCCCTCCCAATTTAATCCCCCCTAATCATCAAAACCAGGAGTGTGTCTTTTTTTTTCTTGTTTCACGCAAAATGAAAAATGACTCTGGGCCTGTCAGCTCTTTCTCTCCACCTCACAGAGTTTTTGTTGTCATCGTGGGGAAAATAGGAGGAGGAGGCAGGACGACTAGATACGTTCACTGCCTTGAATTATTTATAACAATAATGGAATTTAAAAAATGTAATAAAAATAAAAATGTCACAACTTTTGAGCATCCCTAATGTTTGGAAATTGAAAGTTGAAAAATTTGACACCCCCATAAATAAATAAATGTGTATGTGTGTATGTATGTATATCTACCTACCTACCTATCTATCTATATGTGTATATGTATATATATGTATATATATGTGTGTGTGTGTGTGTGTGTGTATTTATGTGTATGTATGTATGTATGTATGTATGTATGTATGTATGTATAGGGATGTGGTAACTCAGTGGCTAAGACGCTGAGCTTGTCGATGGAAAGGTCGGCAGTTCAGCGGTTCGAATCCCTAGCACCGTGTATCAGGGTGAGCCCCCGTGACTTGTCCCAGCTTCTGTCAACCTAGCAGTTCGAAAGCACGTAAAAAAAAAATGAAGTAGAAAAAATAGGGACCACCATTGGTGGGAAGGTTACAGCGTTCCGTGCGCCTTTGGCGTTGAGTCATGCCGGCCACATGACCACGGAGACGTCTTCGGACAGCGCTGGCTCTTCGGCTTTGAAACGGAGACGAGCACTGCCCCCTAGAGTCGGGAACAACTAGCACATATATGTGGGGGAACCTTTACCTACCTACCTACCTACCTACCTACCTACCTACCTACCTACCTACCTATCTATCTATCTATATCTACCTACCGGTATGTGTATGTCTATGTAAGTGTGTATCTCTCTCTCTATATGTGTATATGTATGTGTACATAGTATATATAATATATACACAGAGGCATATATGTATGTACGCTAACCTTTGTGTGTGTATCATACATGTGTCTATATATGTGTATGTGTATATATATATGCATGTATGTATGTATATATGTATAAATATAGACAAACTATTTTCTGTGTGTATACATACATGCGTATTTATTCATCCATCTATATATGCACCCTCCCCATATATATGTATATTGGCATCCATGTATACGCTTATCTCCTATGTATACATGCAGGCACATATGTGGGGAACCTTTACCTACCTACCTACCTACCTACCTACCTACCTACCTACCTACCTACCTATCTCTCTATATCTACCTACCGGTATGTGTATGTCTATGTAAGTGTGTATCTCTCTCTCTATATGTGTATATGTATGTTTACATAGTATATATAATATATACACAGAGGCATATATGTATGTACGCTAACCTTTGTGTGTATGTATGTATATATATGTGTATATATATATGTATGTGTATATATATGCATGTATGTATGTATATATGTATAAATATAGACAAACTATTTTCTGTGTGTATACATACATGCGTATTTATTCATCCATCTATATATGCACCCTCCCCATATATATGTATATTGGCATCCATGTATACGCTTATCTCCTATGTATACATGCAGGCACATATATGTGCATAAAACATGTATATCCACACAGGCGTACGTGCAGATACGCTATTTGTGTGTATGTAGAGATGTGCGTGCTGGTGCGCATGCGTATATACACCCACCTACCCACGCATGCGGGCCTCCCGCCTCCGTCCTTAAGCCAAGAGAGCAGAGCCGGCGTCGGGGCGGGGCCTCCTCTTCCGAGCGTGCGTGCCCCCTCCCCGACGTCCTCCTCAAGCCCCGCCTCTGCAGGGACGCGGTGACGTAAGCGCGCCCGCCCGCCCTTGCTGCCCAGGCGAGGAGACCCCGCAGCGAGCTGCCAACGCCCGGCGGAGCAGCGCTGTGAGGTAAGAAGGCGGCGGCGGCAGCAACGGCAACGGCGGGATTCTCGGCCCGGTCGTCGGAGGGAGGGAAGGAAAGGAAGGAAGGAAGGAGGGCGAAGGCCAGCGGTGCGCCTCGGGGCGGACGGGGGGGGTTCGGGCTCCGGGTCGGCCTCTCTCCCTCCGCCGCCTCAGCCTTTGTGGGGGAGGGGAGCTCGGCCCTTTCCTGAGGGACGGGGGGGCTGTGGGGAGGGGCGCGCTTGCCTGAAGGGGAGGGGACGCCGGGCTCCTGTGGCGGCGGCGGCGGTGGTGGTGAGGCTGACGGACGAAAGGCGACTACAACGCCCATCCTCCCGGGGCCTGGCCTCGGGCGGGGATGATGGGAGCTGGGAATACCGCCGCCGGGAGGCGTTTAAACCCGCGGGTGCGGGGGTGGACTTTGCTGCCTTTCTCCCACCCACCCCTCCTCACAGCGGGCGGGGGAAGGGCGGCCGCGGAGGATGGGCGTTGGAGTCCCAGGCAGGCAGGGAGGGGAGCAACCTCTCTCTGTGTTCGTGTTCTTGTGTGTCCCGAGTGGGCGAGGAGACGCCCTCCAATCTGGGGGGGTCTCTTTCCTTGGGGGGGGAGAGGGAGGGGGGGTCCTCTTGTTTTCTCCCCCCCCCCACACACGCCTTCCTGCCCTCCCCCCACTCGCTCCAGGAAGGGGGCGAAGAGGCCCGGAAGACCATAGAGAGCCCGGCCGCGGGAGGGACCGGCCTCTTCCGGCGCTGGGGGAGGGGAGGGTAGAAGGGGGAGGGGTCCTCGTCCTCCCAACTGCTTTCCCTGGCGGAGGAGGGGGCAGCTGGGAAGAGAGGCCTCCTTTCCTTTCCTCCCTTTTATTCTTTCATTCCTTCTCCTCTATTCCCTTCCCTTCTTTCTCCTCCCCCATTCTTTCGTTCCCTCCCTCTCCTTCCCTTCCTCCTCCGCCATTCCTTCCTTTCTTCTCTCTCTTCACTTCTTCCTCCTCCCCCATTTCTTTCTTTCCTCTCCTCCTTTCCTTCCTTCCTTCCTTCTCCTCTCCTTCCTTTCCCTCTCTTTCCTTCCTTCTTACTTCCTCATCTCTTCTCCTTTCCTTCACCCCATCTTCCTTCCTTCCTCCCTCTTCTCCTTTCCTTCTCCTCCTCTCCTTCCTTCCCTCTTCCTTCCTCCCTCATCTCTCCTCCTTTCCTTCCTCTCCCCCTCTTCCTTCCCCTCCCTCCCTCTCTCCTTTCCTTCCTTTCTATGTATCTCCTTCCTTCCTGTCTCCTTCCTTTTCCATTTTTTCTGAGATTCTATGATTTTAATTTGCCTTAAAGCAATTAAGTCTGGCTGGGGAATTCTGGGAGTTGAAGTCCAGAAGATGACTTCCACAAGGTCCATTCCAGCCCTAGAATTCTAAGACGGAAAACTGGCCACCAATGCTTGGAAAGATGGGGCTGTTTAGGATGTTTAGGAAAGGGGGCAGGTTGGGGGATTTTACCATTTCTGCTGGGCTGCACTCTGGGGCCAAAGGCAACCCAGCTCAAGACTCCCCATTAAAATCTCAACAGGTTTAAACATGCACAAAGTGCTGGGAATCTGGTTCAGGGCTGTTAGTCATGGGTTTTTTTTTGCACTGGGGCAATTAATTAAAAATCCAATTAATTTAGGCTGGAAATAGCCTGACCAGTACAGTACTGTAGGTATGTTGTAGGTACCCAAAATTTAATGGCCTACCTCAGGGGTCTCTCCAAACTTGGCAATTTTAAGACTTATGGACTTCAACTCCCAGCCAGCCATGCAGCCCAAATCCACAAGTCTTAAAAGTTGCTAAGTTTGGAGACCCCCTGGTCTGCCTGATGGGAGATCCCTGACTGGTACTTTTGACATATTTTCTTTTTATCTGGGTGGCAGCAGGCAAAATGGCAGCATTTGAGTTACTGGTGCTTTGCTCCTTTTCCCCATGCAAATTTAGCTCTGGGAGGTCTCCTCACTACTGTAAAGGAGGCTTCTGCAACTTTTGAACCCCAATGTCTCAAGGATGGGTGTGTAGCATTGAATTTCATAGGTCAAGAAAGGCAGGATTATACCATGTCATCACTAACTTGAATACCTTGCATGATATTTCCCAAGATCAGAAGTAAAGGGGTTATTATAAAAGCTAGTTATAACATCTCTGATTTAAATAGCACTATATGCTACATTAGGGAAATTTCCCCCCCATTTTAATTCAATAGAATTTGTTTCCTTGGTCTAGGATAAAGAATAACTAGTGCCTTTAGTTTAGTAATAATTCATCATAAATACAGAGTATACAGTTATATATCAGTAACTGGTATTTAAGCAAGCAGTTATGGGAATCATAAAAGTGGATTCTCTTATATAATGATATAGTGAGTGTTGGAGCATTTTTTAAACAATTAGTTTTTCTACATATTCAAATGGAGATTGGCTCACCTGTAATGTGAAAATGATAGTCCTTTAATGATTGCTTAGATGTATATAATATTTGTAGAGAGCAGTGTCCTTGGTACTCTTCGTGAAGGAATTCAGTATATAATAGGCCTCATAATGCTCTGTCTAATACTTAGTTTAGGTCAATATTTTGCATTCACATTTTATTTTCAATCTAAACTTATGTCCTCTGAGTGATACATGGAATTTAGACATTCTGAAAAAAGTCACTACGGAAGCTTGCCTCATCTTGAACTATTCTTTGTAGATTGAATTTGAAGAAGCTCTCTGTATAAAATAGTTTTAAGTCTTGTTTTTAAGCTGCAAAGTTCTGCTAATGTAGAAAAAAACCCTGTGAATTAGAAAGTCCCCGTTTTGTAGGCCATTTGTTCTGAGAATGCAGAAGAATCTCCTCCCCATCTCAGGATGATAAGAAAGAGTTTCTGTGTTCCTCACCACCCGTGCTGAGGTTTTATTGCCTATCCAGATGGGTGGGGTGGGGTGGGCTGAATTGTGTGAAGGAAAGAGATAGGGGGAGGTTTCGAAGGTAAGCCTGGCCTGAGATGGCATTGGGAGCCCTTCATGTTATCTTGGCTGATTTGAATGCTGACCTCAGATAGGAGAAGGAGTGGGTAGCCTTGAGTGTCTGCAGAGTTTCTGCTTGTCTGTCCCAGCCCATTTTTTTGTGTGGTTGTGAGGCAGGCACGAAGCAGGAGAGCCGATACTTGAGGGATTGCAAATCGACTTTTGTTTGTGGTTGCTTACCCTTTAAAATTTCCTTTTTGCATGTGCTTGCACAGAGAGCTGGAAAATTTCTGCCCATTGGTTTGTGTTGTTGAGTGGAAGATCAGTTGATTAGTCCTCGGTCGTCCTATTCCTTTGTGTTGATTGGTCTCTGATCGGCCACTTAGGTATTCCCCCTGTTTTGGAAAAATGTGTTCACACATGTCATGCTAAAAACCTCTCCGGTTGTTAAACTTCTGTTCAGAATATGCAATAAATAGTTCTTCAGTCCCAGCTTAAATGCCAAGAAATGGATAGCAATAATTAAATTTGCTAATCTTATGGTATTTGGCAGTTACTGGGATTGTACATATGCTAAGAATTAGCTAATCCAGTATCACTTCATACGGGATGTAGGATGTCCAATCTCTACCATATTGTATGCTATATATATCTATATCATCTATGTATGTATGTATGTATGTATGTATGTATGTATGTATGACTGATGGGAAATTTGTCAATGCTGACAGTTGTTCCAGTGGTGCTCCAGATGTTTTCCCAAGGCGCCTATTACTCTTGGTACTTTGCTTTCTTTTGCCACAGTTGTTCTCTCTCTTCTGTTTGCAGATATTTATTATTTTATGGCTTTCTCCAGTTCTTCCTCTTCTATTCTTCTGTCTCCAGACATTGTCCACAATCCAGATATTTTTATATATTTTTTTGGTCTTTCTTTCTTACCGATAGTTGTTACATCTGGGGTGTTATGTGGCAGGTGGGTTGTCTGTTTGAATTCTAAAGACTTAGAGCACTTTAGCTTCTTCATTTTCTATGACTGGTTAAATTTAAAAAAAATACTCATTTTAGTTTTTTCTAACCAGGGTGGAGATTCAGATATTTGTTCTTGGTGTGGTGCAGTATAAGTCACTCATTTTTGTTTAGACTCTTGGAAAAAAAACACTTTCCATTTTAAGTGAAATATGACAAATGTGAGTGAAAAAATAATTAGAAGTACATAAAATAGATGTACCTCAGTGGAGAGTAAAGTTTGTGTACGAACACACAGACCAGGTTTACTGTGGCTGCATAACAGGCTTTCTGCAGAAGAAAACAATTATATATTCTCTGGAGATGTGTCTTGATGAGACTCTAATAAGTCTTAACAAGCTTTTATTATGGTTATTATTTACTCCAGTTCCCTAAAACCTTACTCAACAGTCCCCAGTACTGTTGCAGCTCTGCTTCCTTGGTGGCTGGCCCATTGATGTTGAGAGAAACAGGAAAGGAAAGCAAAGTTCAGTGATACTGAGGAATACTCCCACTAATAGGAGGGGCCGTTCAATATTGCCATTACTTGGTATAAATCTCTGCTTTTCAGAATAATTCACCTCTACATTTAGACGATGAACCAGCCAACTTCTAAGAACTGGGTTTCCTAGAAAGGTTGCTGTTGAGGGAACAGGACCATGCACGTGAATGAATGTTGAAGATTTCATCAGAAGAATAAGAAAACTCCGCTTGGTTTTCACCACCACCCCAAAGAACTGGAATGACTTGTAGCAGAATTAAAAATTGCCCAAGGATTTTGGTGTGGGTAGATTTCAGAACCTTGAAAAAGCACGTTCTTTGGTGTGATTGATGCACAAAGGATTCATATAAGCTGGGATGCAGATGGTTACCTCCGAGTGCCTACTTGCAAAACAGGAAGGAAAGTTCTTGTGGCATGATGTTCTTGTGCCAGTATGAATAATAAAAGTTTTACGTTGTACTCCGTGACGTGTAATGTTAATGTAAGGCCTTACGTTGCACGACACAACCTCTTGTTTCAGATTCCTGCTTTATAGAAAAACCTGTACAGGATGTGTTATACAAATGCTGGCATTTTCTCTCTGGGGAAGAAAAGGCTTTCGGCTTCTTAGCCATGATTTAGACTAGAGCCTTTTCACCAATGTTTCTACCACCCAGGATCCCTTGAGAACAGCAAATTTTTTGGTGGGATTTACTGGAACTAAAGTATAATTCAGAATCCTATAATCAGCTAGATTATTTGGGGAAAATTGGTTTTAATTTCCCCTTCTCTTTGATTTGCTTTTTGGGGTTTCTATTTACTGTAGCTGAATTTCTTGAGAGGCCTATACAGAAAGTGCAGTAACAATGATAACACGTTTTCTGCCCTTCACATAATTACCTGACTTCCTGTTTTTATTTTTCCAGATTAATTTTGGACCTGATATAGCAACAAATTTGAACTATGCAGACAATTAAGTGTGTGGTTGTGGGAGATGGCGCTGTTGGTAAAACATGTCTTCTAATTTCTTATACGACAAATAAATTTCCCTCTGAATATGTACCAACGGTGAGTAAAAGGTGGTGCTTCCCCCCCCCCCTTTTCTTGTACAAAGTTAAAGAACAGAGAATTGCGGCTAAATAGACCTATATGTATGAAATAAAACCTGTGCATGTGTTCAAAAGTGACAGTGTGATGTGTTTTAGTTTTAAGGGCTGGTTTTTGGAATTTTTGCTTTCAAAATTGCTCATTTGGACATTATACATCGGCGTGATAACTCAAGCTTGTGCCATCTGCCAAGCTTTCAGAAAATAAATGCCCGCTGTCGAACTGCTTTATGCTGAGATCAAGAAGTCAGCCCGAATACAGGAAGTGAAAACTTTAGGCTGAACTTCATAGGATCAGCCCATAAATTTACCCTTTGCACTGAGCAGCCGAGGTGTCCCAGTGATGGTTAGTAGAAACAACGGCTAGCAGGTCTGGTGAAGCGTTTGAAGGAGGCGCTTAGCAACACGGGTGAGCGAGCATTAAAGGAGCCACATCCGTTTCAAGGCTTGGGTGTCTGCATTTGCACACCTAGACAACGGATTAATTGAGGCTGCCAGAGGAACAGCCTTCAGCATATACCTGTGCAAGCAACTGGTGACAGCTTGGGTACCCTTGGTGCTTGCTTAGCTTGGTTGTCTTCTTGCAGACACTTCATTACCAAACTAGGTAACATCATCAGCGCACCAAGGACCCCACAGTTCAGCCCTGAGCTACAAATACCCTCTCAGTGGGGACATCTTGCTAAATAAATTTTCAGGCCTTCCAAAGGTGGCTTAATGATTCCAACGGGGTTACCTGGCTCCGTTTGGCATGCTTAACAAACTTTTAAAGTGTTTCGCCTTGAACTAAGAGCAAGGTGTTCAGATTAAAACAAGATTAAAACAAACATATTACAGGGTGGCCGAAATTTAAAACAATTTAACAAACCTTAAAATATAAATAACCCCAATTAAAATTTAAGCCAGTCCCGCTTGAATAAATAGGCTTAATGATTCCAACAGGGTTACCTTGCTCGGTTTGGCATGCTTAACAAACTTTTAAAGTGTTTTGCCTTGAACTAAGAGCAAGGTGTTCAGATTCAAATACTTAGCGGTAGTATTTAAACTTTGCTGAGAGCATATGCATCAAGACAAATTCCTTGTGTGTCCAATCACACTTGGCCAATAAAAAATTCTATTCTATCTATTCTATTCTATAAATAGGGGGCCATTTGTGCCTTTCCAAATCTGCGCCCCTTCAAGATCATATGTAAATCCTGAACTCCTTTACACAAACAAAGGTAAATTAATAACTGTTTGCAGTATGTTTGACCAGCATTAATGTACCTTTCCCTGGGTTGAACAACAGTGAAAAAGGTGTGTTTATAGGCAATGGTGCATCCTATGTTGTGCTTTTACCATTTTGTAATTGTTTCTAAATGCACCACAAAATCCTCCCCCCTCTCCCAAATAATGCTAGCTGGTGTCCATATGCGAATACTGACCTTAGTACATGTCCATCTTCTTAGTTTCATAATACTGATTCAATTCAGTTTTTATTCCTGCCTTTTTTACACACCACTCATGGCAGTGAACATATCTTACACTCCTGCCTCCCAGTTTTCTCCACAACCACCACTTTGTGAAGTGGGTTGGGCAAAGTGAGTAACTGTAAAAGAGTTGGAGGTCATCTAGTCCAACCCCCTGCTCACGCAGGAGACCTATATTAGGGATTCGAACCGCCGAAATGCCGACTTTTGTGATTGACAAGCTCAGTGTCTTAGCCACTGAGCCACTTAGCATCTCCCTAAGTGAGTGACTGGCTTTCAGGCCTAAGGAAAACCTAGCATTCGGTTTCCTGGTTTTTAAGCCAGCATATTCAAGTATATTTCACTGTTTGGAAGATTATTTAAATCAAGATATTTATAACAACGTTGCATTTTAAAATGCCTGCTTAGGTTCGAGTTTCACCCTGCTGGTTTCTCTTAAAAAAGAGAAGCCTTTGATTTGTAGGCAGGAAACTTAAAACATTGTAATTACGTGCAGACTTCATTGTTCGGTTAAAAATCATGGTTCTGAGTAGGGCAACTGGATTAGACTGTTACTGAAACCCACTACTGATGGCTGGACTTGTTCGGCTGGTTTCTTAAAGTTTCGTATTTCTATGTAAATAGTTGATTTAAGTCCAGGTATGCTTTATATTTGGAAGATGAACGATAGATGCTGAAAGCTGTTTCTTGTCTTTTTAACTCTGCAGGTGTTCGATAACTATGCTGTAACAGTGATGATTGGCGGGGAGCCATACACCTTAGGCCTGTTTGACACTGCAGGTAACTGCTTTTTAAATCTGAGGAAGAAAGTGAAGAGGGGTTTACAGTTGCCATAGCACAACTTCACCGACTGTTGATGAAACTTCAGCATATAAGTATGCCAAAAACCAGAGCAATATTACATCTGCCGAAACCAATGCAATGCAAAGAATGCTAGTTAGTTTTGTGGTCCCTTTCCACCCACTTTTTCCTTCCGCGGGACTGTTTTGTTGCTTAATTTGTAAGCTGCTTTGGAAGCCTCTCTAGCAGAGGGAAGGAATAAAACGTTCCTTGGTGGGTATAGTTCTTTAAAGTCCCTTCCAGCCCTTGTATTCTGTCAGTGCACTTGAGTGAATCGACCAGAATTTCTTGGTTTGGGAAATGACACACGGGATGAACCACAGCTGTCATTTCCTGCTTTGCATATCTCAGAGGGAAAGGAAATTTTTTAGGTACAGCTTCCTCAGAAGCGGAACTGCTTAGCGATCTGCAATATTACATTTATTTCACCAAGCGTGGCCTCGGTCTTTCCACAGAAAGTGGAGAATTACAGTTATTTGTGTCTGGCCTTGGATTTACTCCTCACAGGTAGCTATTGTGTGCCGTTCTTCCTGTTACATGCAACAATCCGAAAGTGCAACTGAATTTTATTCTGGGAACGACATTCCTCTAATTTACACGTTAATCCTTTGGGCTTCTGAGTCACAGATGGAAAAGCGTCCCTTTCGAATGCGCACAGCTTAAAGTTTGAGTCGCCTGAAAGAAAAAAAGGGCGGTTTTGCTGGAACATTCCTTTCTCATTCTGATATATCAGAGTTAAAATCCTAAAGCCACTGACAGATGGTCCTTGACTTTACAGCAGTTCGCTTAGTGACCGTTACAACGGCATTGAAAAAAAACTTTGGCACCATTTTACGACTTGTCGCAGCATCCCCCATGGCTACGTGGTTTGCATTTGGCCGCTTGGCCACTGACTCATATTTATGACAGTCGCGTTGTCCCGGGGAGGTCACGTGATCCCCTTTTATGATCTTCCGGAGAGCCAAGTCAAAAAGGGAAGCCAGATTCACTTAATGGCTGTGTGACTAACTTAACAACTGTGGCCGGGAAGGTCATAAAACGGGGCAAAACTCAACACGCTTCTCCCTTAGCAGGGCTCAATTGTGGTCGTAAGTTGAGGACAACCAGTATACCTGTGTGAAATGTTCTTGCGCCCTTTCCTCCATCCCAAGACCAGGTTTCTAATGTCAAGTCTCTTTTATTTTTTTTCCCCAGGGCAGGAAGATTATGACCGATTACGGCCCCTCAGCTACCCACAGACAGACGTGTTTCTGGTCTGCTTCTCGGTGGTCTCGCCCTCTTCGTTTGAAAATGTCAAGGAAAAGGTGAGGGCGTTCGGGCTGCACCCATGGCAGATGCTTTTAAACCCAGGAGTCCTTGGTGCTCTGAGCCTTGGCTGACATTCTTGCAGACGGTTCATTAACCAAACTACCGTATTTTTCGGTGTATAAGACGCAGTTTCCCCCCCCCCCAAAAAAGAGGGTGAAAATCTGGGTGCATCTTATACTCCGAATGTAGCCTCGCCCAGCTTCTCAATGGAGGTTTCAGAGGGCGAAAAAAGCATCAGAAACGAAGCTTCAGGAAAAAAGCCCCCAAACGGAGCTTCAGAAAAAAAGCCCCCAAATAGGGTTTCAGGGGCTTTTTGTTCTGAAGCTCTGTTTCAGAGGCTTTCGGGCAGAAAAAAAAGTTTTTTCTGAAACAGAGTTTCAGAAGTTTCAGAGGCAGAAAAAAAAGCAAAAAAAAAAAAGCAAGGCACAGAGCTCACAACCAAGGAACCTGTTGCTAAAATTCATCTCTGGGAACAGCTGACTGGGGGTATTCCAGGAGGCCAATCCATCTGCCTTTTTCAGCTTTTTTCTTATTTTCCTCACCAAAAACTAAGGTGCGTCTTATACTCGGAAAAATACGGTAGGTCATATCAACAGACTAATAGCAACAGCAACATCCCTTAGACTGATACACCGCTTCATAGTGCTTTTACAGCCCTCTCTAAGCGTTTTACAGACTCAACATATCGCCCGGCAACAATCTAGGTCCTCATTTTTTACCTCGACCTTGAGCCAGTCAGGATCGAACTGCTGGCAGTGGGAAGGGTTAGCCTGCAATCCTGCATTCTAACCACTGTGCCATCATGTCAGAAGAGAATAAGGAATAGAGTAGAATAGAATAACAGAATAAAGAAGAATAGACTACAGAATAGCAATAGCCCTTAGACTTATATACTACTTCACAATGCTTTACAGCCTTTTCTAAGCATTGTTGCCCCCAGTGATCTGGGTCTTCATCTTATCAACCTTGGAAGGATGGAAGTCCTGTTATAAAAGCAAAAATCTGAGCCAACCTTGAGCCGATCCAGATCGAACTCATGGCTGCGGGCAGAGTCGGCCTGCCATCCCTGCATCCTAACCACCGCTCTACCGGGGGCTTGTGATATTAAACTAGAAAAGAATCACGCTTAGAGAACAATCCCGAGCTTCAAATATTCTCTACTGTCGGTGGCTTTCAACCCTCACAGTAACAGCCCACTGTTGGTTCGTGCGGTGATTTGATTTGATTCTTTAACCTGACTGCTGGTCACGTTTTTCTCTCTCCAGTGGGTCCCCGAAATCACTCACCATTGTCCGAAGACTCCCTTTCTGCTCGTCGGGACCCAGATTGACCTCCGAGACGACCCCTCGACGATTGAGAAGCTCGCCAAGAATAAGCAGAAGCCCATCACTCCCGAGGCTGCCGAGAAACTGGCACGGGACTTGAAAGCCGTCAAATACGTGGAATGCTCTGCGCTCACACAAGTAAGTGCCCTCCCCCCCACGTTTAAATCGATGTGCGCAGGCTGTTGTTAGCGGAAGGGGAGGGGGGAATCTTCAGAGAGTGACGGAGGTTCCGGCAGGTAAGTTCCTCTTAGGTTCGGTCTGTAGCTGCCGTCAGAAATTCTCAACATAGGGAACGGAAAACCCCGCGAATCTCTTGGAACGGTTTTGCACGAGGTGTTAAAAAACCAGCGAATTGAATGGCGTAAAACAAATGAAGACGGCGTCACCATTAACTATCCATCACTGCTCTCCAACAGGCAAATCCCAACCCTTCGTATTTAATTCCCCATTGATTTAAAACCCTTAATTGCAAGCGGAGCCGGTGTCTCAATATCCTTTGTATGATAAATCGGATAATTGCAAAAGGCAGGAGGAGGAGGAGCCGGTGCCGGTCGAAACAAGCATGTTAGGCTTGTTGGGCGACTCAGAATCTATGTCAGGCTCACCCTGAAAAGTTTTTCTTTTTTTAACTCAGATGTTACGATTTTTGCGGTCTGTGGATGCAGATAGAAAGGAAACTTTAATGGTTTGTTGCCCGATAATGGGGCCCTCCTTGTGCAGGCCCAGAGACGAAAGGGTCAGGGATGGTCATAGCATTGTGTGGCAAATGAATTTGATGGTTTTGGCGGAAGGGGCTAAATCACCCTGAGCTTCGAAGCGCGTCTCTTTTACAAAAACGCAGCATCACAATCGCGAGACGTTGTCAGAAATTGAGCACCTCCCGGGACTTACGAAAGAGCCAAAGGAGGGTATTAATACACAGTTTTGAATGACAGCCCTTGGAGTTCTCGCCCAGCGTCAAGAGGGTGGGTAGTTCTCGACTTACGACCTCAATTACAGGTAGTCCTCGACTTACGACCTCAATTCAGCTCCAAACTTCTGCGGTTAGGTGAATTTTGCCCCATTTAACGAACTTTTCTTGTCACCGTTCTTAAGTGAATCACTGCAGTTATTAAGTTAGTCACATGGTCGTTAAGTGAACCCCATTGACTGTGCTTGTCAGAAAGGGGTCGCGTGACCCTGGGACACTGCAACCATCATAAATATCAGTTGCCAAGCAGCTGAATTTTGATCGCATGACCTTGGGAATGTCATAACAGTCATAAGTGTGAAAAACAGCCCTAAATCACTTTTTCAGTGCCATCATTACTTTGAACGGTCACTAAATGAACTGTTGTAAGTCGATGACTACCCATAACTGAAATCTTAACTGAACCAGATTAAAGTGTCAGGGAGGGAAAGCTTTGGAAGTATTTTTTTTGCAAGTGGGATGGAGCTAAAGAACGTTTCTCCCCTACTTAAGCAATATTTTTGAGGGCATGGTTGGTGTTTTGGAGTGCAAAAATAAACAACAGAAATCGAGCTTCCTACAGAGAAATTTAATTCTTGCCCTTGCCTTGGCAGGAAAGCCTCAGCAAATGCGGTTAGCTTTTTTAAAAGAGTTGTTATTGCTTTAATGAACATAAGAGGAAATAAAAAAGAAGAACATAACACCAAACAGAAGTAAAAAGAAACCGAGGCATGTTTGATGCAAGAAGTAATTCAGCCTCATTTTAAAATAAACTTTCAATTGTCTAATCTGCCTTCATTCCAAGTGTTGTGGCTGCGGACAGCCAAGAATACATTCTGAGGCCATTCAAATGTCCCTGCTTGTTTTCTTATAAAATCACTAAAAAAAAAAAATTAAATACTATTCTTAATCTGTATAATGCTTCTGCATAAAAAGGCAGATTAAAATAAACAAATGGGTATGAAGTGGGACATGTTTAGAACTAATTATGTGTAACACCAATGAGGCTGTTCAGATTTTTATATATATAAAACATGCTATAGGAAAAACACTTCTAGTCTGTAGCGCTCAATTTATTCTGAAACTATAAAGATTTCTAAGGTTGAGATGCCGATTTTAAAATATAGCACAGTGTTGATTATAAACAATTTAGAACCAATTGCTTCTAATCTCTCTCTCTCTCTTTCTCTGAAAATAAGACCAGATCTTATATTACTTTTTGCTCCAAAAGATACTTTAGGGCTTATTTTCTGGTTAGGGCTTATTTTCAGGGAAATACGGTACTAAATGCATCCTCCTGGCTGACAATCTTAACTGGGGCTTATTTTGGGGTGTAGGGCTTATATTACAAGCATTTTGAAAAATCATGCTAGGGCTTATTTTCCGGTTGGGTCTTATTTTCAGGGAAACAGGATGGAGATATACACACACACACACACACACACACACACACACACACACACTCCCTGGTACAACTGACAAAGTGAGGAGAACCTGTGGCTTAGAGGTTAATACATCTGCCTAATATATAAGCAAGCCCAGGTTCGAATCCGAGTAAGGGTATGGCTAGCTGATGAGAGCTAAATAGCTTGAAATAGATCTATACTAGTCTCCCTTTATTTCTTTGTCAGTAAATTTATACACACACACACACACACACACACACACACACACACACACACACAAATTTTCATATATATATATATTTTTCTTACACAACTAGCATTTCATAAACACAGGCACACCTGAACCATATACAGAAGTTTTTTGTGGAGATCCTCGCACTAGAGAAGGGAAGAGCTTTTGTGAATCATACAGTTCATAGAAAATCCTCAGCTTGTGCAGATAGATAATTTCATATCTCACAGTGGATTTAAGACAGGATCAGTTTTGTGCCAAGCGTTCCAGTTGGCTACGGTGGTGGCGGTGGTTTCTTTTCTTAGAAAACAATCTGTTGCTGCAGATCAGGACTTTGCGTGCTGATGGGACTATTGCAGACAGATGGAGTGTGTTTTATTTGCAATTTTTTTCACACCCTGTCTGCCTTATCGCTTGGAGTTGACCGAGAATCCCACAGGTTAAATTTCTCCTGCTGGAACTGCCCAAGCTGCCGTAGTTTTCCCTCCTCCTCCCCCCCCCCCCCGTTTCCTGTTGGAAGCATTAACGGGTTTCTTGGTAGCAACTTCACGTCCAGTTGTATGGGAGCAGCTGCTGGAAAGTTGATGCCTTTCTCTAATTTTACTCTGCCTGTGGCAGGCTGAAATATTAAAACCAGAGGGGCAGATTATTTATTCATCCGTCGTATTTGTGTAGCCTCCCATCTCGCTAGAAACTAACTCTGGAGGGGTGGGAGTTGGCTGAGAGGAGTAAGCGAAGAATTGGAAACGGCCACCCTTTGATGGTCGGCTTCATCCTCTCCAGAGGATTTTGCTAACCAATCCGAGTAGCAAATGTTGGTTAACTGCTTTCCTTTTCCACGCATTGTAGTAAAAAACCTGGTTAGTTTCT
The DNA here is from genome assembly GCF_028640845.1 of Ahaetulla prasina. Classification (NCBI taxonomy): domain Eukaryota; kingdom Metazoa; phylum Chordata; class Lepidosauria; order Squamata; family Colubridae; genus Ahaetulla; species Ahaetulla prasina. Next base: position 2,377,008 of record NC_080556.1, on the reverse strand, counting down.
ACCAAGGGCACAGAGAGCTGGCCGGTTGTAACCATGATGTGGTTTGTAAAGCAATGCTCATCATATCATAAGTGTTTGTGAGTCGAACGGGCCTGGATATTCGGAGCCGCCTCCTACACACAAAAACTCAGGTTGTTTTCTCCCCCCCCTCCCCCCCCCTCCCCGTGAATGTGCGATGTCACATTTCAGTAAAGACCTTATCATCATCATCTTTTAACGACCCCATAATCCCTTGCAGAGTGGAGTCTGGGCAACTGAACGGACCTAGCAGAGTGTTGAATGGCCGGATGCCCTTCTTGTCTCCGATGCAGAGTTTTGTTTTGTCCAGCAGATATATTTCTCATTGTGCCCAGGGAGGGAGAGAGAAATACCTGCCTCTCCTTAGGATCGAACTCACAAGCCTCCTGATTGTGAGGCGAGGACTGTGTCTCTAGGCCACCGCACAGCCACTCCTTAAGTAAAAGACTTAATCTCTCTGAAAACTGGTGTTCAGGTAGAACGCCCGCGAACCCTTTGCTCCGCCTGCCTCTCCTTTCCTCCTTCAAAGATCTACTTTGTGCCAAAAGTAAATCTGCTTTCACCGGACACCTTTGTTTCCTGAATGCTCTTTTTGTATCTGCTTGTGTGTGTGTGTATCTCTCTCTCTGTGTGTGTGTGTGTGTGTCTCTAACCCTCTAACCAGGCTGCTATCTTTTTCTCTTCCCCATCTGTCTTTATAGAGAGGTCTGAAGAATGTATTTGATGAGGCTATCCTAGCTGCTCTCGAACCCCCGGAAACTCAACCCAAGCGGAAATGCTGTATATTCTAAACTGTTTCCTTTTTTTTTTTTTTTTTTCCTTTCCCTTTCCTCCTTTTCTTGTCGCTTCTCCTCTCTCCTCGCTGTAGAAAGTTGGTTGAAAAACAGCAACACCGCCAACCGCCACCACCAATAAAACAAATCCTGAACGAAAGAAGCCGTCTCTCTTTACTCCGTGTCTTTAGAGCAAACTCTGTATTAGCTTTTGAGGGTTGGGAAGGGATTAGAAACTGCTTTTTTTTCTTTCTTAAAAAAATAAATAAATCGGGGCGCGGCTGTGGGAAACGTGAAAATAGAACCCGTTAAAATGTGCGTTAGGGCTGCTGGCTCTTTTAATAGCTACGTGAGTAGGTCACTCGAGAGATGCCGTGGTAGCTTTGCTTAGAATAATTGAACGAGAAATTGGTAGGATTTTTATATCTAAATGAAAAGGACTGTACAATCTTATTTCTCTTTCTCCCTCCCTCCCTCCCTCCCTTCTTCCTCTGCGATTCTCTTTTCTCTCTCAATTGTATTTGCATGATGATTGTATCTGACATACTGACCTGCAAGTAATACTAAAATGGTTTCTCTCTCTCTCTTTCTCTCTCTCTCTCTTTCTCTCTCTCTGTGCAGTGGGTTTTTGCTATACTTTTGGCTGTTTGTGGTGTCGTGCAGTGTTTGTCGGGGTTCTGTGGGGGGTGGATGTTTTGGGGCTTGGGCTCCTCTGCCGATGGCCGACATCTGTTTTCTGGTGACATTGATGATAAAAATCACTTTTGATTCCTTCTTAAAGCTTGCACTGTAAACATGTAAAAGCTTTCTTCGGGGGGGAAGGAAAAAAAAATATATCCTTTTTTTTTTGACCTCTGTTGTCCAAAGGGAAGGAAACGGATCTCCAATTGTAGTACCCTGAACATTTCAAAAATTAAAAAAAAACGAGCTGTTTGTATACATTGTCTGATGAAGCATTATTCCGGTTTGCTTTCATTTGCTTCAGTTTTTAACATCTTAGCGCTCCAACCTTGTTTTTATTTTCTCATATGCTGGACCAGATTTGATTACCACCCTACTATTTCTATGAATCCTCCTTCACTGCTTCAGTAACCGATGTGACCAGGGCGCTGGAGCCCCCCTCCCCCCATTTCTGGCTTGCTTCTGATCTAACCTGGTTGAGACTTTTCCCTGGAACTCCTCAAAACTTTCCTCCTTTCTTTTTCAAACCCCGGGATGTATAAACGCACATTGCTTCTCAAATGTGAAGTGTGACTTCAGGCACACTTGCTTTTATTCCTCCATACATACACTCCCTGTTTAATTGGTGAGTGTCACCTTCATGCTCTCTTTCTCTCTCTCTCTCTTTCTTTCTCTCTTTCTCTCCAAGATTTCCAAACTTGGGGGGGGGGTTTCCTAACTAAGGCCTACTTTTTTTGGCTTTTTTAAGCCTTCAGGGACCGCTTTCGCATTTTGCTGCTTCCCAATAACGCCAGATCCGTTATCCCAGGCCATTAAATCCATAGATCACCCTGGCTAGGAATATTGCTTCACAACAATCGACTCCCCCCTCTCCCCGTTTTCCTCACGAACTCGGCTTTTAATTTTGTCTCTGCTGGTTTCTTTTCTTTTAATTTAATTTAATTTAATTATTTTTAAATAAAATTATTTAAATTATGCTTTGAATAACCCAGACAATGAGACCTCCCCTGTTCTCTCTGCCCCTTTTTCAGAAAGGTCTAAAGAATGTATTTGACGAAGCAATATTGGCCGCCCTGGAGCCCCCGGAACCGAAGAAGGGCCGCAGGTGTGCGCTGCTATGAAGGTCCCGGTCTCTTCGCGGCCCCTCCTGCCAAGCCTGGTGTTGATGTCATACTAAAAGCAATGTTGAAATCAAAACTAAAGAGTTCCGATTTTCCAATATTTTTTTTGTTTTTTTTGTTTTTGCAATAATGACAACAAAAAAACAACAACGCCGTGCACCCCATTTTTCCCATCACTCCGCTCCCCCGTCTCGAGAGGCAAATGCTATGCCTTTCCTCCTTCCAGTGCCCTTACAGTGAGACTAATTCTTTTTTTTTTTAAACCCAACATAAGAGTAAGGTATCCCGACCCCGATTAGTAACGAGGGTTTGTTTTGTTCGTTTGTTCGTTCGTTTACTGTTAAAATTTTGTTTGTTTTCGAGATTCAGGCATGCGTAATGATTTTTTTATTTTTATTTTTTTGGGTCCCTCCCCTAACAGACTCATTCTCCAGTCTCCAGCCTCCCCAGACCCATCCTGCTGGGCCGACCCCGACTTTCGGAGTCTTGCCGTGTTGTTTTTGCAGCCAGCTTCCAAGTGACGGGGGTGTGGGGTGAGCAGGTTTCAGTCCTTGGGGGCAGCTTCCACAAAACGAGAGAGACCGTCCCAAACCTGGGGGTGCTCCTTTTGAAGGGAGGGGTCGGCTCACCCTCCCAGAAGCTGCATTCTCCTTTGCAAGTTGCCTTTGGTTCTCTCGTTCCCCCCCCCCCCTCTGTTCTCCCTTCTAGGCAGGTCAGGAACCCCCAGCCAAAATCTCAACTTGGTCCTTTCGGCCAAACGTTTTTTTTCTTCTCTCTCTCTTTGCGCGCGTTGGGGTGTGTTTTGTGAAACATGCTTTGGGGGAGGGGGGGAAGGAAATCCCACCCGTTTTTTGCCAATTTTTGACGTTTTTGGGGTGTGTTCTTCTGTTTGGTTAGTTGAGTTTCAAGAAAAACAACCCCCCCCCAAATCTGGTAACACAAAGGAGGTGTTAAAAAAAAAGAGAAAAAGGGTCTTTTTTTTTTTTAAAGGCCATTGGGGGTTTCCTTCACTCCCCCCCCCACCATCCCCTCTTGGTAAGTCGCAATATTAGGCATACATTAGAAGTTCCCTCTGCCCCAGCTGCCTTCGGATGTTGGAGACTTGGAGCCTAAGGAACTCACCGTGGGTTTTCCATCGAAAGAGATCCCAGAGGAGCAGGTATTTTTGGTAGGGCGTGGCGAGGGCTGGTTAAGACAGTGCGATCGAACCAGGCGCCGCCCTCGGTCTCCCGGTGGGTGAGGAGGACCTCATTTTAACGTCACTGTTCAATGGGGATCTTCCCAAAATATACTCTGGCTTTAATAACTCTTCAAATCTACCCAGATTCTAATTTCTTGTAGATTCGTTAGTGTTGGAACTGATGGCTATTATTATTTTTTTCCTCTCTCTCTCTCTCTCCATGTCTGAGTTCTTTGTATATGCATTTTTTTTTCTCTCCAGATGTATTAAAACATAAAAGTATCTTCACAAGCCCGGCTAAGCATAATTTCTTCTTCCTAACCCTTTTCCTTCACTGGCACCCCAATTTTTTATTTTTTTTTGCGTCTTTAAAATAAAGCCCAATATCCACTTAAAAAATTGCCTTCAGCGGCAAGGGACTCTGGAGTTTCCCCTCCCCCTGGAGTTTATTCGACTCTCTCATTCCCTCTCTACTGAAAGCAGGGGGGGGGGGCTTCTTAGCTCCATTGTCACGTTGTGAAAACGATTGTGTGTGGTCACACAACAGTGCTGAAGGAGTCCCTATGTGATGTGAACCCTAACTTTGGAAACATTGGACTTTTCCAAAGAATGAATCCCTCCCCCCCCAACGAATCCCCAATTCCTGGTTTAAAGGCACCCGACACCCCCAAAAGGACAGGATGGCGTTCCTTGGCAAAACGCACAAGGTGTGTTATATCCCCCTTGTTGTGTCACTTGGCAACACAGCCCGTTGATGCCAGGTGCCCTTAATTGACTTCAGTTTTTTCGGCAGCGTCGAGAAAGCGCTTTGCTCTTCTTTTCTGTCATTTTGGTTTCTTTTCCCCCTGTTGGCTTTGCTTGTCAGAAGGTCTCAAAAAGAGGAATCGCCTGATCCCAGGATGCTGTGACCGTCATAAATACGAGTCAGTTGCCAAGCGCCTGAATGGGGGATGCTGCAATGGCCATTAGTGTGAAAAAATGATCCCAAAGTGCCCTTGTTAACTTCGAACGGTCACTAAATGAACTGTTGTAAGTTGACTACCTGCACGAAGAGAGATTGCGCGCGCGCGCACACACACACACACACACACACACACACACACACACAGCCTGATCTACCCACTTCCTCATTTCGTTCAGAAAGCAAGATTGGCCAATTGCTTCCTTTGCAAAAGCTTCCTTTTCCCCCCCTTTTTTTTTAAAAAAAAGAAACTTCCTTTTTTCCATTTTTTTTTTCTTCTGAAAAGTTGGAACCCGGATTGCAAAGCTGCACTTTTGAAAAAGAACCACTAGATGGGGAAACGGAGTCGACTTAAGCCAGCTCGTTCTCCATTCCCCCCCCCCCCTTCTCACCCACCCACCCCGCCCTCCCAAAAAAAAAAAAAATTCTGTTGTGGACGATGTCATTTCAGGGGAGGTCCGGCTGCATCGACTGTGGAAACCTCCGACTCTTAGTAGTTTATATTTCCAGCATCTTTACGAAACGGTGCTGGCTGCGTCTCCAGGACCGGCTGCCAACTTGTTTACATCTGTGCTCTAAAGGCATCAACAAGAGGTTTTCTGGAAAGACCCACAACAGCTGGGCCCGGGTGTGTGGGGAACCAGATTCTGCCAGGGGGAAATTCACTGGTGGAGGTGGGGGGGGGAAGTAAGGCTGCCGTTCTGGCAGAATCCGGTGTGGCCCTTGAATTGACAGGGGCCCCACCTATCTATCTATAGTCTCTTACCTATGGTATAATCTATCTATCCATCTTATATCATCTATATCCACTATCGTCCCCATCTATTATCTACCTGTCTCTGTCAACTGTGTGTATCATCTAGATCATCTATCAATATATCTGTCATCTGTCTATCCCCATCTGTTTTCCTTCCTATCCCCATCTATCCATTTCTCTTCCTTCCTTCCATCCATCCATTTATCTTCTTTCCTTCCTCATCTAAATACTGATCGATCAATGGATTCATTTCCCTTCCAATCTAATCTTATCTATCTATCCATCCCCATCTATCCATTTTCCTTCCTTCCTTCCTTCCTTCCTTCCTTCTTATCTAAATATCTATCTGATCCATTTTCCTTCCTTCCTTCCTTCCTTCCTTCCTTCCTTCCTTCCTTCCTTCCTTCCTTCCTTCCTTCCTTCCTTCCTTCCTTCCTTCCTATCTATCTGATCAATTTTCCTTCCTTCCCTCCTTTCCCCATCTATTCATTTCTCTTCCTTCCTTCCTTCCATCCATCCATCCATCCATTTATCTTCTTTCCTTCCTCATCTAAATACTGATCGATCAATCGATTCATTTCCCTTCCAATCTAATCTTATCTATCTATCCATCCCCATCTATCCATTTTCCTTCCTTCCTTCCTTCCTTCCTTCCTTCCTTCCTTCCTTCCTTCCTTCCTTCCTTCCTTCCTATCTATCTGATCAATTTTCCTTCCTTTCCCCATCTATCCATTTCTCTTCCTTGTCTGTCCATCCATCCATCCAGTTCTCCCTCCCCTCCCTCCCGCCCTTATAAGCCCTTATAAACAGAAAGAAACACTGACATGCCCTGAACTCCGCTGAAAACGTTACCCAGCCTGGGCATAATGAAACACTGGGAAACCAACCCACAAACTCAAAGAAGGAACCTCCACCCTCGCCCAACACCTTGAGGCTACAGATAAAATTGGACATGATCGCAAAACGAACGCTTGCTTTCCGGCCACCATTCAGATTCCCTTAAGATGTACCCATTCTCCCGAGGGCAACTTCCCCCTGTGGATTTGCCTCTCCTTCACCCAGAGAGATGCTTAGTAACACTTTTCGCCAGTGGTTTACGCCCAAGGTGTTCCTCGTGCGCGCCCTCCGAAGGAGAAAAGACGAGCCTTGTTTGTGCTTGCAAACAACCTTCCTTCGTTTATTTATTTACAGTTCTGCCTCTGAAATGCCTCCTTTGACGCAGGGCATCTGGGCTGTGGCCGGCCCTCGGAGCTGTTGATTTCTCCCGCTCCTAACTTCTCCGTGACTCCTTCCTCCTCCTCTTCCTCCTGTTGCTTCAGCTGTAGGAAGGGAAGCAGAACTGACCACGTGGGCCACGCCGAAGATGCTGCTGTTTTGTGAGATATTTATATCTCCTTCCACACGGCCTTGCTTGGGCCTTGCTTTGCTCGCCTGCCCTCCCGAATTCGGACGGGTGTGTGTGTGTGTCTCAGCCCCTCTCCTTATTTCTTCTTTCTTGACCCCTCTGGTCTCCCAACACAACGAGCCTTTTCTGCCCAACCGGCTCCCGGCTCTTCACCTGACGAAGCCTCCCTGCTATTTATGTTGCTTTTGGCAAGGTGAGATGCTGAATGGGAAACACGCGTGTTTATTTTGGACCAGGCGGCGGGAGGGAAAATGAGTTGAACCCAGCTGCTAAGACCAGGAGCAAGCGAGAGAGAGAAACACACACCTGTACACATCTCTCTGGGATTGAAATCGAGCCGAATAGCAAGAGCCGCCCTTGAGGCTTATATACCGCTTTTACAGCCCCCTCTAAGCGGTTTACACAGAGTAAGCCTCTTGGCCCCCAACAGTCTGGCTCCTCCTTTTAACCGTGGGCAGCATTGGCAAATTGCAATACTGTCATCTTAACCGCTGTGCCACCCTGGCAGGATAGGATAGGATACAGAATAGAACAGAGCTGTGATGGTGAATCTATGGCACGCAGGAGCCCACTCGCTGGGCACGCGTGCCATCGCCAGCTGCTGCTCTTGTTTTTGGCATGCACACGTGCGCTTGGCCAGCTGGTTTTCGTAGGCACCTAAAAGTGGCCTGGTGTTTTGTTTTTTGGCCGTTTTCCAGCGCTCTGGTGCCCGCGAAGACCAGTTGGCGCATGTCTGTTTCTGGGCCATTTTTTGCCTGAAAACGACCTGGAAAAAGGCCAAAAAAACAGACATGCGCCAGCTGGTCTTTGTGGGCGCCAGAACACCAGAAAATGGCCTGGAAACACCCAAAAGGTAGGCTGTTTTTCCAAGCTGTTTTCAGGCCAAAAACGGCCAGAAAATGGCCTATTTTTTTGAGCATTTTGGGGACCATTTCAGGCAGTTTTCTAGCACTCTGGCGCCCGCGAAGACCAGTTGGCGCACGCCTGGTTTTTGGCCTGAAAACGGCCTGGAAAAAGGTCAAAAACCAGGCCATGCACCAGCTGGTCTTTGGGTCTTCGTTTTTCAAACGGCCAGAAATAATAACCAGAAAACAGACATGCGTGTGCCGGCCAGCTGGTCTTTGGGTTTCCAGTGCTCTCACATGCACGCACATTCCGATTTGGCCACTCGGTGCCGAAAAAGTTCGCCACCACTGGAATATAGGATAGGATAGAACATAATAGAGTAGAATAGAATTTCTATTCGATCTTAGAATAGAATATGGAGATAGAATAGAATACAGGAATAGAATAGAATATGGAAATAGAATATAGAAGAGAATGCAGAAAATACGCATAATAGAACAGAACGCAGAAGTTGTGGGCGCTCCAAACACGGGAGGCTTTTAAGAAGACATTGGGCAGCCGTTTGTCCAAATTGGTCTGGGGTCTCCTGCTTGAGCAGGGAGGGTTGGACTAGACGACCTCCGAGGTCCCTTCCGACTCCTGTCACTCTTGTTCCTCTCCCCGGCGGCCCTTCCAGGATTCCAGCATCGTCTTCTCATCCACTTCTTCCCTTAAGGCTGCAAGGAGCCTTAAATGGGCTCAAAATGTTGTACCTTGATGAACGTATCTTTTCTTTTATGTACACTGAGAGCATATGCACCAAGACAAATTCCTTGTGTGTCCAATCACACTTGGCCAATAAAATTCTATTCTATTCTATTCTATTCTAAAAGAGCTAGATGCATTTTTTTGTTTTGTTTTTAATTTTTATTTTCCCTTCTGGGGGTCTCTTCCTCCCCCCGATACGTTTTGCCAATGCTCGCAGCCCTGCGCGTTGCTCATAAGAGGAAGTTTTTTCCCTCCCTTACCCTAAGATTAAAGATAGCCCTCCCTCCCACTTTTTCAAGGTGTCTTGCTTTTCCACCAAAACCTTTTTCAGCTCCACGAAAGGGGCCACCAGAATGGAGCGAAAAACACACACACACACCACAAAAATCACACCGGAAGCCTCCAGTCTTTACGGTGAACCCCAATTGCTTCTTTGGGGGACCCCCCCCCCAAGACAGACAGAACAAGCTTTGCCCTGCTCTTCCATTGTTGCCTGTTGATATTCTCGCCAGCCAGCAGCCAAAAAATAGTGGTGGGTTTTATCGTCCCCATTTAAAGCCCGCTGATCGGGTTGCCCACCCCAAGATCCTGAGGCAATGAATTCCACAGGTTAACCAATGACACTTATTTAAAAAAAAAAAAAAAGTCCTGCTTTGTTTTGGCTTGGATCCCATGGCATTAAATCCCTGGGAGTTTATAGAAAGCTGGTAATCTGTGCTTCATTTTATAACTGCCTTTTCTCTTTTTTTTTCTTTCTCTGCCTCTCCTTCCTTCTTTTTCTCTACTCCATTCTCTCTTTCCTTTCTTTTCTTTCCCCTTCCTTCCTTCCCTCTACCTTTTTCTTTCTCTCCCCCTCCTTCCTTCTTTCTCTGTTCCCCATTCTTTCCTTCCTTTCTTCTTTCTTCTTGCTGCATATGCACCAAGACAAATTCCTTTTGCGTCCAATCACACTTGGCCAATAAAAAATTCTATCATTCTATCTATCTATCTATCTATCTATCTATCTATCTATCTATCTATCTATCTATCTATCTATCTATTTATCTATCTACTATCTATCTCTCCCTTTCCTTGTTTTTTTGTTTTCTTTCTTTCTCTGCCTCTCCTTCCTTTTTCTCTACTCCATTCTCTCTTTCCTTTCTTTTCTTTCCCCTTCCTTCCTTCCCTCTACCTTTTTCTTTCTCTCCCCCTCCTTCCTTCTTTCTCTGTTCCCCATTCTTTCCTTCCTTTCTTCTTCTTTCTTCTTGCTGCATATGCACCAAGACAAATTCCTTATGTGTCCAATCACACTTGGCCAATACAAAATTCTATCATTCTATCTATCTATCTAATCTATCTACTATCTATCTTTCCCTTTCCTTCTTTCTTTCTTTTTCTTTGTCCCCCTTTCTTTTTTCTCTCCCCCTTTCTTTCTCTGCTTTTACTTTTGACTTTAATGTTCCTCCCATTCTTAACCTCAGATTAGAGCTTTCTCAATGAATTTCAACTCACAGCCACAGGGAATTAAAACCGAAACGCCGCTTAATGTGAGTCAGACCTACTGGACCTACTGCAACCAGTTGCACAGTATTTAGGAAAAAAACAAAAAAAAAACAACCCACGCTGGAGAAAAAAAGATTCAAACATAAGGGCCAAACGACCACGTGGCTTGGAAGAACAGCCTCCGAGATCTCACTCCATGCAGCATCCAAACTTGTGTGTGCGTGTGTATAACCTGTGTTGCAAAAGAAACATACAAGGGAAGTGGTCAAATCTGGCTTGCTCTCTTCTTCCTCAGCCAGTGGAGAAACTCAGCATGGTGACAGTTAAAAGCACATTTTGCAAAAAAAAATAAAAATAAAAAATAAATCCAGAGCAATCCAAAGCTTTTTCCACAACAGCCATGAGCATTAGCGCATGATCGCATAGTGGCTCCTTTTGCTGTGATGCTTGTAACGTTTAAAAGGGCAGCCCGTGGCCCCCCCTCCCCCCGCCCAAAATTTCTTTCCCCATTGAATGTTGGACCTTTGGCAACAGCAGAAAGACCCGTGGCACGAAAAGTGAATTTCGTTTCTGCAAGGGGTCCGCAAGCTAAATTGTAGGACGGACGGTTGAAGGAGCAAAGTATGTTTAGTGTAACAAAGAGAAGGATTAGGGGAGATTTGATCCCTCTTCCAATATTTGAGGGGCTGCCCCAAAGAAGGGGGGCCCCAGTGTCAACTTATTCTCCAAAGCACCAGAAAGCAGGACAAGAAACAAGGGATGGAAACTCATCAAGGAGAGAAGGAACCTGGAATTAAGGAGAAACTGCCTAACAGTGAGGACAATTAACCAGTGGGACTCCTTGCCGCCAGAAGTTGTGGGGTGTTCCATCACTGGAGGTTCTCAAGAAGAGGATTAGACAGTCATTCGTCTGAAATGGTCTGGGGTCTCTTGCTTGAGCAGAGGGTTGGGCTAGAAGGCCTCCAAGGTCCCTTTCCAGCTTTTGTCATTCTATAATCCCAGATCAATTAACCGGTGGAACGGTTTCCCTCCAGAAGTTGTGAATGCTCCATCGCTGGAGGTTTTTAAGAAGAGACCGGACAGCCGCTTGTCTGGAATTGCAGACGCTCTCCTGCCTGAGAAAGCTCCAAGCTGGACCACATCTCCAGCATCTTCCTGGGACCCCCATCACTCCCCCGTCCCATCAGGGCTGTGGCAGAAATGGGCAGCCTCGGATGCTGCCCCCCTTCCTCCCTGCCTGACCCCTAACATCTCCCCTCCCATGGGTTCCTCCCACTATAAAAAGCCAACAATTACGAACGTCGGTCTCCTCAAACACGAAGGGCGGACGCAGGAATTGGGTATCTCTCGTCTAACAAGATTAGGGGGGGTGACGTCCTTCCAATATTTGAGGGGCTGCCCCCAAAGAAGAGGGGGAACTAGCAACGGATGGGAACTAACGGAGGAGAGAAGCAACCTGGAAATAAAAGAGAAATTTCCTGACAGGGAGGAGAATGAACCAGTGGAACAGCTTGCCACCAGAAGTTGTGGACGCTCCATCACTGGAGGTTTTGAAGAAGACACTGGACAGCCATTTGTGAATGCAATAGGAGAGAACAGAACAGAACAGAACAGAACAGAAGAAAATAGAATAGGAGAAAATAGAATAGAATAGAGAAAATATGCAGAATAGAATAGGAGAAAATAGGAGAAAATAGAATAGAAGAAAATAGAGAAAATATGCAGAATAGAATAGGAGAAAATAGGAGAAAATAGAATAGAAGAAAATAGAGAAAATATGCAGAATAGAATAGGAGAAAATAGGAGAAAATAGAAGAAAATAGAGAAAATAGGAGAAAATAGAAGAAAATAGAGAAAATATGCAGAATAGAATAGGAGAAAATAGGAGAAAATAGAAGAAAATAGAGAAAATATGCAGAATAGAATAGGAGAAAATAGCGAATAAAAATGGAATAGAATAGAAATAGAATAGAAAAGAGAAAATAAAATAAAAAAGAAGGAATAAAAAGGGAATAGAAATAGAATAACAGCAGGAAG